>NW_001914856.1:30664-34627 GCF_000226545.1 Podospora anserina S mat+
CCCCCCTCACGCCCCTTTCTGTCCCCCTCAAGCTGCCCACCAGAGAATAGTGTACCTAGCTGTGGGGATAAATACTTGCTCCGATGGGTTCGCGGGAGTGGAGTGTTGAGAACGGGTCCAGAGGGAGATCGGTGGCTGGATACCATGGCTAGTCTTTCGATACATTGATACACCGCTCTCTGCTCTGCCCTTTGGTCGGCCGTCATCGCCGATATGTATGTACCGTATGTAGGTATGATTACGGCAGGGCAGGCAGGTGCAACCCATCTTGGAGTCGGGAACCTGCATCTGTCCAGAGTGGGAAGGAGAAGATCTCTCGTACCAGTCTGTGACATCCACACCCGTCGACCTTGTATAACTGGGCCTAGAGAACCCTGCATCTGTCAAGGCAGTTCCCCTCCCACTTCTTGCACAGTTCAGATTGCACTTGCTCACCAGACACCGGCCGTCTTGCTTCTACAGCCCATCTATTCTCTCCATCTTTGCCCGTGCATAGACACTGCCAGCCTACCATCCACTCGGTGCTCACCATGACTGCTGCCCGTCGCAGAAGAAGTGCAGTTGGCACGACCGACCGGGCACCACGGCAGCTCCCCGGATCCGCCTGCGAGGCATGCCAGAAGCGTAAAGTACGATGTAAGAATTCATATACACCAATCCAACGTTTCCGTTTTGTACTGACCAAAACCCCAGGTGACAGGAAAAGTCCTTGTGGGACTTGCAAAGATGGCGGTCTCGTGTGTGAAATCAACACCCAACGACGACCACGGGGCCCCAAGAAGGGCGAACTCAAAAACCTTCGAAGTCAGGTTGGTGTGTGTTTAAATCGTGTTGGTGTGTACTATGGCCTCCCCCTCCCCATCGCCATGTCGCTTCTTGCACATGATGCTGACTGTGCTCAATAGTGGCTCTGGAACGACGCCTCAGTCTTGATCCCACCGAAGAAGCGTTGACCCTCGCTACTCAGTTTTCAGAAGCCCCGCCCGTGCCCGAAATGCCATCTGCAAGCTCGGCCTCGGATCAGGACTTTTCGCAGTTTCCGTCACCATCATGTCAAAGGAGGCCTTCCTGGGAGAGCGATATCCATATCGCCATGTCTCCCATGACACCTAGCTCCCTTCCGATGGGCTTCTCGACTTTCCAGTTCCCTCCCTCTCCCCAATCCCCACCGAGATGCGCATTTGTCGATGATCTGATGCGAGCGGATCTGTATGTTCTTACTATTTCCCCCAGATACTTCTTCGATGTGGCTCCTGACCTGAACGTGTTGCAGTGACCAGCTGTATTTCGACCGGGTCCACCCAAATGTGCCCATCTTCAGCCAGTCGCGGTATTTTGCCAGATCTCGGCAGATTTCTATGATGGATGGGCCGAATTACTTGCTGTGTCTGCAGTATGCCATGTGGACATTGGCAATGTCGTTTTCGTCGCAGTTTGAAAGTTCGCGGGATCTCTTCTACAAGGAAACCCGCCATATGCTCGAAAACCTGGACCTCCACGAGGACGACATGAACACGGTGCGGGTGGAACAAGTGCAAGCGTGGCTTCTGCTTGCCTTCTACGAGTTCGCACGGTGCAACTACCGGCGTGCCTGGATCACGGCCGGCAGGGCCTTTAGGCTTGTCCAACTTGCACGGCTCCACGAGGTTGATATTTCGGAGAATGCGGCTGAATGCGACGACGCTGTTTCAATGGAGGAAAAGCGTAGAACATTCTGGGTTGCATATTATCTGGATCGGCTTCTGTGTATCAGAAACCGTAGGCCGTTGACGCTGATCGAAGAAATGGTAGGTTCCGTCACCATCCCTGCGCATCTTGGTGATCCTCATCTCCGAACCGCAACTAATAACATCATGCCAGATCTGTACCAGACTCCCGTCTTCAGACCTCGCCTTTCAGGGCGGCAGTCCCGTTCAAGAGCGGTTTCTGGAAGAGGTCTTTGCATCCGGGGACCACAGCCTCTTGTCGCCTCTGGCCGAGTCTGCCATTTTGCTCACGATATTTGGTCGTGCAGTATCGCAATGCCAGGCCCAACGAATGCAACCGACATATGCAAGCGCATCACTGGAGTTCTGGATGCGTCACGAATGGGTCAAAAACACGCTGAGCTCGTCTTTGAATTCGTTGATGGTCAACCACCCAGTCATCTCAGCAGCAGAGCCGATGCTGTTCTTTTCCACCATGATGGCGCACGCCGTCAAAATCTACATGTGCCAGATTGTCGAGTCCACATCCCACGAGGAATCATGTCGACCCAACGTGGTAGAGTGCCAGAACCAAGCCATGCACGCGGCCAGGGAGATCGCGAGACTGGTCAAAGCCCACGAGCACATCCCCTATTTCAAGGTGAGACACACTTTTTCTCGAGCACATGGCATCATTAGAACACAAACTAATGCATCTTCCACGAGATAGGCCCACATTTTCCTCCCGCTCGCCATCTTTTTGGCCGCGTCAAGGCTCATGGCACATCCAAACCGTGTGGTGGAGAACATGCAAGCACTTACGCCGCCAGGGTCTTCATGTTATCAAGGGATGGAAGTCAAGGACGGCATCAATGCCGAGTTTCAGTGTTGCATGAACGCGCTGAGGAGCATGCAGAGCTTCAACAATCTTGCACGCGAATATTTGCTTGTGTTGGAGCCACAGGAGTCGTTTTCACTCACTGCTTTTCAGGGGGCTTTTCTCTGTGAATAGGTATAACGTATTTGATAAGCGAGCGGATCGGACAAGCGAGTGGATCGATTTCGTACGCGATATAGCTCTCTACCTGCAACATCGATTTCCTCCACCATACCAAGATGTCTTCGATTCTAGTTAAAGCAAAAGTTATTCTTGCACTCGAAGCCCTTAAAAATAACCCTAAGCTAAGCCTCAAAGCTGTAGCGAGGCTCTATTCTGTGCCTTATACTACCCTCCATCGCCAGCGCGCTGGTAAACCTGCACGACGCGATATTCCAGCTAACTTACGTAATTTAACGGATCTAGAGGAGAAGACGATAGTTCAGTACGTTCTTGAGCTATCTGCACGCGCATTCCCACCTAGATTAAGTGGCGTAGAAGATATAGCCAACCAACTGCTACGCATACGCGACGCGCCCCCTATTGGTTAACGTTAGGTATATAATTTTATTAAACGTTAGTTATAGCTCCGTACGCGTTTTACGTATAGATACGACTATTAAAGGGCTAAATATAAGGACCTAAAGGTTATTACCGAGTGGTTTACGCTTATACCGAATACTAAGGCTAAATATAGTATTATAAATAATAATATTTATAATTTTAACGAAATTAAGTTTATAATAAATATTATTTTCGTAAATATAGTAATTATAATCTCGGACGGCTTTAATAAAATAAAATTAGTTTAATTTAATAACCGCGAATAAATAATAGTAATTTAGGGAATTAATACCCTCGGTTAAGCTATCCTATCCTTTATTATTTTAACCGTATAATATTATTTTATTAATTAATATATTAAATATAATTTATTATTTACTTAATATATTATAATTATTAATAATAATTAAATTATTAATCCGATAAACCTAAATTAAATTAAATATTTTAATTATTATATAGCGTCCCGTATAAAGGATAAATATCGGTTATTAATCCTCGATAATTACGAAAATTACTATTTAATTAAATTTAAACACTATTATTAATAAAATAATATTATTACGCTCTATATACCTCTATACTCCTCCTACCTCCTCCAACTACTCAATATTAATTACTTTAGGCCGCTAAAATAAACGTACGGCCGCTAAATCGAAGGTTTAATATATATATATATTAATTACGTAAATAAACTTAAAATTTCTTTATATTTTCCGCGAGGCTTTTTTTACTTTTATAACGGAGAAGAATATATAGGGTAGTTTTATAGGTATTAGCTTTATACTATACGATTTAAAGAAGGTACTTTTTAAATTAAATATAAAGTTTTATACG
>NW_001914856.1:34777-72120 GCF_000226545.1 Podospora anserina S mat+
CTGAAAGGGCTTTAATAAAATAAAATTAGTTTAATTTAATAACCGCGAATAAATAATAGTAATTTAGGGAATTAATACCCTCGGTTAAGCTATCCTATCCTTTATTATTTTAACCGTATAATATTATTTTATTAATTAATATATTACATATCAGGGGGGGGGGGGGTGGGAGATTAGGATAAAAAAAAAAAAAAAAATAATAAAACCGAAAAACCTAAATTAAAAAAAAAATTTTAATTATAATATAACTTCCCTAATAAATAATAAATATCAGTTATTAATCCTCAGATAAATTACGAAAAATTACTATTTAATTAAATTTAAAACACTATATATTAATAAACATAATATTACACCCCTCTATATACCTCTAAACTACTCATAAATCCTCCAACTACTCAATATAAATTACTTCCCCGCCACTAAAATAAACATACGGCCGAAAAAACAAAAGTCTAATATATATAATAATATTAATTACGTAAATAAACTTAAATTTCTTTATATTTTCCGCGAAGCTTTTTTTACTTTTATAACGGAGAAGAATATATAGAGTAGTTTTATAGGTATTAGTTTTATACTATACGATTTAAAGAAGGTACTTTTTAAATTAAATATAAAGTTTTATACGTTTATACCCATATCTTTAAAACGGGAACGGTAACTACTTTAAGTATTTTAAATACTATAAAACCCCCGAAAAACTAATTTATAATTAACGTTTATTAAAACTCGCATTATTAATTATTAAAATAGTTCCCCGACTTTAATATTAGTTACGGTAGACCAGCTTATTAAAGGTATAATAATTATAATATATTAAGTAGCTCTCCTTTAGTTAGAGGTATCTTCGCTCCGTAAGGCGAACGAGGCACTAAGTAAGCGCCGGAGAGCAAAAAAAATACGCGTATAGCTTAGAGGATCACTTACTATATAAGATGCACAGGATCTACTGGACCAGAAGGCTGTGGGTGGAGAGGTGGCGCAAGGAAAGGAGCAGGGTAGTGGTAGTGTAGGGGGAAGGCGTACGAAGGTTCAGTGCTGTGGTGTGTGCGGCAAGCCTGGCCATAATATCCGTACGTGCCAGGAGGTTGCAGAAGAGTCTGATTCAGCTGTTTCTGATGTAATTGTAGTAGGTTAATAGTGTTGTTGTTTTGCAATTGAGGATGGTTGTAATAGGGTAGTGGAAATCGATCCACTCGCTTGTCCGATCCGCTCGCTTATCAAATACGTTATAATATCAGGCTTTGTAATATGTGCGAAGGGATACCCAACCAATAAGATATCCGTCCATCATCATGCTGAGAGTCTGTTTCAATGTCATGTATGGTTGTTTGGCAATACACCGCACAGCCAGGGGGCTCGGGGATTCAGGACTGGTATGGTTGCGTGTTGATTCGTGAGCATTCAAGACAGATTTAGATAGGGACATAGAAAGCCCCTTGAAAGACACTTCATGATGAATGAGATCTTGCCTCATGATGCGACGATGCCAACCCCACCTATTCAAGCTCAGTCATGCGTACATGATCGACACCCTTGCTTGGTTCGCAGACGGCCCCCTGACAGGACCCTCCATCAATACTTCTTATCTGCGCGGCTTTCTCCATCATTCACCATTAAACAGACTTGGATACCTAGGTATGTAGTCTGACAAGCAGAAAAAAACAAACGTGTGGTATGACATGGAGGTCGGGCATCAGGTCAAGCTGGACGTCAAATGGCAGTTGCATCTTCAGGGTTGCACCGCATCAGTTCGTACCGGCTCGTTGGTACCCAAGACATCATCGTAAGCAACACGTCGTCATCCTATACTCATCCAGGACAGCATTTCCAATCAATCTGCCTGGCATATGTCGTGATTTGGAAAAAGTGCGAGAAAAAAGGGGTGGTCAGCAACAAACAAGGTGAAATGATCGACATATTTCGCCAACAAACAACACTTGACCATGGTGTCGGATTTGCTGATACCACCTCAAAGTTGTCAGATTTCGACAAATCGGGGCACATCGGAAGTTTGTGCTCATCGCCCGGGCGTGCTAGCAGCAAGGATGGCCAGATCACAACTCAACATGCTGCAAGCACGATCGGGCGTCGGGGATCTGCAAGATGATCGACAAACGCAGCTCCACTGCCAGAGCTGCTCAGCTGACAGACAGTTCGTGAGTCTGGTGTCAAACGACCCGCAATGGTGCACGTTGGGACAGGAAACGTTTTGTAACCATTCGCTATCAACGGGCTGGCCATCAAGGTACCCAAGGTGCCCAAGGTCCAACCAAGTCAGAACTGGTGCAAACAAGATCTCAACACCCCACAGTCGAAGCAAGGAGGAGCAATGAGAATTGGTTCAAGATGCCAAACCAGCCAGTTGGCTCAATGCGGTTAAAAATCCTAAAAAACCATCCAAGAACTCCATGATCCGGCTTTCTAAAGCAAACAACCAAACCAAACCACATAGACAATCCAACCAAAATGGTACAAAAACTACAACCAACATGAAAATTACCAGAGAAGAGAAAACACGCAAACACACACAATACTGACAGCAAAACAATGTAGCCAACCCGCCGCAACAACATCGACCTCAACCCCTCAGAATGGCGGTATCGACATGACTACTCCTGGCTGCCACCGCCCCCGCTAGAGCAGTGATAGATGGGCTCTGCATGATATCAAAGATCGACAGGTCTGCCCCAGCCTTCATGGACAGCATGTTGCGGAGCTCCACCGCAACAAGAGAATCCACACCAAAGTCCGCCAACGACTTCGAGGGGATGATATCGTCCTCCGGGATCATGAAAATGTCCACCAGCTTCTTGGTAATCCCGCCCACCACAGCCTCCGCTGCATCGTCGAATGTCGAGGCGGATGCTAGCTTGCTCGCCAAATCACCAGATCCAGATTTGTTGGACATCTGGCTGCCCTCCTGTTCCGTCTTCTGGTACCGAAGCTGCGAGAAGCGCGCGTCCCGCCGCAGAGGAGAGTCCTCTGTCTGTCCCGCTGGCCCAGTGTTGATGCCGAGCATGAGGGCTCCCGCAAGGGGGGTCGAGATCGCCGAGTCGATGGCAGCAAGGATCTCGCTCTCGCGCAGACCCGTGAAGCCATGTCGCTGGAGTGCTTCGATGGTTTTGGCAGACTCTTGTTCTTCCGCCAGATACCCCACAGACTTGACAATGCCTAGATCGATGGAAACCGCTGGTAGACCACGCGCCACTCGATGCTGAGCAAGTGCATCCTGGAAGGTGCCACCAGCTGAGTAGTTGGACTGACTGGCGAAGCCAACAACGCCGACAAGTGAGGAGAGCATGATGTAAAAGTCGAGATCGCCCTCACCAGAAAAGTACTGGTGCAGGTTCCAACTGCCGTGCAGCTTGGGATGGAGGGCGGCATTGTGGTCCCCAAGAGTCATGTTGTCCAGGACAGAGTCCTGTGATGAGGTTAGCAACTGCTGTGTAAATGAAAAAGACTTCTCATACCTTAAGCTGCATTCCCCCGTGGATGACACCCTTGATGGGTGGTGCTCCTGTCCTGGCATACTTTGCGAGCGCCCTGTTGAGCTCCTTCATGTTGGATATGTCGCAGCCAAGTCCCACGACCTTGACCTGGTGACCAACAGCGCTGATAAGTTCGGTCTGAAGCTGATCTGCCTTTCCAAAGCTATCTGCACTGCGAGACATGACGGCGATGTGTTGGGCGCCATGTTCCGCAAGCCAGTGACACACTGATCGCCCAATACCGCCAAATCCACCGACCACAAGATACGAAGCGTCGGTGCGAAGGCGAGCGTTTAACTTGCGCGGGACAACCTGGAGGGTAATATTGTCAGTGGCCATGTAATATCATGTGAAAAGGGGTCAACATACCGGAACCATGGTCTCGTCATCGACGGCCAGCACAATCTTTCCCATATGTTTGCCAGCTTGCATCAGGCGGAAAGCCTTCTCAACATCAGAAAGGGGTAGGACTGAGATGGGATAGACTGTATTGATCTCCTTCTCAGCAACCATTCGCACAATGTCCTTCATGATCCGGTTGGCTTCCATTGGTTTGCACTCACCCAGTGCGATGACATCGACACTGGAAAAGGAAACCGCTCTCGTGAAAGCTTCCATTCCTAGACTGTTGTTGAGCTCAAAATCCTTTTTCCCAATCTCGACGAATCGGCCAAACGGTGCAAGGCAGTTGAAGCTTGCCTGCAGTAACGTCCCAGCAAGCGAGTTCAGTACCACGTCCACTCCTTTGCCACCGGTCATCTCCTTGACACCAGAGGCAAAAGACACATCACGGCTTGAAAAGATGTGATCGGAATGGATACCAAAGTGCTCCATAACAAACTTGCGCTTCTCCTCTGAGCCAACTGTGACAAAAACCTCGGCCCCAACCCGTTGGGCAAGCATCACAGCCGCCTGACCAACACCTCCCGTGGCCGAGTGAATGAGAACAGTCTCGCCTCTCTGAAGTCTGGCATTGTCATAGAGAGAAACGTAGGCGGCCACAAACTGAGTGGGAAGCGAAGCAGCCGTCTCAAAACCCATGTCCTCAGGAATGTGAACGGCACTGGTCCAGTGAATCCTGGTACGGCTCCCGTAGTGTCCCCTGAGCAGCACTGAGACACGATCCCCAGGTTTGTAGCCATTCGCAGCAGCAACAGAACCGACTCGAGTAACAACACCCGAACAGTCGTACCCCATGACTCGAGACTTCAGCTGACCTATCGCAACCATCACGTCGCGGAAGTTGACACCAAAAGCTCTGGGCTCAATTTCGACAAAGTCCTCGGGCAGTTCTTCGAGTGCGCTGGCATCATCATCAAAGGCGAGGGTGTCGAGAAGTCCAGTCGTACCAATGGTGAGACGCAGAGGGCGGTCCTGTTGTATGAATGGCTCCAGTGGATGTACAGACTGCTCGGCTGGGCGACGGAAGACATTGTTGTTTCGGCAAACATCCTTGATGTATCTGGGAACCGAAATGACACCATTTCTCTCTGCGAACTCAAAGTCGGAAGCAGCTTCGAGGTCTGAGTAGTTGAAGAAGCTGCGGAAGACTTGGGTGATGGAGCTCACTGATTCTGCGGAGCAAAGGGGTCTTGTTGGGTCGAGGTCCAGAGTCCCCAGCCGCTTGCCAACATATTCTTGACGAAGGGATCGGAGAAATCCGGCCGCAAGGCCAGCGTGAGGTGTTTTGAAGTCCATAGCCCCACCTTGAGTTAGCCATAGGACACCCTTGGATCTCGTGGAAAGCGTCTTGAGGCCCTCGAACTCTGCGCGATCGGCACTGGCGAGAATGGGGCTTTCTGAATCATCCACAAAGATACAAACTCTGTTGTCATCGGCAGTGACAGAGTCCAATGAATGTACGGTTGGCACCGTCCACGTAAGAAGACCAATAGAAACGCCGAGTTGGTCAAGCCAGGGGTTCGGCGTAGTTGGTTTGGCTGTGACGAAAGCAATGTCAAAGTCGAACTTGGGCGGACCGGTGGCAGCCGTCGACATCATGACACTGAATGCGTAGAGATCGTCATCGTCACAGTCTCGGATCTCAGCGTCGATTCCGGAGAAACCTGTGCGGTTGAGGACGCGGTCCCACATGGGGATGGTAAGTGAAGGGCTGAACTTGCGCTCTTCCTCTTCGCCTACAAGCAATAGATATTAGTAAATATTGGGCGAAAGAGACAGAATAGGGAACTTACTGAGCCACCAGCCTGGAAGAAATCCAAAGACGAATTGCAAATCAACTGGGTCCTTGGTTGTCTCCATCAGGAATAGTTTGCCGCCAGGCTTCAAGAGTCTTCTCACATTCGCCATGGTGTTGTTCATCGACTTTGTGGCATGAAGAACCTGGCATGCTATCACCACATCATAGCCCCCCTCTTCAAACCCTTGCTTCATTGGATCCTGCTCGATGTCGAGCTTCTTGTACTTGACCACGTTGTTCCAGTCCTGGAATTTCTCTTTGGCAGCTTCGAAGAAACCAGAAGACACATCCGTGAAGTCGTATGAGCCGACATTGGGGCCGGTCCCTTCCTTGCTGTTTCCAAGTCCCTGCAGGATATGGCTTGTCGCCCCTCCAGTTCCCGCCCCTATCTCAATCATCTTGGCTCGCGGGTTCTTCTGCGCGTAGAGCTTGACCAGCTCTCCAAGTTTCGCATTGGTTCGTCCCCATTTGAGAGCATCCAGATAGTAGCGAGAGAGCAAGTCCTTTTCAAGCATCACTTCCAGAGCTGTGATCTCGCTGCGAAGGATTGGCACGATATGGGGGCCCAGCTTGCATACCATCTCGCCGTTGGTGCTGCCTGACCTGACTTTCTCAAACAATGCCAGCTTTTCTTTGAGCGGAGCCTTGATCCACCGGCTGCTGTCAGGGGCAAGCTGATTCGTGCGGGCTAGCTCAGCCTGATGCCCCATCCAAATGTAGAACCTCCTCTGATGCCGTTCCAACCGTTTGATGTCAGCTGCCGTGAGCTCAGCCAGAGCGTCGTGAATGAAAAACAGACATGCTTGGCGTAGATCCATCAAGGTGTCTCTCTCTTGGTCCGAGATATGACTGCTGAGATTGTCCTTCAAGTATGCCTCCTTGAGAAGGCCAATGTCCGGAACCCATTGAGTTGTAGTAAACTTGTCTTGTTCCCATGAGTCTGTCTGCTGAACCGGGGCGGTTCCGATGGATTGACAAACGAAACCGTCAATCGTGATAACAGGCGCGATCGACTCAATCATCTCATTTGCTGGGCTTTCAAAGACCGTGAGCCCCGTTGTCATGGATTGGTTGTCGATGTGGCTCAGGTTGGTGTAAGCCTTGAAGAAATGTCCAGCCTGGGCGTTGATATCATGGGAGACCCAAAGCTTGCTGATAGTCTTTGGCACTTTGGGCGTCTGTCGAACATTGCTCGAATCGGGGATGGCAGTGTAGGCAGCTTGGAAAACGGAGTCGAGCGTGGTGGGATGGACGACATGGTCGTGTTGGTGGTGCTTGGGCATAGTCGCTTTGGAGTCGGCCACTGTGAAGGATGTCACAGATTGCTGACCCCGAGTTCGAATGCTCTTGATGTTTTGGAAGATGGGCCCGTGGCAGATGCCACCTGATCGCAGGCCAGCATACATGTCTTGTGGGCTGACCCGGGTTCTGTAGGCGGACTCGTTCATGGGATGGGCGAGCTTGAACCCATGACCCGGCAAAGCGTTTTGGCAAAAGCCCATCTCATCCCCAGATGAGTGCTCGACCGAGATCAGACCTTTGCAATGGTACATCCAGATGTTATCTGAGCTGACAGACTGCACGTTGAACTCCGTCCATCCCTTAATGTCCAGGACCTTTTCGCTGCATGGCCGAAATGACAGCTGAAGCTCGATGCCGTCAGCTGTCTCGGGCACAACCAGGGCGTTAAGGATGTCGATATCTCGCAGTTGGTAGCCTAGAACCCTGCCCTTGCGCCCTTGCCTCGCTGCGTGTTGGGCCATGCCCTCGATGGCCATCGAGATGTAACCGGCTGCTGGATAGATCACATTGGATTGGACAACGTGGTCCCTAACCCACGGAATGTCGCTCATGCGAACAATGTGTCTCCAGGAGGGCGCACTGAGATCTGTTCCGAGAACAAGAGACCCAAGAAGATCGTGAGGCGGTTCTTGGCGATGGCGAAGGGCCTTGTTGAATCGTGGCTCGATCCAATGGCGGGTTTGATGATTCCAGGGGTATCTGGGAAGATCGTGAAGCACCTTGATACCTTCTCGGCCATAGGGCAAATTGACAGGTGCAAGGTTGACTGGGTAGCCCTTTTGGATGAGACTGCTAACGAGTGTATGCATGGTCTCAACCGCATGCTTCTTTCTGACGAGGCAGCTCTCGTATGGAATGACAACGCCATTGAACTCGCGCATGCGTAATATCTCTTGGATGGGCCCGGAGAGAGCCGCGTGTGGACCAACCTCGATCACCATGTCGACAGACAACTCGGCGCCGGGGGTGTCGAAGCACATGTTGCGGAATGCGTCGACAAACTGAACGCGTCCTGTCAGACTGCGTACCCAATGAGCAGGGCTTCCAATCTCGCGGGCATCCTCCATCCGTGTTCCAGTCGACGGCGACGAGAAGATGAAGTCGAGATGATCCTGCGGCGACCGAACCTTCTTGTCCATAGCGCTGTGATAGGCTTCTGCAACAGCCTCCATATGATGCGAGTGCCAGGCAGCGTCCACCTTGAGGCGTCTCGCAAAGATATTCTCCTGCTGGAACATCCTTTCGAGCTGCTCGAGACCACAGACATCGCCGGAAAGAGTAATAGAGTTGGGACTGTTCTCACAGGCCACGACGACCTTGCCGGTGGTGGCGCGAGAGAGAAATCGCCGACTGGCCTCGACTCCAAGCCCCACTGCCATCATGCCCCCCTGACGGGCAATCTGACGATTGCTCTCCGAAGCGAGGCCTCCACGCGCAAAAGCGATGGCCATGGCCGACTGGAGATCGAGAGCACCGGCCGCATAAGCGGCGGCAATCTCTCCGCTCGAATGGCTCGTGACTGCTGTGGGGGTGACACCCCAAGCCCGGAGCAGGTTTGTGAGGGCGATCTGGACGGCAACGCACACGGGAGTACTGTAGTCCAGCTGATTGACCTTGGAGGTGTCGGCATCTCGGTTTAGCTCCTCTGTAGAAACACGCGTGTTAGAAACCTAGCATTTCCAGCACGAACGGAGAAAACATACCAATCATGTTCCAAGTTGCCCCGAGTTTCTCTAGATGCTTGTTGCAGTCGAGCAACGCGGCCTTGAACACGGGGTAGACCTCAATCAACTCCCTGCCCATCGCCCACCACTGCGCGCCCTGGCCATTGTAAACAAATCCTACCCTGGGAGAAGCGATTGCTGCCTTGGCAGGCTTTGCCTTTGGGGAATCGAGAATCTTGATCAGGGCCTCGACCGTGTCAGCAGAAACCGACGTGATCCACGGGAACCGCGAGCGACGGTGGCCCAGAGTGTAGGCAAGGTTGTCGAGGAAACCATCTTCATCCGTGATCTTGGTGTTGAGCAAGTAGTCCTTGAGATTGGAGACCATGGCCTGGGTAGCTCTCTCATCTTTGCCACTCAAGACGAACACTCGGCGCCGGGGCAGGTACTCGAGAGCACTGCTGCTCCGTCGTGACCGGCTGCTGGCATTGTCGAGATTGGCAGCCTGCTGAAGGGGTTGGGAACCAGTGAAGGAATCCAAGTCTTCCATGATAACATGAGCGTTGGATCCGCCATAGCCAAAATTGTTGATAGACGCACGCCTCACGCCCTCCTTTCCATCCCAGGGCTCGAGTTCAGTGGGGACCTGCAGGGGAGAGAAGGCGCTGATTAGCATTTGTTTCCGTGTCTCGGCCAATTGATGCCGGGAAGGCCCACGGCCGGATCACTCACCTTTAACTTCCAGTCGTACAAACGCAGCTTCTCATTCGGCTTCTCATAGTTGACAGTGGGCGGGATCTGACCCTTCTCGAGCGCCAGTGCGACCTTGATGATGGCCGCAACTCCGCTTGCCGTTTCTGTGTGGCCGATGTTGGTCTTGACTGATCCGATTCTCAATGGGTCATCGCTTGGTCGAGTGTCTTGGAAAACCGACGAGATGGCTTTGACCTCGATGGGATCGCCCGTTGGTGTGCCAGTTCCGTGGGCTTCAAAGTAGGTCGTCTGGGAAGGATCGAGGCCTGCCTTCTTGTAACAAGCGCGAATAAGCGCTTCCTGCGCCTCGCCGCTGGGTGTGGTGATAGTTTCCGTCTTGCCGTCCTGGTTCACGCCTGTCTCCCGGATGATGGCCCGGATCGGATCACCATCCCGCAAGGCATCGTCGAGCCTCTTGAGGATGATGGTGGCTGACCCCTCCCCGCGACCATATCCATTGGCGCGGCTGTCAAATGCATAGGACCTGCCATCCTTGGAAATCAGGGTCATCGAGGACATGGCCAGGAACATGTCCGGGTTGAACATGATGTTTGCACCGCCCACAATGGACATGTCCGATTCACCGGTCCGAAGACTCTGGCATCCTTGGTGCAGCGCAGTCAAGGTGGTCGAGCAGCCCGTGTCGACTGACATGCTCGGTCCTCGCAGATCGAAAAAGTGTGACAGGCGATTGGAGGCCATGGCTGCCCCTGTGCCCATCAGTAGAAACCTGGGCAGGGCGTCGGGATCTCTGATCAGACTCTCATAGTAGTCGCGAAAAAATGAGCCGGCAAAGACAGAAGTGTTGGAGCCGGCGACATCCTGAAGGGTGATTCCAGCTTAGACAACAAGTATGGGTTAGTAGAGAATGGGATGAGCATCGTGGGGCAAACCTACCGCTTTCCAGCGCCTCATATGTGGACTCCAGTTGCAGTCTGAACTGAGGATCTAGTGCCTGTTTCATCCCGTTAGTTTGCTCCTTAAAATGGCGAGCGACAGCCATGTCTGACTTACCGCTGCAGTCTCCGCCGACAAATTAAAGAAATTGGCGTCGAACAAGCCGACGTCTTCCTCGAGGAAGTGGCCTCCTGCCACATTGGTCTATTTCAAAAGTGTGAGATTGTATCCCTCTTCTGAGAAAATGAGTTTGAACTGACCCCATTGAGCTTCTCAAAATTTGGATGAAGGAACCCGTCAATGTTGAAGCGGTTTTTAGGAATCTCCGACCATGCGCTGCGGCCTTCGGAAACAAGTTTCCAGAGCTTCTCTGGACTGTCGACGTCGCCAGCGAACCGGCAGCTCATTCCGACGATGGCGATGGGTGTGTTGGATTGCATCTTTGCTTGATACACAAAGTCTGGAAGGTGTGAAGGGTACCTTTAACCGTTCAGGTAGATGAGTCAAGATGAGGGGTGGGCTTCGGACTCAAGTGTTGTTGAAATACCTGATGAGAATAGGGTTGGGAAACAAGAAGACGGATCCAACGCGGTGCAAGGACGTCGCACATGTCGACTCTATATAAAATCTCTTGACGACAAGCTCAAAACTCCTGCATTGCCATATTCTCCCTGAACCCACCGCCCTCGTGCAAGTTGATGGGCGAGATTGCCACGATTTCAGCCGTGATAGGGAGTTTACAGCATCCAGTTCCACGGAAGGGATGAGATACTCCGGGCAAGCAACAGTCAAAAACTCCGAACCACCTTTCTCTCACAGCCCATAATTCGAGAACCGCAGTCTCGGGCTAATACAAACCCAACAGCCCGATTCAAATCGAATTCTCGCTTCATTTTGGCAATATCACATATCATGATGGCTTCGGGAAGGATCATTCTTGTGGGCGATGAGATGTAAGCAGAAGGTGTGATGATTTGCCCCACTTTGACTGACTCAGCAGTAGATAAGGGACTCGGGGAGTGAGACCTCGACCAATGCTTAGCAAATTTGTTACTCGTGACGAGAAGATGCTCATCGTTGAACGGATTGGCATTGCAAAAGTGGGAATCTTGTGGCTCTCGACTTTCTGTGTGATGGTCAAACCCCAAACTCGGCGATTGTACCTTCCGGGTAGGCCGGCCGGCGACGCTCCGGATGGTTGTGCCCCGACCCGCCGTGAAACTCCGGGGGAGACCCACAGTAAACTCCGAAAGTGGACGAAGTGGGACGGGAGATCAGTCTACCCTGGGCGATCAGGAAAATGTATTTCTCGCTCAGTCAGCACTGTTGGACTCTGAGACAGTTGGGGGGTGCTCGGGAGCTGTTGGTGAGACGTGCAGTTTTGAGGGCTCCGATCCGGCAATGATATGTTGATTTGGTGAAACCCTGCTGCAGATCTGCCGGGCAACGTCAGCACAATGGCGTTATCCCTCATCTTTCTTTTGTTTTTCCGGCTGCAAGTATTACCTTGTAAGACGGGTGGCCCCCTATCGTGCTGGAGAATACCTTAGGCTTGAGACCAGCACAATATCTCAAGGCCGGCAAGTAGGTGTGTACAATCGGAGAATATTACTCCGGGTCTACACTAACTCGTCAAGATGTTCCACACAGAGGGCTGCGGGCAAAGAGGCTCTCATATTGCCCGCGGCAGGGGCAGGTGCAAGATCCAGCAGGTGTCACTATCGCAGCTGAAGTTGGGGAAGTGGGAACTGTCTGTGACTGTATGTGATTGAAAGGCATCTGAGTAACATAAGGGACCGTCCCCGACCAATCGCGGATGCCGTCGGATACCAGGTCATGATCTGATGGTGGGAGAGGTAACACCCGGTGTAGTGGTCGGAGACCACTGACAAGACCAGCGTTTCTGCTGAACAGGAAATGATCAGTGAATCCTTTTCACGGTCAAGGAATGGTCTCTCTTCAGGTTCACAGACTTGCAGTGTGTATCTCGGTGCCATTCCCTATTTGCTCCTCTGCTGCAGGCAGAGCTGCCGTTGGTAAATCCTCAGTAACTGTTGACCGGACTGGCCTTCCGATTCCCTCAATCGATATGAGAAACCCCCTGTCCCCCGTGCTCTACGACACCCTACTTCAGATACAAACCACGGCACTGTATTCTTCTTGATAAGCACCGATCCCCAGATCGTATCACGTCTCGGACCGACCAAGTCAGCTCAACAGAGGACGCCTTTACAACGCCTTTTCGCTTCTGGATGCCACTGACAAGCCCAAAAACCTAATAGCCCAAGATGGTGTCCTTCAGCCAGATGCAATCGTCAAATACACGCATCATAGAGGTGCTGCCTGCAGGTCTCGTAGCTGTGTTTGTCGGCGGGACGAGTGGCATAGGGGAGACAACCATGAAGCAGCTCGCCAAGAACACCGTCGAGCCTCGCATCTACTTCGTGGGCCGGTCTAGAGAGGCTGCCACTCGAATCGTGGCCGAACTTCACGACCTAAACCCAGCAGGGGAATACCACTTTATCCAGGCCGATGTATCGCTTCTGCACGCCGTGGACTGGGTCTGTCGTGAGATACAGGCCAGGGAGTCCGTCGTCAATCTTTTGTTTCTAACGCCAGGGGTCGTGTTGACGAGCCAGGGTAGCGGTAAGTCTTGACGCGGTATCTCGAGCTCGTTCTAGATGGCTTTTGGAGGCTGACTGCTTGGTCCCAGATACGATCGAGTCCCTGTACTACCCCACGGCAATGACCTATTACTCCCGGATTAGGTTTATCGTAAACCTGCTCCCACTTCTTCAGAAAGCCTCCCATCTCCGGAGAGTCGTCACTGTGTTTGGCGCCGGCAAGGAGAGCCTTCTAGATGGCGATGACTTCCCCCTGTTTCCAGGGAGGTACCACCAGGCCGGGCCCTTGCAAACGACAGACCACGGCAGCCTCAGCACAATGATGACACTGGCACTGGAATCTCTGGCCCTGGAAGCGCCCAACATCAGCTTTGTCCATTCCTTTCCCGGCTTTGTCAAAGGTTCGTCCACCAACAGCAGTCCCAAGACCGGCGGAGTCATCCGCGCTGTATTCAAAGTCGTCGGAGCGCTCCCTCTTTTCGAAGCTGGGGAGAGGCATCTATTCTTGGCCACAAGCGCACGATTTCCGGCAAGAGACGGGGGACATTCGAGGATACCGACAGCGGGCGTCGGGCTCGGAAAAGGGGTTTCGGTCGCTAGAGGTACTGACGCGAGGGACGGTAGCGGGGTCTATTCTGTTAATTTCGATGGGGAGTCAGTGGCGTTCAAGGTGCAGGATACACTTCAGCAGCTGAGAGACAGAGATATGGTCAGAAGAGTGTGGCAACATACGATCAAGGAGTTTACCAGGGTCACCGGGTCAGCATTCGTGTAGTTGCTCCCGTGGATTACCAATACCCACCACGCAACCTGGAAGGGGTGGGGATGGGACTCCAAGGCACAGACGGGACTATCATGTTCCACCGGGCCCCTATTACAGCCTTCACCCAGCTCAAGCTGGCACTTGAAAACAGGAGAATACTGGAAGGGAAACAAGAGTTGGAATATGGGTTAGGGATTCCCGAGTTTTTATATGTTTGTAATTCGAAGCCAGAGACGAGAACCATTCTTTTGGGCGGTGTTTAAATGCTACCTCACATGTACCTTGGCAATTGCAGGAGCGTTTTGTGTTCCACCATGCCCCAAGGACAGGACTACCTACATGGTACCTGAGGTCGGGTACCTTACGCTGAGACACCTAATCCAGGTGCACTCGTGGCCAGCTGGCGCTTGAACATTGTAGTTGCCTGGGTCCATCATATCTTTGCCTTCCGTCATAGAATAACACTCCCCAACCAGACAGCTGACTGCGCCCTAATAAGTGTTCATGCAACGAGACACCATTCGAAATGCCTAGCGACCTGCTCCTTCCTCCCATGCCAAATCATTTCAGAGGCAGGCCCGTGACGCGATTTCTTGTTAGGCTATCCCGTGGTAGCCCATCCTGAACCAACGTTTTCCAACCTTCACCAATCCTACTAATTCCCTATGGTTCAACCACACATTTTGCATCCGCATTACCATCCTATACACTATCGAACACGAGGTGGAAGCTGATGCCATCAAGCTCTCGTACGAATAATATATCAGCCACAGCAGCAGAAAACATGACCTCACTATCTGCTGTCATTGTTCGACCGGACCCAGATGCCGGACTGTCCGAATCCGAAAGAGCTGCCGTGGTATGTACTGAGCCCTCGATGATGCCAGTTCTGAGGTGTATTTGGCTGCTAACCACCGTGTTTTGCTGCTTTAGGACCGCAAATTGGTCCGTCGCCTAGACCTCGTCCTCCTGCCGTGGCTCTGTTTCCTCTACCTTCTTGCCTTTTTGGACCGCACCAACATTGGAAATGCCAAGATTGACAACATGACGAACGATATTATCATGTCTAACCTCGGTTACAGTGCTGCGTTGATGATCTTTTTTGTGGCATACTCGGCTTTCGAGCCCGTTGCAAATGTTCTGCTCAAGCGGATGCGTCCCTCAATATTCTTGCCCCTGATCATGTAAGCATGAGCCTTCATTGGTTAGGTCTCGAGATCTGAACAAGATTTTGACCGTGCATGTAGGGTCGGCTGGGGTGGTTGCATGACCGCCATGGGCCTTGTGAAGAACTGGAGCGGGCTCATGGCAGCTCGATTCTTCTTGGGCGTTTTTGAGTCGGGGTTGTTTCCCGGTGTCAATTACTTCATCTCCTGTTGGTACCGGCGGGATGAGTTTGCCCTACGTGCTGTGAGTAGTCCCCTTCATCTCCATCGCCCAATGGAGCGCATAAAACCTGACGAACCGTTGTGACCCAGGCGCTTTTCTTTTCATTCGCCGCCCTCGCCGGGTCGTTTGGCGGTCTCCTCGCGGCGGCGATTTCAACGATGGACGGTATCGGCGGCTTCGCTGGCTGGCGCTGGATCTTCATCCTCGAAGGCGCCCTCACCATTGTTGTTGCCATCGCCTCATTTTGGATGGTGCAGGACTTTCCTGACACGGCAGAGTTTCTCTCGGAAGCCGATCAAGAGCGCGTCCTCCGCAGGCTGGACCGGGACAAGCAAAGCTCGGCCCATCACGAAAACTTCAAGATGCTCTACGTTTGGCAAGCCCTCAAGGACACGAAGACCTACCTTGCTATGGTGGTGTACATGGGCCCCATGATGCCGCTTTATAGTCTCAGTCTGTTCCTCCCTACAATTATCTCGAACCTATCATTTACCGACCCTTCCCAGATCATCAAGAACCAGCTGCTCAGCGTCCCACCTTATGCTGTTGCAGCTTTGGTGACTATTGTGGTCAGCGTGTTCAGCGATAGACACCGCAAACGCGGTATTTACAACATGGGCCTCGCCTGCGTTGGCATCTCTGGCTTCATCCTCCTCGTTGCCTCCTCCAATCCAATTGTTCAGTACCTGGGGGCCTTTTTTGGCGCTGTCGGCATCTATGCTAGCATACCACTCACCATTGCGTGGGTGGCCAACAACACGGAGGGATCCTACAAACGCGGCATTGTTTTGGGATTGGTGATCGGGTGGGGAAACCTCAACGGACTTGTATCTTGTAATCTGTGGTTCGGTGCTCCACGTTTCCTTGCCGGCCACATTACCGTGATCGCGTATATGGCACTGTTTCTGGGTGGTGGAAGCTACATACTCTGCCGGTATTTGTACTTTCAGAATCTCGACCGAAAGCAGGGACTCCTTGATCATCGCCTGACGGGTTTGACGAAGGCGGAGATTGGGGATTTGGGTGACGCCAACCCGGAGTTCCTTTACACCTTGTAGAGAGACTGTCTGACTTTATCCTAAGGGATCAACATTTATAGCACCTTAATGGGATTTTACAGGGCTAGGGAGGATCAATGAGTGTGCGAAAGATGATTCTTTTACATTGTATCACTTACGGCCTTCTAGAGACAATGGAATCAATTGTTTGTCTAGAGATCAGAGGATTCCGGCAAAGCGGTGGATTACGCAGCACTGTGCCTTAGACCTGCCGATGCTTGCCCTTCACCGAGGACCGTGTCTTCCTTTTCGCCATGTCAAGGCGATGATGACAAAAGGGGATAAGAATCGGCTGCCCAGGACCCCGATATTAAGTTCAACGTATGCCAGGGGAATCCGTTTCTGTGCTGCTCGGTTGGGTTGCTTCTAAATTTACCGCTGCGCTGCAACCCCCTCTTCCAGCCCGTTGATGTTGATGCACGTCAGCGCCTACCTGGTAGACACCGTCGGGCTCAGTCCTCTGCTTCTCTGGTTTTTGCGTATACTCAAGATGGCTACATGCCGTAGTACTAGGAAGATTCGCGTGCTTTGCTTGGCACCGCAGCTTGATCGGCAACCCATGTCATGAATCTTTTTATTTTTTGAAAAAAGAAAGTTTGTGGGGTTTGAGTTGAGGTGATGTTAGCCCTCGGAAATGCAATTGCTTGATGTTTCCGTCGTACATCATTAAACCTTCAGGCGATTGAGCTTCAACCGATGCTTTCTACTACTCGTCGTAAATTTAGACAGTCGGGTCCAGATCGGCTGGTAGAGGTGCACTGGAGTGCCATAAATGGCCTGGGACTTCTCCAGATTTAATAACTCTGGTGCCAGCGAGCTGGACCAACCGCTTACCCAATGGAACCTGCCTCGGTTGCGCCTCCGACTTGCCGAAGGTGAGCTATACAGAGCTCCGTCGAGCCATTCACGAGAGCTCAACCTGATCTACACATCTGCCGGCAGATATTTCTGCGCGCGTTTCTCCTGAAGATCAGCCAAGAGTGAGCAGCGGCGTCAGCAAACCGCAAGCACACCTCCCCTGACTCTCTTGGCCACTCACTGAGTTTGAATTTGTGGTGCAGTAGGCAAACAAGCTGGAATCTGAGTGCAAAAAGACCTCGGAAGGATCCATTGCATGTAGCAGCAGTTCGAATAAGGTGACATACCACACAAACAACTGGGCTTGTCCCACGACCTCACCTTTCATTTATGACGCCGCACACCTACACCCACACGCCGTTCAAACTCAATTGAAGACTGTAGCACCTCCAACTGTTCTGGTTAGGTGGTAGGTAAGGTATTGAGGGATGGTGTATATAGATGGCTTCCCCACCCCTCCCGCGTTTAACCTTCTTTGGCGAGTTGATCGAGCTGTGAGGCTCCCTTTTTGTACATACTTTGCATACATTCATTCAGGTTCTCGTGAAGGAAGTCGAACACCGCGACGATATCACGGGCTTCCACTAACACAGAACATCAAACCATGTTTCCTTGATTCGTTCCGGATTTCATTTCACCAATTCTGCATATTTCTCATCGTCGGCGTCTATTGGGCATTGCAAGTTCCCTTTTTTCCAAGTTGTAGGTTGGCTTCGACAACTGCGTGACATTTTCCCCAGACTGACCCACACCTCTCATCAAGATCTTTTCCAATTCCACCACCTGAAGTTGCTCCAAGCACCAGTGGCATTGACTTCGCGCTCGAAAATATCCTCTATCTCGTCGATCTCGCCGTTTCTCCTTGTCCCAAACGACATGTTTTAACACAAACAACAACCGTCTCGATTAGAGTTTCTTCTTTCTATTTTTGTTACTGAAAATACCCGTCCTTTTCTTTCGTCCGATCCGAAGATGCCCGTCATCCCGTTTTTTCTAGCCAACACCACGACCCTCGACTCGGTCCGCCCCCTGTTGATTTTGACCGAGGAACAAACCGATCTTTTGGTGACAATCGAGCGGGCGCTGGGGTCTGTCTCTCTGGCTGCCGTCACGCTAGTGTTCGTGGCCTTTGCTTTGTTCCGTTCTGTTCGGACGGTTCCAAATTGCTTTTTGGTGTGCTCGTCAGTCGCGAATGTATTCTCATCGGTGGCTACCTTTATGACTCAGGATGGCCTAAGAACGGCTATTCAGAATGGGGACAAGGGGTTGTGCAACGCGCAGGGATTTCTGTTTCAGATGTGAGTTTGCCTGTTGTCTTGAGTACTGGTCGGGTAGGCAGGTGGACATTATCCGTAGGGACTAATCAATGGACTTGAACAGGTTCTTGCAGTCCAATCCATGGTGGTCGTTTGCTATGGCTATCAACGTGCTGATTGTATTTCGATATGGTGCCGACCCGGGACACTTTAAGAGGTGGTGGTGGGTATACTGCTCGATCTGTTATGGTGGACCAGGAATTTCTGCCGGTATTTTGCTCGCCCTGGGTTACTATGGCAATGCTAGGGTAGGTTGGATCGCTCTGATCCAGTCCAACGAAGCTGACAAACAATCAGATATGGTGTTGGATTGATTCCTCACATCAAATGCTACGGATCTACACCCAGTACCTCCCAGTCTGGATCTGCATCTTGGGCACTCTCCTGATCTACCTAGGTCTTGGGATCCATATATTTCGATCCCGAAACGATGTTGACACGAAGTTTCCTCTGAGAGCAAGCCCCGAACACCCACCCATCCTCCAACCCATACCGCGCGACAGGAAGTCCTTTTTGTCATTGAGCGACTGGCCTCTGTCCCCATTTACTAGTAGCGCCCTGTTTCCAGAATCGCCCGACGGTACTCACCCCCTCGCGCCGATGCCTATGACTGTCACTCGTGCGCAGTCTAGCCACACCCGCAACAGCCGGTCTATACACACCCGCCCAAGCCGATCGATCCGAACCCAACACAGCCGGTCTACAAGAGCTGCCCTACCAACCAGGGTAGCCAGTGCACCGTCGAAACGAAGCTCAAGTTACATGCGTGCCTTTGGGCTCAACCCCCGCCGAGCTCCCTCCCCTCCTCCAACTCTTAGTGAACAAGACGGAACCTTGGAACCTCGAACGGCGGAACCTCAGAGTGTGAATGGCTTAAGGGAGATCATAAGCGCATTTACCATCGACGACCCGGTCAAGCGGTCATATCTACTGACTGCGGGCCTCTCCGCCTTTGCAATTCTGGCCACATGGATACCAAGCAGCATCTTTCGCGTCAACCAGATTCTTCATGGAGACACAAACTTCCCAGCATACGTAGCCTCTACCGCTGCGTTATCAATCCAAGGGGTCTGGAACTTTCTGATCTTCTTCTTGATCAACAGACGGACCTGCGTATCTTGCGTCAGGGACAGACTTTCCACACCCCAGCAGTCCCGAATGTCGGCCTCGCTCGATCATGGACAGAGATCAAGGCCACTGACGACGGTCCATGTCGGAACACAAACCGAGCTCAACCGCGACATCATTGGGCTGGCCGAGAGCGCGGATATTGCCATCGAGACCAAGAGCATCAGAACCCTTCCTGAGGTCACCGAGATATACCAGAACGATGACATCCTTACCCACCCACTGCCGTCGCGAGAAAAGGACGCCCAGGGTCCAGCAAGCACAACCAACCTCGCGGCGACGATGACCACCCCACCCACAGCGCACCTGAAACCGCAACCATCCAAGCGCTCCCTTCGTCCAATCGGCCCAGTGCTCAAAGAGAAGCTCTCATCCAGCAACATGAGAAGAGACCTCACAGTTCGAATCCCCTGGCGCAGCCCAAGTAGAACAAGCAACTGGAGCCTCTCAACAACGGGAAGGAACAAGAAGGACGAGGAAGGCTCAAGGGAAGGGGAGTCCTCCCAGCGAAGCTACAGCTGGGACTTCTTGGACATTGGTCTAGAAAACAGAGGCAACATTTTGGCTGCTATCAGCAGCAGGGGAACACCGACCGGGAGTGGTGGAAGTCCGATAACGCTTCACAGCAGAGCTAGCGCGGTTATGGGACACAGCAGAGGAGTTTCGTCGCCTTGCTGATGTTATTTCTTATCTTACAGATAGCTCGGCTACAGCTACTTATTAATGTCGATCCATTGGTATCCGTTTGCTTGGGCCCAAGACGCGCAAAAGCTTTCAACAATGCACTCATGGTCAATTCCATGGTTCCTCTTGTGTGTTGTTGGAGTTGGCGTTCTGGTGTGGCCAGGAACAAAGGAGTTCTGAACAAAATGCCGAAATGGGGTTGACCCGAGCCAACTCGCCAGTGGCTTTGTTGACCGGTTGCAGGATTTGAACAGTACGGCAGTCCTTGTCGGCAGTGGCATGAACACCGCATTGTATGGAAAGGGAATGCAAACAATCCACACTCTAAACCTCACAGGAGGGTCGTGACGTCGATGCATGCATCACCTCTTTGTCTGCAGAGTACATACGCATCGAGGCTCGAATCTGAACCCCGAGACCGACCTCTCTAGTTTTTCGCTTTTCCGGTGCTTGCGCTTCCATACCTTTTTATCGTTCCCCTAGTAGCACCACTCTTTCATCCGTCAAGATGTCCCCGTATCGTGCGTGCTACGACAATTCCTTTCGTCCGCCGTCGCCCTCCTCAGGGTCGACCGATGATGAGGACTATGAAGCCTATCTGCAGGCTTCTCCTTACAACAACAGATCGTATGTTTCGAACAAAAAATCAGTGTCTGGAGGGAAAACAACGAGTACGACGTACAGAAGCCCTCCGCTGGATACCTATGAGTTTGAAAGACAGCCCTATCCTACACCAAGGACCCAGGCCCGAGAAAGTCCCTCGACGTCCGACTCGGATGAATCAAACCCCTCGGATCCAGAGTATGATTCCAGACGGGGGGGTTACTCTCGAGACTGGGACTCGGACCCGCCCGACAACCGCTTTGAGGAAGCCAAGCGCCTTGTCTTCTCCGTGCTTCTCTGGGTACTAGACACTGCCCTCAGTGTACTGCAGTATTTATTGGAGCTTCCATTACGGGTACTCCGCGCGATCCGTCCTTGGGCCCTGTACACCTTCCTATTTGCCTTATCAGGTGTATTGATCTATGCGACTTTGAGGCCCACGATTCCTTATATCTATCGAGAGATCAGAGAGGATCTTTTGACCTCGGTCCCCTACGGCAGGACACGAGATAAGCACTGGGCTTCCCACGAACCCGGCGTTTTCGACAACGTGGTGGCTTTTCTATGGGGAGGCAGGGCTGAATCGGAGAAGGACAGAGGGCCGGAATACCTGAAGAGGGTGGAAAGCCTGCAAGGGGGCTTTGTAGCCACGGCCCAGATCTGCAAGCAAATATTGGTGGAAAGTGCAGAGATGTACAAGTCTCACGATTCTTTCAAAGAACTGTGGCGTTTGGTGTACGACTCGGATTGGGAGAGAGGCACGATGGCTGGCGAGGAGTTGTGGGCAGTCTGGAAAAGGATGGCTTTGGAGACAAAGGCGTAAGTAAAAAGTCTCTGGGGAACCTTGTTGCTGTCATAGAACAGGAGCTTACTAGTGGGGGTTCTAGGTTGATTGGTGACTTCCAGAAACGAATACGGCTTTTTCACACAAAGATAAAAGAAGAGGACTTGAAACTCGTGGACTTGGCCCACCAGTCGAAGCAGCTGAAAGCTCTGAGGCCTTCTGAGGAGGAGCTGGCGGCCGGGAAGAAATCTACATCGCCAAAGATCCTCCGCTCCAGACCTCGAGGCACAGTTTTACCGACCGCGAAAGTCGATAGTGAGGAGACAAAGAAGGAGACGGTGGAGCTCGACGAGCTAGGAAGACGCCGGTTGCGGGATTTGGTAGTAACGAATCTGGACAGGACGCGGTCATGGATTTCGGCCGCGAGGGTCGATCTTAATATTTTGATGAGAGAATTGGAAGTCCTTCTAAGAGGGCTGGAAAAGGCCACCTCCATCGTCTTCCACATATACCCGGAGAGGTATTATCACGACAGGGTGGAGTTGGCTATATGGAACAGGCTTCTCACGAAGGCGCGCGAATCTGGCTTGAGTGACAAATCCGCAGAAGACCTCAAAAAACTGCCCAAACACATATTGAGCGCACAGAAATGTATATGGTCAATGGTTACCACGCTGGGGAAGTCTTCGGAGGAGATTGAGCTGCTGACGAACGCTCTTACTTCGACGACTCGTAGATTGGCACCTAGGTGGACTGTTGATGAAGTTGTGGGCGTGTACGCGAACATCTCCCAAGATCTGGAAGAAAGTGCAGATTTGTTGGGGCTTTCAACCTTGCCATAGTCAAGATAGTATAGGTACAAGCGTATATTAAATTTGCTTCGTTCTCGACTTGCCCATTCTATTCTGGTGTTTGGATTCTACCTTTGCCTGTGTCCGGTCGCCTTGAGTGCGCTGGAAGTTGACTCGTTCGTGTCGTCGAGATTGGCTATCTTGTTGCGTCGTGGTTGGTTTGTTCCTGGCTCGAGAAGGAAGGCCATATCGAAGGCATTCAACGGTGGTACCTAATTTCGTGTAGAGATTGTTAGCATTGTTTCTTTTTCTTTCTCGGTCAAGCATGACGCATGGAAAGAGGACAAACAATTCTAAAGGCCTTCTGGGGTCACAAACCAGGAAAAGAACAAGGTTTGACCGATGAATAGGTACGCCATAAAGATGGCCAGCCTACACCTAGCATTTGCCAGCCAGCCGGGACCACGTCCTGTCTGACGAAAGTATCTGAAGAGTTCCCAGGTATTGACAAAGGGTAATCGGGTGTGCTCCAAGAGGCCGATACACGGCTCCGAGCGCCTGGAAGCCCTAGCCACTCTGAGCACCCTGTCTGGTTGCCCCTTCCTCCCCTGGGACATGCCACCCCAGACATAAAGGATCAAAAGCAGGACCTCCTTCCAATAATCAGAAAGACAGTGCCGGTGGCTCAATGGTCAGGGCGCAGACTCCTTATTCTGCTACCTGAGCACTGACGTCGCTAACACATTCTACCTGAACAGGGTTCGAATCAGGGAGGCCAGCATTCTTCTCACTTACCTCGCAGTATTCTTAGGAGTGGTGTTTGGGTGGCTGGGGCTGGGAACGACTTGCTACATATTTAGGATTCTCGATTAAGGGGCCACGTCTTTGGGGTATCACCTTGAACGTAGGTTCTCATCTCCTCACATCTTGTCCTTCTGCATCTGGTGGTTGAGCAATCGGCACTCGGTTCTTTCCTTTTTTCTCCCAATCCTTTTGTTACTAGGTTGTTTAGACAAGGCTTGTCATGATTACGTGCACGGGCTAGACAAGATTTCATAGGATAGCTGCTATCTTTTCATCGGACTAGAGATATCTCAACAAGGCGTTGGACACGGGCATGGATGAAGCCCACAATCAAAGCCGTGGTGGGTGATATTTGGACTCCACCTGGAGTTTGGAGTTGCTTCCTGTATTTTTTTCAGGGCGAAAAAGAAAGGCACTGGTTAAATGCACCTACCCTTGGCCTTTATGTTTGTCTGTTAGAGTTTTTATCTGATTGCTTTAGCTATTAGATAGACGTAGGGACAAACTTAAGCAACCGTGAAACTAGACACCTGTTGAGGCTCTTCGGTGTTACACAAATCATGGATGTGTGGTGGCTATGGATTCCATTTAATTACCAGGCTGAAGGCCAACGCATGATGTTTTGGTGTGCCTTGAGCTTTGCCAACACCTGATTTCAAGCGGGCTGTGCCACAGGTCATAGGAACCTGGGATCGTGGGACTGCATCACTGTTCTCCCCCAGTCATTTTCCGGTTGGAGGCCAACCATGTTGCAAGCCACCACAAGCGGCCGACAGCGTCATTTACACGCCAACTTTATATTCGCCTTGTACATCCATTCTTCAATTTCTGTTTTGGTCACAGGTCAAGCGGTGGAATTTACGTTCTTCACTTCAGCCTTTCCCACACAATGTATTGGATACCAAGTACCCTCACCTCCTACGGGCGAGCATGTGTTGTCTGCGTCATGAATATGCTGCGGCCTTGCGCCTATATAATACTTCGGTGAGACTTTCACCTGACAAGGTGACCAGATCCCATTGCGAGGCAATAAAATGACATGGCTCAATCCGCATTTGAGAAAGAGTGCCAGGCTTGCTGAGTGATGAGGTGAGTGAGGGCTATATAGTAGAAACCGATCGCACTTCAACCCCCTACCTTCGAACCGCAATTTTTTGAATCTGCCTTTCAATTTTGGATTTACGCAACCTACTTTACATCAAGGACAAGCAAACTATACACTCGTACAGACAAAGTTAAAATGTGCATCAAATGGATCGACTACTACCGTTGCGGGCACGAGTTGGCGACAGATTACCACAACTGCTCCCGCCGTCATCTGCACATTGAGGAGAGAACTGGCTATGTATCATCCCGCGGTTGCGACCTCTGTTCCCGCCCGGGCTCAATCATTACTACAAGACGAACAACAGTGAGGAGATGGAGTTTCGGCTCCTCGGATGATCTCCTCAGTCCGAGCTTATTGGCGTCACGGCCGGCGAGAATCGAACGCAGCTACACGACAAGCCGCCGCAGCAGCTGGTATGAGGGCAGGCATTATCATCGCTATCACTACCACATAATCAATCATTAGGAGTTCTGTTTTTGTAGTCTCTTGGGCGAGTGTGGAGATACTTCGTTGAATTTGCAATGTCTCATCGGGGATGGGTTTTTTGACTTTTTTGGGGCATTGAACTTTTCATTTGTTGATTTATTTGCAGGAAGAGCTTTGTTACGTCTTGATCGGGGTGAATACTTTGCATTACGCTGCTTCTGAATTATCATCATGCGTGTTGATCTCTTGGCTATCCTTAGAATGCTCAATAGATTAGATTTACTTGCACCAGATATGATGAGAAGCAATGTGACGTTGTGCCGGTCGAAGATCCACATCTGTTGCACTCTCATTTAGGTCGACAGATGTATTTGAAGCGGTTGACATAGGGGAGACGCAAGAGTTTTTAGACTTGATTTGTGCCAGATGCTACGTTGTGGAACTAATTTGTGGCGTTTAGGGCTTGCGTAAAAGTCGGGGGTTTCAGCGGCATAGTGCTATAAACCCAACCTAACCGAGGCCCCTAAGGATTACCGCCCGGGGCTGGAGCTTCTTCCATTCCAGGTTGGTTGAATAAAGTTCCCAGTGCATGTGGCCTCATGCTTACCTACCTAATAGAATTGGGCCGAGTCACCAGGCATCTGCTAAATTTCCTGTTGGTCAGACAGGTCCTTGGACTCCACCACCTGCAACGGACAACAATCTGAACACTCCAAATCCGCAAGAATAGATCGAAACAACTGTGTGATCCGTGTCAGCGGAAACCTCCCCGAGGCAAGTATTCATAACCTGTTCTGTTATACAATATCGGGACCTGACTGAAGAAGACCGCCGCAGGAAGCGCGAGCACTACCGAATTATTCCCCATTCCCGTACAAGCCTCAGACCGAACACTCCCTCGAGGTAACGTGGAGCGGCCACCAAGACATCGGAATTAGCCCCCTACCAATCGTTATTACCAGAAGATGCTTCGGAGGAAGGCTATCGCCGGTCATGGAGGTCGAGTTTCCCGCGGCCGTGTCCGGCAACATGACGGCTATTCTCAAGCTCTTCGATCCCCGACACCCCCCGACGTTTCCCATGGGACAGAGAGGGCTTCTTCGACCCCATGGACCCCATGACCAATTGGCATGGGAAGATTTTGTACGAAAGGACAAACTAAGGCCGTTCCTCGACGAAATTACGGCAGTAGAGAAACAAGGCCTGTGGTCCGCATGGTATGAGCTAGGCGACGAAGAACCGCAATCACACGAGGCATTGGGTAGATACGAAGCAGGCCTGTATCGCACAACATTGGAGGAGTTCGACAGCGAGACAAGGGCGTATGGACGGTTCAGGGATCTGCAAGGGAAATGCATTCCAAGGCTTTATGCCCACGTTTTCATCCAGGCGCAAACGGCTGATCCAGCCCTGGCTGGACGACCCGAGTTCAGCATCTTCGGTATTTTCATGGAATCCATCCGAGGCTTCATCCTAGAAAAACTCCCAGATCTTCCCGCCTCCGACGCTCCGCCCAAGGAGCTCTGGAAGACGATTGTTCAAGATGCTGTCTACGCAGCAAACGAGATCAATAAGCGAGGTGTGGTCATGCTTGACTGTAGAGCTGGCAACGCCTTGGTAGAACACGACACGCATCGTGTTGTGATTCACGATTTGCCCAGTGCCAATTCCGCGACGAGGTAGAAGCCATGTATGCAGAGCAGAAAGCAGAGGCCGAGGAGGGCGACGAAGAGGAAGACAACGGGGGGGAAGCTCATGAGTGGGAATCGAGCGATGGTCTGCCCCGCAACTACGAAGAATACGTCCGCTTCCATGGGAATTCATTTGCCATCGGAATGCCTCTCACAACCAAGATTTTGAGAAAGGCTGGCGTCGATCTAGAGCATAGCATCCGCTATCTTTGCCGGGATAAAGAGGTGGATGTCTCTTAGTCTTTCCGGACAGATTTGCGATAGTTTGCTTCACCGCCTCATGTCGGTACTGTTGGTTAATGAAGTGGCGAAGTCGGCTGTGCTGTTGCTGACTGGAGTTGGCCCGAAAAAGGTGGCCCTCGCAGACTGTTGGCAGAAGATCTTTGCAGGACCAACCGTTCAGTGTGTGAGGTCGTCTGATACGACAAGCTTCACCCCACCTCCTAAGCATCTCCAGGCAGAACTTACAGCCAAGCCACCCTGCTTATTAACAGCGGCAGTATAGCAAAGGACTATTTAACGTGCACTCGAACCGATAACTCTCTGAACTCACACACTCTCGCTACTAACCAGACACTGAAGACTGTATCCATCATGGCTCAATCAAGGGAGTTAGTAGACCCATCAGCGGTGGTCAATCGCTATCGCGCGTTCGATAGATGGCAAGTAGCCGATCTCCCACCTTCCTTTTCGCGAAAATTCCTAACGAGAACCATCACAGGACCAAGGCTGGTAGTTCCACCCGCAAGGACGTCTTCCTCCACACGCACCAAATCATCAAAGAAATCCATCCCGACCACCATGTCACCAGAGCGAGACCAGGAGGCGAGATGGACCTGCTAGGCTATGCAGCCGCAGGTCACGCAACCGCCGTTCAGGACAACTACAACCCCTCCGGGACCAATGACGTGCCAACCCACAACGTCCCCGGCTTCTACCTTGACGCTGTCCGCGCCTACAAAGCCAGCCCCAAGCCCTTTGACCGACCAGGAGGAACCCTGATTGACAAGATCTATTTCGGCCGCTGGCTCTACACCTGGCAAGACTTGACCTTCATCCTCTACAAATGCGTCGTCCAAAACACCGACTGTGGCAACGATGTCATGCATTACCTCCTCGCTCCCAACGACGCAGACAAGGTAGATGAGCTTGGCCACCACCTCGACACTGACAGGCTTCTTCTCGCAGCAGGCGACTGGTCATGCACTCTCCACAACGAGATATACGTCTACGATAACGGCGACTGGATCAAGGACCCCCTTCTGTGGCAGAGCGTGCAGGGTGCCTCTTGGGACGATGTGATTCTGGAGTCAGCCATGAAAGACGCCTTGATGAGAGACGTTATTGGTTTCTTCGACACGAGAGATGTCTACCAAGACCTCGGGCTCATGTGGAAGAGGGGCATCATCCTCCACGGCCTTCCTGGTAACGGAAAGACCGCCTCCATCAAGGCGCTGATTAACTCCCTCGAGGCCAGAGGCAAAGAAGACGGCTCTAAGAGAATTCCAAGCCTGTACGTCAAAGCCTTTGACAGCTCCATGGGCGGAAAGTGGTCCATCCGGTACATTTTCGAGCACGCCAGGAAGATGGCCCCCTGCGTTCTCATCTTTGAGGATTTGGACTCGTTGGTGTTGGATGAGTACAGGAGCTACTTCCTGAACGAGGTTGATGGACTCGAGTCCAACGAGGGCATCCTCATGATTGGAAGTACGAACCATTTGTCCAAACTCGATCCTGCAATTGCCAAGAGACCTAGCCGCTTCGACAGGAAGTACCACTTCAAGCTGCCCAACGAGGAGACGAGGAAGAGATACGCAGAGTACTGGAGGAAGAAGCTGGAGAGCAAGCCGATCGTGGCAGACAAGTTTGAGGAAGAAATTACCTATCTTGTCGCCCAGTTGACGGACGGATTCAGCTTCGCCTACATCAGAGAGCTGTTCATGTCGTCGCTTCTGGCGCTTGTGCGCGGCTTCAATCCTGACGTTGTGGAGGAGGATCCCAAGGAAGACGATGCTGGTGATGAGAGCTCCTCGACCGCCGGTGACGGCGTAATTGTTGAGAAACCCGCAATCGTGGGAGAGGGCAATGCCGGGATGGAAAATACCGAGGAGCAGGAGAAGACTGGCGAAAAGACTAAAAAGTCCAAGCCCAAGCGGGTGTTCCCTGTGCTGGATATACCCGAGTATCTCCAGGACAACCTGCTGCTCAAGATCATCATATCCCAAGCAAAGATCCTTTTTGAGGAGATGGACCGTGACGATGATGAACAGAAAGAGAAGGAAGGGGACGGTGATGGCGCCATTCGGAGGATCCGAATGAAGCGTGGTTTACCGGCACCACGGATGCAACTGGTAAGCGGGACCACTGCTGCTAGCCCTCCTGCTGATTTCGCTCCTGATGATTCCGCTCCTGATGACACGGATCTCTTGAGGATGTAAAGAGCAATGGTGTTGTGAGCAATCAATCTGAATATACGCATGCTATCAGTCTGTCAAGTTAGAAAATGAGATACCTATACGAAAGTACAGCGTTCACTGTTTCATGCCCTCTTCCTCTGTGCCCCTGCCCCCCTGGGCACTCGAAACATCCAATAAAAGCCCAATGCCGCCACAATATTGACCACAATGTACACCCACACAATGCCGAAATCCCTCCACCTGGTATCATAACTCAGTTCAAACCTAGCCAAAAAATCATCCGTTGAACCCAACGGACAATAGCCACACAGATCCAACGCATCCCCGTTCAACACCCTTCCCCCAGCAGCCTGGGCAAACGGCCCCAGAAACTCACCACACGTCATGTTTTGCGGTGGCACCACATGCAACACTTCATAGTCCGCACAGACAACATCTGCCCCCGCGACAGCAGTCGACATATGCCCCCGGCCAGATACGTCGCCGGCGAGACCCGGTACATAAACTTCCAAAATGCGGGCAAATCCCCTGGCAGCACGCCAATACCACAAAACAAGATGCAAAGCACCCACAACAGCGTCGTCAGCACTCCCGCTTCTTCAGGGAGATCAATCCACACAATCGCAAAGTGGGCGACGGTGCTCGTGAACAAGAGATACTCCCACAGGAACAAAAACACCAAGAACCCCCTGATGGTCTGGTCATCGGGCGTGGAGTTGCGGACAAATCCAACGGGGTAGTACCAACAAAAGAATATGATGACCTCCATAAGTGTGCTCCAGCCCAGTTCGATCAGGACATTGGCCGTCACAAAGGTTGTCCAGTGGTAGACTTTGGAGAGTCGTTCGCGGGCTTCGTAGAGGTTGCGCTGGGGTATGAACATGGGCATAATCTGCTCATTGTAGTGCATGAAGAGCACGAAGAAAATAAAGATGGCCCAGAGTTGGTTCTGCAGGCCCTGGATTGAGTTGTTGGAGGGATAGCTGAAGCCAAGGTACAGGGACTGTTAGGTGATTGTCAGGGTTAATCCTCACAAACACGGTCAAGGAGTCTCACCGAAAGCGTGAACAAGGCAACTTTGGACCAAATGTATGCTGGAGATCGCCAGAAATACTTGATGATGCGGAGAGCGACCTCCCAGAATTAGGTTGAAAAGGAAGAGACAGATTCCTGATGCCGGCTTCCACGATCGTTGGTCTTGACCGCGCCAGCTTGGTCCGAGGCGAGAGATCGGAGTCGTGCAAGTTCCTGCTTGACACTTTGATACCCCGGAGAGGAGCACCAGACATGATGCCAGTCGATGGTAGAAGCATCCTCGTCAGGTGGCTCGATGACCTGTAGCATCCACTCTGCGGAGTTCTCACCTTCTGCAATGGGTGGTGCCCCATTTTGTTCGAAGTATTCAATGAGAGTCGACGCGTTTGGACCCAAGTCTGTGTTTCATCTAGGGGTGAGCCTTTATCAAAGGGAAGGGCAGTGTAACCTACCGCCGAAGTACACCGTTCTCCCACCAGGGGCAAACAACAGGAGACGGTCAAACTGGTTGAACAAGATAGCAGAAGGTTGGTGGATGGTGCAGAGCACAGCTTGCCCGTTGTTGGCGAGCTTTTTGATTAGCGTGGAGATCACCCAAGAGCTTTGTGAATCAAGCCCCGATGTGGGCTCGTCGAAGAATATCAGCAGCTGCGGCCGGGCTGCCAGTTCCACCCCGATTGTAAGAAGTTTTCTTTGCTCGATGTTGAGACCTTCGCCAGGCACACCGATGATGGCATCCGCGAAGTCTTGCATCTCTAGCATATCTATTACATGATCAACGTAGAGCAGCTTTTCCTTTCGCGATGTCTCAGCCGGTTGTCGAAGAATAGCGCTGAATTCTAGCGCCTCTCGTATTGTCATCGTACTCAGGTGTAAGTCCTGCTGTTGTGCGTAGCCAACCTGATGTTGAAATGTGGCATCGGTCGGGACCCCATCGATAAGTGTGTCGCCTGTCACGACACCAACTGAAACACGGACGGCGAGTGTATCAGTAATGTGGTCTTTCCAGCCCCTGAAAACCCCTACAGTGGACCTCTTGTTAGTACATCTACCTCTTTCCGTGGATGGAGGAGGCCTCGTGAGGTCCACGGAAGAGGAAGTGGTACGTACCATGAGAATTGTAGACACTCCGGGCTTGACCCAACATCAACGTGGTCAAGCAGCCGGTGCTCCTCGCCCTTGATTTTGATGTCGTAACAAAGATCTTCCCAATGGAAGATTGACCTCCCTCTTGTGAGGCCAGTAGAGCCAGGTGCCAAGGTTCCCTTTTCTACCGTTACCACATGTTGTTCCTGGGCCAAAGCCTCGGTATCCGAGTCGACTGAATGCCGTGGGCGAGAAACAGCTCCAGCCCTCCCGAAAACAAGTACCTTCCCTCTGGTTTTCGGCGGTCGTGCAAACTCGGCGGTGGCGAGATAGACGGCAAAGAAAAGGATCATGAACCCCACGATAATCGCCACGTTTCTCCATTTGTGCTCATTCCAGTAATTAAACGACAGGTTAATGTACTTAGTCACCGCGGACATGAGAAGACCCCGGCTCCGCACCAACAACAGAGCAAAACTGCGAGTGAGGCGGCAGACCTTCGTAGCCTGGGCCTTGCGGTATCATACTAGCACACGGAAATTCCCTCTCATGAGATTCGTTTGCCATCAAGGACTCAAAGGCATAGCTAAGAGGTTGATAGAGACCATCCATCGTGACCAGTTTGGCATGTATGCAGTGGGCAAGGTAAAGCCCGTGTAAATAATCAATCCAATACCGAGAAGGGCGCTCGGTATCATGGCCTCCTCAAGGGAGCGGGTTATGCTGGCCAAAGTGCGAAACATGGCCGACAGAGTAAGCGTCGATAGGAGGGTAATGAGACAAAAGAGGAAGAAGGCGCTGACCTCCCGTCTAAGATGAGCCGTAAAGTAAACCATTATGTTGAACACGAACATGTTGATAATCTTGTAAGGGAGACCGCAAAGATAGCTGGCAAAAGCTTGTGCCGATTGATGGTAAAACGCGTAGCGATTATGCTTCTCGACAACGGGGCGTTCGGCGTAGATGGTGATGACCTCAAGCTGGCTAGCGAAGGCGTTGAACATCAATGAAAAGAAGATGATACCGCCCCGGTAATAGAAGCTAGAGGAGTCTTCTTTGAGGTTGTAAAACATGGTTCCCAGGACTATGGCTATGATCAAGAAGAAGACCAGCGACGTAATCGTGAAGGCAGGGTCGGCCAACAGTCTTCTCCAGGCACGCCAATACGCCAAAGCAACCTGTTGCGAGTATGAAATGATATACGGTGAGTTCGTGCGCTGTCCTTTGGCCTGCTCCTGTCGTCTGGATCCGCGATAGTCGGTGAGCCGTATTTGCTGTGGGTGCTTCTCTTCGTACACCATTAACTCCTGCAATAGCTTCTGCCTTTGCGGGGATTGAATCCATCTTTGCTAAATTCATCTGGCGTTCGTGGCACCAAGTTCTCGTAGCCTGGTTTGGGGCGTCGTTCGTGAGGGCTTGTCATTGATGTCAAAAAGTCAGGGACTGTTTGTCTGTCGGGGCACTGAAAGCCCAAGTCCTCAAAATATCTCTTTGCGTCCTGAGCCGGGCTGAAAAAGATCTGTCTTCCCTCGTATATAACCGTGACACGATCAAACAAATCGTATGCGGACTGGGGAGCTTGGTACAGCGACACCACAGATGCAACATCGCAAAGGTCAGCTTGGAGGCGCAAATTCCGACAGAAGTTGATGGCATTGGCACTGTCAAGCCCGCGGGTTGAGTTGTCCCAGCACTGAAGCTTGGCTCATGTCAGTGCTGCCTCTGCGATGCTGACCCGTTTTCGTTTACCCCCACTGACCCCTTTAACATCCTCGTCGCCGACTCGTGTGTTTACGGTATGTGTCAGCCCAAAGATGGCCATCATGACATCGCGCCTGATTAGAGCGAGCTCCTGACGTGTGAAACCCCCAGGTACGTGACGAACACTGCGGGCCAAGCTGGCGAAGGACAGCGTTTCGCCGACGGTAAGATGAGCTAGGTGGACGTCAAGCTCAGCATTGTAAAGAACATCACCCCGAAGGGAGCCGCGAATGTGTTTCGGGTGAATCCCTATCGAGGAGCACATGTGTTAAAAGCCGAACCAGAAGGTGGGGACGAGGATGGTTGGCAAATACCTCTATAATTCAGGTAAGACTCTGGATCGATCTCCAAGTCTGCGGTTTGAGATGCGAGCGTCTTGAGCAAAGTCGAACAGCCAGCTCCCGGTGGTCCCAACACAAGAAGCATCTCTCCCCCTTCCACCACCCCTTCAAAGCCCTCAGAATTCGTTTCGGGGTGTTGCTTCGGCGGTTGTAACGAACCGCACAGGTTCTTGACTACCTCCACCACAACACTTGAGACTGACTGCTGGACCTGAGTCCCTGTATTCCAGCCATGGACGTTTGGATTTTGAAAAGCCACACCAAGGGCTCGGTTGGGCGCGCATTTAGGGTCCCCCTCGGAGAAGTTGATGAATTCTCTGGTCCAGGCACGGGCGTCAAATATCGCTGCTTTGGGGTCGAGCATGCTCCCGGGTATGGGGTCGATGGGGCCATTGCGAGTATTCAAAGTTCCGCTGATTCGTTGCGCGAGTTGCTTCAGTTCTTTTGTGGCATCCTCAGGTTTCGCCAAACTGGGTATATCGGCGAGGTTCGTAGGCGTCCAACGCGGAAAGGCTGAAGGGTGTTGAAGCTCGGGTAGCGGGTGCCATGGTAACGGGAGCCATGGTAACGGGAAAGGGCAGCGGTGAGGCTTTTGAGCACCCCGGACCAGCAACGCGATAGGCAGATGACAGAGCAGTTGGTCGTCAAGCTTGCTCTTGCTGTGAGAACGAAAGAGAAACAACCAACAAACTCCTTGGCACCCCTGTCTGCTCTCAGATTAGACGCGCAACGTTGATGTCTCCGTAGAGAGGCAATGGAGATACAACCGTGTTCAAGTTGCATTCGCTTCAGGAATCTCTTCCATGTTCTGCTCGGGGCGAATCCCTCCGCATCCTGAAATCGTCAGTATAATGTCCGAGACGGAGCAAACGAGCAACCGCCCCGAAGAATATGTCCACTTACGGCACTCGGCTCAGGTCTTGGCTCCGGCGTTGGCTGTCTTGGCTCGGCGAGAGCGGGACCCCAGCGCGGCCATGCCCAACGACAACGGAGGTTCTGGCGATTCTCAGATGGGCAGATTGTGACGAACCCCTATCCAGAACCTCTGAAAAGGATGCTGGTTGAAGGTACTTCTGAATAATCCTAGTTCGGTACAGTTAAACAGTGTACAATAAATGGCTTATCTCAATCACAATAACTAAAATACTAACGATCATAATTTATATTACATACTACGGAACTATTTATCTATACTAGCCAGTTCCTTCGTATATATAGACCTTAGGACCGTGGACCGTTGACTTACAGACAGTCCTCGGTCCACTCCTGATTGGCCGATGCTAGACCGTGGACCGTGAGCCCCGCCGCGGTCCCCGGTCCCCATCTTATTAGTCCGTTCTGTCCACCTGGACCGTACTTAAGATATATAATATTATTTATACTTAGGTCCCTTTATACTTTTTAACCTCGTAGTATAGTATATAGTACGTCGGCTATTTGTGACGAACCCCTATCCAGAACCTCTGAAAGGGATACTGGTTGAAGGTAACTTCTGAATAATCCTGGTTCGGTGCAGCTAAATAGTGCACAACAAATGGCTTGTCTCGATCACAATAGCTAAAATACCACGATTGTGACTTGTCATTGCATACTGCGGAACTGTCTATCTACACCAGCCAGTTCCTCCGCGTATATAGACCTCGTGCCAAGCCATGATCAGTCTCCCAAGACCACTGATCACCTCTGCTCAGTCTGCTCAGTGCCCTGAGCATACTGATCATCTCTGCTCAGTCTGCTCAGTGCCCTGAGCACACTAATTACTCGTCCTCCACTGTAATTAGCTTTCTTATACATTCTCCCGATTGGCTCCTACTCCCGTGGCCCCACAACCCGTCCTGCACCAGGGTTGTAACACTATTATATTAAAGGTATAAGTTCGATTCCCGTCGAAGTTTTATATCTAAATTTATAAATATAGTTCGTAAATTTAAATACTAGCTTCTTAGTTACCCCGCCGGTAATATATTTTTAACTTTTTTTTATTACGGTAAAAGCATATAATATTAGTTAGGCTTAAATTCCTTTATACTTATTAATTTCGTAGTATAGTAGGTAGTATATTGATTATTATATCGAAAGTATAGATTCGATTCCTATTAAGGTTTTTCCGTATTTAGATTTATAGATATATTTCCGTGAACCTAAGTACGGTTTTTTATTTTTTTAGGTTTTAATCGGTTTAAATATTACCGGTAAAATACTTTTTATTTATCCGGGTAATTAAGGTTTATTTTTAATTTTTATAAATTATTTATAGGCGGGTATCTTAATTAATTAACTAAATACTTTAATTAACTTTTATTAAATTATAAATTTAATATTTTTTTTATATTATAATTTTTTATCCTCCGTTACTACCTATATATTAACCTTATTTACCGGTAGTACGGGTTTTAAAAATAAAATATAAAAAGTATATATTTATAAACGTATTATATTAAATAACTTTAATTCGAATACCGTTTTAAAATTTTCCTTTTAACCTTAAACGGGCCTACTCTCCTATAGTCTAGCTTCTTGCTAGGTCTTTTAATATATAAATTATATATAAAAAAGAATATTATATTTCTCTCTTTAAAGTAAGGTTCTGTGACGAACCCCTGTACAGAACCTCTGAAAGGGATACTAGTTAAAGGTAACTTCTGACAATTAGTTCGGTGCAGCTAAATAGTGCACAACAAGATATCTCAATGTAAATACTAGCTACCGTAAATACAAGCTTAAATTACATACTGCGGAACTATCTATCTACACTAGCCAGTTCCTCCGTATATATAGACCTTAGGGCCGTAAGGTGCTCGCCCTGCTATAGGCCCGATTACTCCTAGCATATTACATCTGCATTGTACTCGTCGTGCTATACCTCTAATTATCCCTAGTATCTTGCATCCTGTAGACTGCTCGTAAGCCTTAGCGCTATAGCACTTTTGCCTAGCCCTAATCGGCTTATTCCCTGATTTCTTAAATAATTAATTAGGGGCGACTTGCGCCCTATATATGGCGCGACCTGCCGTTAGGTTAATCATAATATAATGCTCCTTTTCCTAGGTTAACGCCCCGGCGACTGTATTTCTAAAATAATTACCGATCTCCCTTTTTTCCGTATCTTTACTATAAATTCCTCTCCTCTCTTATCCTAACCGTTATATTTAATCGTATAAGGAAATCGACTCGTACGAGTACCGACCGTCGTTATAATTAAATATATTTTTTTAAAAAGTTTAATTTTATTATACTTAAATATATTTATTATAAAGAGAATAATCTTTAATATATAGCTTCCCCTCGATACGACCGGTACTTTCCGTATATTAATTCGAGTCGTTCCTATTATAATATTTATAGCGTAAATCGTAAATTTCTTTTTTAACCTTCCCTTCCCCTTTCTAACTATTCTTATAGTCCGTCTTTTAATTAAAAAGAAAAAACGTTTAAATACCAAAAAGTAAATTACTTTAAATAAACTTTTTTATTTTAAAATATAATTATATACCTTTAAAGCTCGAGCCTTTATTACTTTTCGTTACAAATCTCGGCTCTTTAAGGAGGAAAAGAGAGAGTTTTTCGCGCGGCCTACTACCCTATATAGCCCGCCGGTAGCGGACGCTTCCGCTATTCCTTCCGATCTTTCCTTCCTAGATCCTTCCTTAGGCTTCGACTAGCCGCTTAACCTTTCCCTAAACCCGGATATAGCCGGTCCTTCCTTTTTAACCTCCTAAAATATTACCGCTAATATACTTTTTATTTCTTAAAGTAATTAAAGCGTATAATACTATTTATATTTAATCCTCTTTATACTTTTTAACCTTATAATATAGTATATAGTACGTCGATTATTATATCAAAAGTATAAATTCGATTTTTATTAAAGTTCTTTAATCTTTATATTATTATTATTTAACGGTAATTTAGAAATTCGTTTTTTTTATTTAAGTTTTAGTCGGTCTAAATATCGTTAATAAAATTTTCCTTATTTATTTAAATAATTAAAGTATATCTATAATTCTTACGAATTATTTATAGCCGGATATTTTAATTAATTAATTAAATATCTAAAATAACTTTTATTAAATTATAAATGTAATATCCCCCAAATATCAAAAAACAAACATAACCTTCGTTACTACCTATATATTAACCTTATTTACCGGTAGTATAGGTTTTAAAAGTAAAAAATAAAAAGTAAATAAACACAAATAAATCACATCACACACCTCTAAACCGAAAACCGTTTTTAAGATTTTCCTTTTAACCTTAAAAAAGCCTACATTCCTATAATCCAGTTTCATACCAAATCCCCCAAAACGTAAAAAAAAAAAAACAAGGAAAATAAAACCCCCCCCCTTAAAGGAAAGCCCCCGAGCCA
>NW_001914856.1:73101-105964 GCF_000226545.1 Podospora anserina S mat+
CTTGGGGGGGGTTGATCAGGTGTTGCCAATTGTGCGGGGGGTGAAAGAGGGAGATAGGATGGGTATGCCGGGTGGGGGTGGAAGAAGGGTTGGTTTTGCTGGGGGAGGAAGTTAGTGTGGTTTAACGAACCACTACGAACGGTGGGGAGGATAAATGGTACCGGGAAAAGCTTACTTTTTTCGGTTCTCAACGGTGATTAACTTCCGTCTTGAAGGGGGATTAAAATTTTCTCGATTGTTTTAATAATCGATTAGTGTTTATTTATTTTTATTACCGGGTCTTTTATAATAGCTTCTTTTAGTTCCTAATTGGCTTACTCCTTTTCCTACCCGCTACCCGGAACTCTATATCCTTTTTAATTAAGTAATTAAATAGCCGCGTAATACTTACGTACCTATAAATAAATATTTAATAAAAATTCGTAAACCCTAAAAATTCTTTAACGTATATTTATAATTACGGTATAAACTAATTTTTAATTACTATAATTTTCCTAAATTTTATACGAATTTTATTTAACGATATTAAATATTTTAAATATACTATTTTTTATATATAAAACTCGCTTTTTTTTTATTAATTAAAAGTCTAGTTCCGTATAGCGCGTCGAATATCTTTTATATATATCGTTTATATTCCTTTAAAATACGTAAGTAAATAAAAACGTCGTTAAAATAATATATTATTATTTTATCGAAGTACTTTCGGATTGTATAATTAACGAAAAATTAAAACGTTATAGGCGTATTAGTTAATTTAAATAATATTACGAAATATTCGAAATAACTATAGGGTATATAAAATACTATCTTCTATTTATTTCCTTTTTTAATCCGTATATAAGCGTACCCGATAAATATATTTAAATATATAAAGTATCGTACCCCTACTAATTAATTTTATAACCTAAATATTAATAGTAACGGGTAACTATTTTTTACCGTTTCGTTATTTAATTAACGAAAATATATATATAATTATAAAACCACTATCCTTTTTCGGTACGAAGAATATAGGGTATTGTATTAGCGATATAGATTTCCTAATATATCCTTTCTTTAAATTCTCGTTTAAATACTTCCGTAATTCTTTACTTTACTTATCGTTAATATAATAGACTTTAAATAGCCGTAACTTAGCTCTTTCTTTTAACTTAATCTCGTAGTCCTACGGTCCTCGCTCTAAAAGTCCCTCTAAATATTTAGCCGTAAAGGCTAAATATTTTTAATATTCCACCGGTACCGCCTTTTTCTTATTTTTTTCTATATAATTATAATAAATATACTTATTAATCTCCGATATCTTTATTAACGTCGTTAACCCTTTACTTCTTTAATTTTACTACCTATATCGATAGAGTATATTATTATTTTTTAGGTTCCTTACGGTAGTATTATAGAGGGTATTTATCCTATACTTTATTCTATATATATATTTAATTTCCTATCGTTAATTAGATATTTTTAAGGTTTTTTTAGTCGTAAGTAGCTACTATCCCTCTAATCGATATCTAAATTATAATTTTTATATTATAATTATTTTAGGATTATATTTTTCGAGGGTCCTATATTTATAATATTAAATATAATTAAAATTATTTTTCTTTCGATTATAATATCTAAAAATAATATTTCTCTATAAACTTTTTACATCGGAAATAATCCTTATATAACGATTTATTTTTTTTTTCTTTTATAGTATTTTAATTTAATATATAAACTATAACGAAATTAGGTTCGTTTCTATACTTCCGTTTATTAATATTATTATTTAAATATTTGGGGAATATATGAAAAATAAGAGGTATTTATTTTTGTGATTTTTTTTTTATATAGTAACGACTTTATTAATGAGTACCGGGTCGTTATTTTATACCTTTACTTTACGCTAATACTTCCGAAAATATTATTCGTAATCCGTTAAAAGTTACCGGCCCCCGCGAAAGGCCGCGAATCGTTTCCTAAATAATTATATTGTTTAAGATCATCCTTTTACTCCGGGTTATTTAATAATATAAAGTCTTTTAACTATACCCGCCTAGCTTCCTCCTATCTTCCGTCTTTTACGTATTTAATATTTTCCTATATATATATTCGATAATAGTTTTTTTACTTAATCGTTTACCTAAATATTTTTATTTAATAATATTATTTATCTTTTTTTTATAAATATAATACGTAATTTAGGTTTAGGTACTAACCTAATATTACTTTTTCTTAAAAACGTATATTATCGTTTATATTTTAACTATTTATATATTTAATATAGTATTTTATATACTTTAATATAAATAATTAATAATCGTATAGCGACTTACTTTAATAATATTTTATATATCTATATATAATATATTAAAATTAAAGTATTTTCCGATACTCTGGATACCTAAAATAAAGTTATACTATATTTCCTTTATAAAGTATATACTATATAAATATAAATATATTTTTTAGTAACTTCGCGATTCCGATATTAATAATTTTTTTACCCTTTTAATATTTTTTTCGGCTTTTATATATAAGTTTTATAAATAATAATATTTCTTACGAAATAATAATCTTATATTTACCGTATTACTTTTTTAATATTATTTATTTAGTAAGTCCTTCTTACTATATAGCGTTATTATCTTTAGCGACTTCCGTAACGATTTTTATAGTAATTTATATTAGTCGATCCTAAAATACTAATATTTAAAGGTCTCCTTCTTTATATTCCGCCTTTAACTTTTTTATTATTTACCGTAGCCCCTAAAACTTTACTTCCTTTTATTCAGCGTATTAATTAAAGTTTTTTTCGAAATTTATTATTTTATTTTATTAATACTTAATAATTATAACCTTTATAACTGTTAAAATACAGCACTTATTTGTGGATTTTACAATATGTTCTTTCTCGTGGCTTACAGCACTTAAAGGCTTCAAGCCACAGCGCCCATAACGCCCACAGCGGTCACAAGGAACTACAAAGTTTTTATACAAGCCACTATAGCTAACTAAACCGATAGAAGTTATGGGGATTGATAAGGAGGAAAAAGAGGTTTTGGATGCCTATAAAAGGCTCCCCTCCCAATATATTTAGAATAATCTTTTTCTTTCTTAAGTTCAAGTTAAACAGTTAAAATCAATATACTAATTTACTACACTTTTGTAGGGCATAGTTCCCTATACTTGCCTTCCTTCGGTGCTACCTTACACCGTCGTACCTCGCAGTTTAAGAACCTTAGAGTCTTTAGGTAATTACTTCCGACCTACCTGGAAGGTATATAACTAGCTTGCCGACGATATATTTTAATAGGTTATAAGCCCGGACTTATATTTAAGCTTTAGCGAGTTCCTTTATTTTACGTTTCTATAGTGGTTTTTTACCGTAAGCCTTATTTTTATAGGCTACTAAGCCCTAGAATTGGAATACTTAGCTCTATATTTATTAATTAACGCCCTACTTTCTAGGCTTTCGTCTTCTATAATGGATAAAGAAATGGGGAACGTCCCCCCCCTTCCTAATTTACTTTTAAGTATCGACCCGACCGCTTTAAGTTAGTAAATCGCTACTTAACTGGAAGCTTACTTTAAAGTTTAGTTTAATAAATTTATAAAGAAGTTAAAAGATATGGTTATTCGTTAAAATAAAAAAATTATTACGTTATAGGTTTCTATTAGAAACTCGGTACTTCGTTTAAAGGACTCCCTTACATTAGTACCTTCGGCTGTACTTACCTCCGCTTCTTTATTATCGATACTTTTTGCTCCGCCTATAGCTACTATTCTTTTAGTAAAGGACTTTAATAAATAAACCTTTTAGTTAATTAAAAAAAATAAACTTTTAGGGCTTAATAATTATTGATAATAAATTTAGGCTTTTATTATTTAATTAAAGGTTATAGAGATCCTAGACTTTATTAATAAGCTTACCGAGGTTATTAATACCCTAACGGATATATTTAAGGTTTATTTAGTCCTTATTATCCGGAATATTTTTTAGTAGGGTCCCTTTTAAATTATTAAAGTAAAGGACTTTCTGGTTACTATTTTCCTACGCCTATAAATATAATATACCCTAGTTTAATTAATTATTCGGGATAAGTTTTATAAATCTTATTACTTATTAAAATTTAATAGTTCCTTTATAGTAATGGAATTTAACGTTAAATTTAATACTTTTATTTTTCGGCTTAAGGGCTTAAATATAATTATTTAGGAGACTAATTAAATTAATTATTATTTAAATACTTTAAAATATAGTTTTCTATAATAGTATAAGCGCTATAAAGCTTTAATTCGTTATTAAACGTATTTAAGTCCGGCTAAATTATTTAATTTTTTTTTCTTTTAAAATAATTTTTTTATAAAAACCCGGAACTTAATTACTTCGGTTATTTAAGCTCTTATAGCCCTATAGTCTTAGTACTTTAAAGTTTAAAAGAATAATAAATTTCTTAAAGATAAGCTTAAGAATTCTGGATCTTTAGGGGGTTTAGGGGGTTTAGGGGGTTTAAAGAACTTTAAAGGCTCTATAGATTTAAAAAGCTCGGGAAGTTCGAAAAAAAAAAGAAAAAGGATAAGTTTAAAAAATATTTTTTATAGGACTTCTTGCCCTTAACGAATATTATAGAGGTCTCTTTCCTAATAGGCTTTAATCTTAGTATAGGATTCTATAATATCTTAGAAAATCCCTCCTTTAGTAAAGGAAACCTTATAACCTACGTTTATAAGGGCCTTCGAAGCGTATAGCTTTTTAATACCGGCTCTACCGTTTATATATATAACGAAAGAAATTTTTTTACGGATTTTTTAATACTCGAAAACCTAAGCTCGGTTTAAATAAGGGGCGGCCCTATAAGCCTAGTAAGCTAAGGTACTATAAAGGTTTATTTTTATACCGGAATTAAGAACGGAAGGGCCTATTATTTTACGGTTTTGCTTTTTAAAACCCTTTATATTCCGAATTTCCTACTAAATATTATAAGTAGAAAGTACCTTTATTATTTTAAAAAAACTTTATTTTATTAAAAAATCTTTAATACTAATAAGAGGCTTATTACTTTATTCGATTTCGATAAATCTAGGTTTTTTCTAGGAATTAAAGGAAAGAGCTGCCCCGGAAAGTATAACTATTAATATAATTATAGCGCTTACACTAAAAATTCTAGTAATTTAAAGGACTTTAAAATTCTTACGATCCTTAAAGAATTTAAAACCCCCGAAATTCTAAAGGGGGTTAAAGATTAAACGCTAGTTATTTTACCGGTAAAGCTTTTTAAAGAGTTTTTTAAAGAACCTTTAGTAATACTTATCGAGGTTATTATCTTTTAATATATACGGTTAAGCTATATAGGCTTTACCTTTTTAAAAAAAACCTTTTTAATTACCGAAGGAATACCTAACCTATAAAAGATCCGGCCTAAAGATTTTATTTATAAGAGCTATAATACCGTAAAAATCCTTTACAGGCCCTTTAAGTAAGCCGTTAATAACCTTTTATTTACTCTAAGCCGGATTAAGGGAAATATTATTTCGATTAAGCCTTTTTTATTTACGAAAAAGGTTTACGCCCTTGTTTTAGTAGATCGGAAAACCTATTACCGTTTCGTTCGGCCCTTAAGGTTAAAAGAAAATATTATTTAAAAGACTTACTTAATAATCGAAAGCCTAAAGAACTTTTTTTATAAGTACTTAGGGTACTTCTATTACGACGGGGGAAAAGAAATCCTACCTTTAAAAGCCTATTTTATAGAGAAAGGTATTAGCTTTAATACTTTAAGTCCTAGAACCTTTAACTAAAACGGTTTAATAAAGCGTTTTATTTATATTATTTTTAACCGATTAAAGGCTATAGTATTTACTTTAGGCTTCCCGTTTACTCTCTAGAGCTATATTATTTAGCTTATAATTAAAATTATTAATAAAACGGTATAATTTTTTAAGGAACTTACGCCTTATTAACTTTTCTATAATAAATTACTTCTTAATTAACCGGCCTATAGGCTTAGCTTTTTAAATTATAAGGCTATTAGTACCGAGGTTACGGTATATATCCTTACTAAGAGCCGGGTTTTAAGAGAGAAGTTTACGCTTAGAGAAATTAAAAGTTAGTTCCTTATAGTCCTCGGTTACTAAACTTATTTAATTTATTTAAGTTTAAATAAAATTATTTAAACTAGTTTTATAAAGTTTTACGAAAACTTTAAGATTTAGCTTATAGGGCTACCGAACTCTATTAGCCTACTAAAAGTAGTAGACCGGTTTAACGACTTAGAGAATAAATTAGATATTTAGACCCCTGTAGAGGACCCTATTTAAATACCGGATCCTGGAATTCTAGTACCCTCTATTATTATTAAGATTTTACTACTTTAAGCGATTCGGGAGTAACGTAAAGAGTTTAAGCCTATCGACGAAATAGATTATATTAAACTTATTAATTACTTAATCTTTAAGTCCTTAAAAACCTTAGTAGTTTAGTTTACGGTTACGTTTTTAAAGCTTAATATCTTTAAATAAATCCTAAAGTACCTTAATAAAGATTAATAGTTATAAGTAATATTTATAGAAATATAATAGTTTTTTATAACGAAGACCTTTTATTTTATTAACTGCTTAAAGGCTAAAAAGCGGTTAATTATTAGTCGTTAAGTCTTTAAAGAAAAGAAAAACCCGTAGGGTATTATAGTAAAGTATAAGGTATGGCTAGTTGCCCGGGGATTTTAATAAGCTTTGGGAATTAACTTTTTATAGACCTACGCTTCTACTATAGGCCTTTTAACTTAGAGGATTATACTAGTTATTACTATGGTATTCGATTAGGATATTAAGTAAATAGATTTCGTAGGAGTTTTTTTAAATTCGGAAATCGATTTCGATATATATATCGAGCTTCCGTAGGGCTTAACCGAGTTTTCTTATAGTAGTTTAGCCGCTATAACCCTATTTAAGAGAGCTAGCTAGGACCTTATAGAAAACTAAATTATATTTTTAAAAAAGTCTTTCTATAGCTTTAAGTAAGCGTCCTACTTATAGTAATAAAAGGTTTTTATAATAGCCCGGGCACTAAGTTTTAGGCTATTAATTTTAAATATAATTATTTACTTTTACTTAAATTATATAATTTTTCTTATTAATTACGTTAATAATTATTTATTTATAGGCCTATAGTACTTATAACTCTAGGCTTTAAAGAAAGTAATAGGTAACTATTATAATATCGAAAATCTCGGCCCGGCTCGCTATTTTTTAGGTATTTAAATCGAATGTAATAGGTTAAATCGTTACCTTTAGCTTTATTAAAAAGCTTATATTAGCGAAGCCGTTAAATACTTTAATATTAGTACTAAACCCATACTTCTTTCCTTAAGCCTAAGGTTTATAGGATATAATAATAAGTTTAAAAGCCCTATAATACCTATAGAATAATACTTTTATTAATAACTAATCGGTATTATTATATATATTATAGTCTAAACGAAGTTTAATATAGCCTTTAGTATTTAATAGTTATTACAGTACCTAAAAATACCTACTTTAATATACTTTAAGGTTATTAAATCCCTTCTTTTTTACTTATATACTACTATAGATTTAGCTATTAGCTACGGCTCGAATAAGGATTTAATACCTATTAGGTTTATAGATAGTAATTAGGTTAAGTATAAGACTAGTGTTAAATTAATATACGGTTAATTATTTATATTTATTAAAGGACCTATTAGTTAAAAGTCTAAAAAAGCCTTTACGGTCTCTTTTAGTACCTTAAAAGCCGAGTTTATAAGGCTTGTAGAAGGCTTTAAGGAAGCTATATAGTTTAGGGAATTATTTTAGGAGATCGGTAGGCCTATTTACTAGCCTACCCCTTTATTATGTAATAACGAAAGCTCTATTGTTACTACTTATAGTAGTAAGTATAACCGCCGAATAAAATATATATTTATTAAATTCTAAAGGGTTAAGGAAACTATAATTACTAAAGTAATTATTATTACTTACTTACTTATTAAGAAAATACTAACTAATAAGTTTACTAAAGCTTTTCTAGTAACTTTATTTAATAAATTTATAGAGCTCTTAAATCTCACTAGACCGTTCTAGCTACCTACGTATTACGGCTGTAGAGGGGGTATTAAAATACAGTATTTATTTGTGGATTTTATAGTATATTTTTTTTTATGGCTTATAGTACTTAAAGGCTTTAAGCCACAGCGCCTATAATACCTATAGCGGTTATAAGGAACTATAAAGTTTTTATATAAGCTACTGTGGTTAATTGAACCGGTAGAAGTTGTGGGGATTGATAAGGAGGAAAAAGAGGTTTTGGATGCCTATAAAAGGCTCCCCTCTTAGTATATTTAGAATAATCTTTTTCTTTCTTAAGTTCAAGTTAAACAGTCAAAATTAATATACTGGTTTACTACACTTTTGCAGGGCATAGTTCCCTATACTTGCCTTCCTTCGGTGCTACCTCACACCGTTGTACCTCGCAGTCCAAGAACCCCAGAGTCTTCAGGTAATTGCTTCCGACCTACCTGGAAGGCATACAACTAGCCTGCCGACGACATATCTCAACAATAACCTTCGGTCCCCTTAATATAATAGTTATTATAACGATTTTTTTTTTATTTAAATTATTTAAATACCTAATAATCTTTTTTAAAATATTTTATTTTACTATAATTAAAATATTTACAGTTATTTCTACTTTAGTCCTAGCTTTACGGCCTTTATTATTATATAATATTAATATTTATAAGTCCCGAATATATAATACCGGAGTAATTAATAATTAAGTATTACTATTTACGTTTATTATTAGAGCGGTAATTTCCGTAATAACCCCGATTATTATAATTTTTTTTTTATACGACGCTAGAATTATTTATCGTCGATCCGTATAGCTATAGCGATATACTTATCGATAGTATTAAGCCTTTCCTCCTTATATAACTTATCCTTTACTTTTTTTTTAAAGCTATTATAAGGGATTTATATTAACCCCTTATCGTTAATCTCGCTATATAAACTATCGATTTTAAATTAAGTAGTATATTCCGTTACTGAACGTATTTACCGTAAATTTATAAACCTCTCTTATACGCGCCTACCCTTATTGTATTTCCTAAATATTTTTTTAAACTTTACTTTAAAAACTCGGTAATTTCGAAAATACTAAATAGTAATTTCCTTCTAATCCTCCACCACTACCTTATAATAATTATTAAAAATAAATTCGAATTAAATAAAAGCTTTATCCTTAAGCCGGGTAGCTACGTATATTACTTTCGACTCTTCTATATCGAACTATTCCGGGTAATAACGAAAGTAAATTTTAAATTAAATTAAAAAACTTTTAAGCTTTACCTTTCCGCCTCTATAACGCTCTAATACCAGAAATTTAATTACGTACGTAGGCTTAACCGCCGAAAAAGTAAGAACCTACTCCCTAGTTTACTGGGCTTCGGCCTTAAACTTTTTAACGCGATCGATAAACTATTAAGCTATAGTAACCTTAGACCTAGCGTTTACCGTGGAAGGTCCCTCGATAGTTAAGTTAAGCGGGACGCCTTTTATTTAAACGTTTTCGGGTTAGGCTATAGTAGTAAAAAAATGCTTTTAATTTATCCGTAATAGAGTTAAAGTAAGTATATAACGTGTAATAAACCCCTATACAGAACCTTTAAAAGGGATATTAGTTAAAAGTAACTTCTAATAATTAATTCGGTATAGTTAAATAATATATAATAAAATATTTTAATATAAATACTAATTACCGTAAATATAAATTTAAATTATATACTACGGAACTATCTATTTACACTAGCTAGTTCCTCCGTATATATAGACTTTAGGGCCGTGAGGTGCTCGCCCTACTATAGGCCCGATTACTCCTAGCACATTACATCTATATTATACTCGTCGTACTATACCTCTAATTATCCCTAGCATCTTGCATCCTGCAGACTGCTCGTGAGCCTTAGCGCTATAGCACTTTTGCTTAGCCCTGATCGGCTTATTCCCTGACTTCCTAAATGATTAGCTAGGGGCGACCTGCGCCCCACATGTGGCGCGACCTGCCGTTAGGTTAACTGTGACAGGTTCCTCGAGCTTTTTAATATTATAGTATTTCCGTATTTTTTCCTTTATAAACTCTAATTTTTATTTAAATTTACTATAAAATATATATAATTTATTTACTCTAACTTTAGCCCTAAATACCTTAACGCTTAATCTTTACCGTAGGTTTACTTTATATTTAAAGTTTATAAAGAAGAATATAGTTTTTATTATTTTTATTAGTAACGTATTATATATTAATTATATTATAAGTAATAGTTTAATCTAATTATTTTACTCGAAATTAATATAATTCTGGAGGTACTATTTTACGATTTAGTTAAACCATTCCATTTAACCGTTTATGTAAGGGTAGTAGGCCGAAGACGCTTTACTTACTATCCCGAGCCTCATTATTAACGCTCTTTAAAACTTCGATACGAATTTAATATCGTGGTCCGTAATAAATTCCCTCAATTATATTAATATGTAGGTACTACTAAATGCCCTACTTACTGCCCTACAGATTAATATTATAGTGGGCAATACTGCTATAAGCAGTAATGGAACTTCCCGGCTTGGATCCCTTTAGAATATTCTTTATAAGGGACCCTTGAAGGCATATAGGGCTACTGTGGCCTAAAGCTTAGTCAATGGATACTAGAACCTTCCAAAGTGGCTACAGGCTTACGTAGTAAGTTGCTACAATAGTGTGATTTATAGGGCACTTTTGTTACCGAAGGTTCTATAGATTTCCGTAAGTTTACACTAGACCCACCTAAGCCCACCAAATACCCTAAAGTAGTATAGGGGCTTCTAGGGCCTACAGGCCCTACAGTAGGCCTACGAAGGCCTATATATAGACCTCTCCTCTCTCCTGTAGAATAGTTCTCTTTCTTTCTTTAAGGGCAAAAGCTTAAGGCTAAGGCCAAAAGCCAAGGCCAAGGGTAATAAAGGCAATTCTTATTCTTTATACCTTACTGTATTACAGTGCTTTACCTTCCTTCGGCACTGCCGTCGTATCCTCCCGCTTCCGCTTGCGCACTGCTGTATTTTACAGCAACCCTATATAGGTTCTATATTATAGGCCTATCAGGGCTCACCAGCTAACAAAATTAAAGTAAGTATATAACGTATAACGAACCTCTATATAGAACCTCTAAAAAGGATACTAATTAAAGGTTACTTTTAATAATTAATTCGGTATAACTAAATAGCGTATAATAAGATATCTCAATATAAATATAAAATACCGTAAATATAAGTTGTAATTATATACTACGGAACTATTTATTTATACTAGCCAGTTCCTCTGTATATATAGACCGGTTTATTATTATTATTACTAGTAATAATGTCGATTATCACTCGTCGTTCACCGAAGGCTAGTGATAATCGTAATTATCACCCTTGGCACTAGTAATAATCCGACTTTTCCACTTTTCCGTTTCAGTAGTTAGGCGGGTCGCGCCCCGCGCTCCCCACTTATGTTAGGTCCGTGACATGTACCGAACCAGGATTGTTCAGAAGTGCTTTCAAGCAGTGTCCCTTTCAGAAGTTCTAGATAGGGGTTCGTTACATTACTTTTACAGTAGTATAATTATTAAAGGAATTTATTAATAAAAAATGAAAATTTCAAATGCGTTTTTTAGTATGCTGTAATTGAGGTGATGGTAATGGCGAGGAGTATAATTCCCTTAAATGGAGTTTGTTTTATTAAACTTTGGGAAGATCGGCCCAAGCAAACAAAGCGGTTCAGTCGTTAGACGGGCAAATTACTGCTTGGCTTGAGTCGTTATAACCCCTGCGGGAGGCGCACCCCTGAATGACCCCTGAGTTTATGCGTAGGTACATTAACCCGTGATGCCTTGACTTTGATACAACACTGGTATCGCAACACAGTTAGAAATGAAAACCATCGTTCCTGTTCGTATCGTGGCAGAGTCGATGGCATTGAAGAAGTGGGTTGGCTGAATCCTCTTTATGGAGTCATTGACTCCAGTCTATGACGACAGTTAACATTCGTCATGGCATCATCACGGCCGATGCCAACCAACAGAAAGCCACCACAGAATTAACTATACACAAAGGCCAAATGGGTCAACCAGTTAGAAATGGACTATTTCATCGCCCAAGACGAACGCTCCCGTCAAGAACGGAAAGAAGACACCGAAGAAACACAAAAGACCATCACCACCGCCAACAACACCACGCCTCAAGATGTCAAAGATGATGCCCACTCTGGAACTCAATCCTCACAAACGGATTCCCCTTCTCAAAATCAAAACACACCACCCCGATCATGAGCCACAGCTCCCCATTAGCGACACAAAGTCTCACCCCACCCGTCCATCAGCCTCCGACCTACCAGACCCCTCCCCATCAAACAACACCGGCACCATCTACTTCATCGGCACCGCCACCACCATCCTCTCCTGGCACGGCGCCCGCATCCTAACCGATCCCAACTTCCTCCACGCCGGCGACCACGTCCACCTCGGCCCAGGCGTCACCTCGGAACGTCTCACCGATCCCGCAGTAGACATCAACGCCCTCCCACCCCTAGATTACATCCTCCTATCCCACTACCACGAAGACCACTTCGACCGCCTAGTCGAAGACTCCCTCAGCCGCCAATTCCCCATCATCTCCACCCCCCACGCCAAATCCTGCCTCACCTCCCCTTCCAAACCAGAGCCCTTCCAGAACGTCACTGCCCTGGACTTTTTCGACTCCCTAATCATGCCCATCGTTCAGCCCACCTCCACCAACAGCAACGGCAAAACCCCTCAAATCAAAGTAACAGCCATGCCAGGGAAACACGTCCCCCCCGGCCCCCTCGCCGTCGCCAACGACCTCCTCGGCGCTGTCCCACCCACCAACGGCTGGCTTCTAGAACTGGGATACACCACCTCATCCGAAACAGCACAAAACACCCAAGTAGGCTACAGGATCTACATCTCGGGTGACACCCTCCTCATCGACGAGCTGAAGCAGATCCCACAATGGCTTCACGGAGAAAAGATCGACCTGATGCTTGTCCACCTTGGCGGGACGACGATCCCGGGTGCAAAGATGCCGCTCTTGATGGTGACAATGGATGGGGTGCAAGGGGTGAAACTCATGAAGATGATGAAGCCCGACATCACCATCCCAATTCACTATGATGACTATGACGTGATGGTGTCGGGGCTGGATGACTTCAAAAAGGAGGTCAACGGCGCAGGGTTGCAGGACAAAGTCGTGTATCTGGATAGGGGGGAGGAGTATCAGTTTCAGGTCAGGGGGCTATAACTGAAAAGAAACAAAAAAAACTTTCAATGGTCTTAAAGTCAATGTTCGTATTCGCTAGCAATAAAGATGATGGTATCATAACACTCCGTCCCAAACTACAACTAATTCGCACAAGCATTCTGTCTCTCCTTTGGCCATGGCGCTGTTGCGTCTATTCAGGGAGCTCAAGCCCTCATGGGGGCCTGTCCCTGATAGCCCATCTTGTCCGGCACACCTCCCTGCATCGCGTCCCTGCGCTTCTCCACCTCCTTGTGCGACTGGATCACACCGCAGCAAGGGCAGCAGCAGGCGACAAGACAGTCGGTGCACCCGCTTCCCTCGATTCTATGCTTGGATCGGACCTCTCCACGCTGAAGGCATTCGAGACTGTGTTGCACAACAAGTCAGTACAGGTGCTGTTGGGAGAAAGCCATGAGGAAGAGGTTACTAACATCCATCCCCAGCCGCCACAAAAGTTCAAGCCACACCAGGCACATCCCCACATGCCACATCCGCTAGGTGAAGGGTTCGAGGGGTTCTCGAGAAGCTCATGAGTCTTGTTCACCACTGTCCACCCATATGGTCAGCCACTAATCGATACACACCAAGCAATGGGTGAGGAGAGTTGAATGAATGGCAAGACTCACGAATACAAGGGCAGCAGCACCCCATCCAGAAGTGCCCACCAGAGCAACATCCACAGAGGCCATCTTGCCACTCTCCTTCCTTGATGACGGTGGGTTGGTGAGACATGATGTGTTCGATATCAGATCCGGTGGGCAACGTTACGTAGAGATGTCGTGTACGGGATAAGTACGAGAGGTAATCGGGTAACAACGGTGACGACGGTGTTCTTGGCATCAACCAACAGGATCCGAGACAAGAAAAGAAACTCAATTCCAGTTTTCCTGGGGAAAAAGGGGGGAACTCGGTTCATTTTAAACCATTAGCCCTGGGGGTCGGTCTCTGTCGTTACACAGCAGCAGCAGCTGCTGCACCCTTGACTGCGCCATGTGTGAGGATCACACTTCGGACTGAGAGTTATTAGGTAGGAGGGGACAAAGAGGGACCCCGGCTTGCGGCTGATGAATGGGACCTGTGCTGTGATGGTCAGAAGGGAAATGATGTGTCGTTAGTTGACGGCTTGGGCTGTAATGTTGGCCTTGGCCGCGGCTCGTGATCATGTATGTCTAACCGTTTTGGAAAATGCGGTGCGAGACAACAGAGAAGGTCGCAGCCAAAGGCCTGCTGCCTCTTCGCATTGTTTTCTCATTTCAACGTCGAACCGCAAAGGTCTGCCAAGAGCTGGGGAAACGGCAGTGGCTTTTGGTTGTCTGGGAAGCTCGGTCTTGTGAAGGGGCGTTGGTGGGCTGGAGCCTTGCGACTCGGACTCGTAGAAGTGTTGGATCATCGGAGGATGGAACTTTGGTCAGGTATCGTGGCAAGCCAGCGACTCCTTGCCTGACTGAACACCTTCATTTTGAGTTTCTCTGTATCCAAGAACTGTCAGCTTACGAGTCAGCTAAGAATTTTCTTCACCTCAATTCTCCATTCTAGAAATGTTTCCTCAACGAGGCTCGCAGCAGTTGATGAGATGGTGGGGCTTGGCTTTGGAACCATTGAGACCACCCGCACAACGCCCCCACAATTGACAGCAGATCATGCAGGGTCCCGTCGTACCTGATGGTTTGGGACCTCCCAACTGCGACCAAAAACAAACTGAACAGTTATTTCGTCGTAGAAAAAATCAGACTCGAAAGGGATTGAGGTAGGTAGTCAATACCTACTGACCTAAGGAAGTGTCGGGGTCCTTTTTCATTGACAAAACACCCGAGAGCACCTTGCGGGGAAAGCAGATCACTGCATTCCCCCCACAGGTAGGGCTGCTAGCGCACGGCCCAACCGCTGTGCCGGAAATAGCCCACTGTGCTACTCATCACTTAACGAGGCTCGGATGAATATCAATGCCCGCTTCTCCATGAATGACATGATTGAGCCGCCAGCCTACCGCTGATGACCTCCGAAACAGATCTATATCTCCCAGTCGGCCGAACCACGGTTCCTCGAGAGATATACATGGAAATATCTTTCTTGGCGTAACCAAGAGATGAAGCTCTCGATACGAAGGCCTGTTGTCAGGGTCACAAGTGGGTGAGGGTAACATGCGGTGGTATTCGCCGTGGTGTCACCTCAAGGCCGCCTCAGCCGCACCCCGGAGAGGTGACACAAAGTTCTGACCTCTTTGTCAATCTGAAACCATGCTTTGTTGATTGCAATGTGCCATAATCTATCTACTCATCACCACCATTACTTTTATTGACCTCGAAATATCACCACATGCGTTTCCGGGAGCCAACGATGTAGTCATGAAGTGAGGCCCTACACAATTACGAAGCCCCAGAACGGATATGCCCATGTATGGTTCAAGATCTCGTCACGGCTGGTCGCTGCAGGTGCATGTCAGGTCTGATACAGTGTATACGTTCGGATTGCTGCAATGTCTACCTCCATTGTCCCCCCATTACACAACAAAATTTACATCCATGCAGATCTTCTTTACAATACCTATCCGCATCCCATCTTTACTATGCCAACTAGTGATCAGCCTGCGATTTACCCAGATTCCCAACAAGGCAGGCCAACAACGCCAAACCCCCACCACCACCAGGTTGTGAGCTCATCTCATTCTTTATAACAAACCCCTCCTCCACGGTGCACTCTCTTTCCTCAACACAGCTCTTTCCCTGCCCACACTCCTTCATCATGACATGGTTGTTCTGATCGACAGAGTTCTCCTTCTCAGTAGACACCTCCCCCTCAATCTGCTTCTCCACAATGCACTCCTTCTCCTGAACAATATCCTTCTCCTGAACAATATCCTTCTCCTGAACAATATCCTTCCTCTGAACATACTTCTCCTCCAATACCTCGTTCTCGGGAGAAAACTCCTTCTTTTCACTATCGCCATCCGCATCGCGACACATCAGCCAGTCATATGCCTCTTGATTGATCTTCCGAGTGGTGGATCTGCGGTAAAACTCCTCGTTTCTCTTGTGCTGAGCGGCCAAGGCCTCGGTAGCCTTGCGGTGCAACAGAGCCGACTGATCGATCTCGTCCAGGTCGTCATACGCCATCGTGGGCCAGTCGTCAGACAACGAAGTAGACCAATCCTCATTGTCGGGGATTTCGGCATGCAGCCAAACAACCTGTCCATTCCCGCTGCAAAGATCGTTCCCATCCCCATTCTCACTGATAGCGGATGGTGAGCGGTCCATGCAGGCAGCGTACATCCGGCGAAGATGCTCACTTCGGTGCTTGAAATGCTCGGAATACGGCATATCTCCAGACATCAGGATTATCTCCCCTAAACGCGCTCTGGTTAGAGCCACGCACAACCTATTAGGATCGTCAAGAAAATCAGTCGATCTCTCCTTCGAGAGATCCAAAAACACAAAGTCAGCCTCGTGGCCTTGCGAGACATCGACTGTACGAGCTTCCACCCGCTTCTGGGCCCATTGAGGGAGTGTCCTGAGCTCATTCTTATACCGCTGGAAGGCAGCCCTGTATGGCGATATTATGAGGATGGTGCCGGGCTCCATCCTGTCCGGCTTGCGAAAATGTTGATCAGCCAGCAACTCCTTGACACGAGCCATCACCCAAGCCGCGTGGCTGGGATTCCAGCATGATGTTCCCTCCGCCTTTTCTCCGACAGATCCTTTTAGATGAACAATGAGTCTCGGTACTCCGCACGGCTTATTGCCAATGAGCCGGCTTAGATAGTTGCGGACATGAACGAGCGGGCGGTTTTCCGTTTTTGCTGTTCCCGAGACCATGCGTCCGTTGTACCAAAGACCGGATGCCAACCGATGAAGGCTGCCATAGGCACGGTGATTGATCAAGAGTTCATGACGAATCACCCGGGCCCTGGCCGCGCGTTCCATCATCGAAATTTGCATTTGTCGCGCGTAGGGATTCTGAGAACCGGAGCCCGCAGAACCGACGTAAGGTACAGTTTGCCGATGATCGCCGCAAAATATCCAGGCGACCGGGTTGAAGTTTGCAATTGCCACCAAGTTGCACAGCTCTCGGGCATGAGGCGACTCATCAAAGAACACCAAGTCGGGCTTGAACATGCCCTTAAAATGATTAGACGCAGCCACAGGGGTTGTCGCAATAAAGTCGGCGTCGGCTAGGGTGTCTCGGTACAGATCGTATACTAGATTGCGAAAACGGAGGGGGACCACGAGGCATTCCTCCTCACCGAACAACTCTTCTTCCATGTACTTCTTGATCGGCTCATACTCCGTATCCTTGTGTGCTTCATAACGCTCCCAGGCCGCTTCGTCGAGACTCGGGGCTCTGCAACTGGTCTCGGAGTTTTGTCCAGTGGTCATCTCTTTGACAGTCGCAAGGAATTGGTTGGTGAAGTCGGCATTGGCAATTCCGCCCGCCGCGGCGTCCTCCGCTTGGTTCAGCTTAGAGCTCCGGTTCACCTCAAAACCCCAACCCTTCATCCGAATGATCGACTTCTTCATGCCCAGATCTTGGTACAGGCGGACCATTCGGTTCGCAACATCGTCGACAGGACTGTTCATATCGACGATGAACAAAACTTTTGCCGACTCATTCGGACGCTTCCCAAATCGTACCATGGGCTCAGATTGAGCCATGGCGATAGTGAACAGATTGAAGTGCGTCTTACCCGCACCAGGCCCCCCTGGGAGAACACAAATACCGCATGGTAGATGGTCAAAGCCGTGAAGATAAGCCTCCTTCTGCTGTTGGTTTAGCATATGAAACCTCTTGCCGAGGGGCGTCTCAAACCAGCCAGGCCGGTCAAGAGCCTTCTTCATGTGTGGCAGTTTGTCATGAAGGTTGACGCGGAAAGCAGGGTTTGTCAAGGTGACAAAGTAGTTGAATGCGTCCAGTTGTCGATCCGTCGCGTTCTGGTAACGACCATGGAGAGACACTAACGCTCCAATTTCAGAATCTTTGGTTGATTCCGAGGCGAAGAGATGGAAATTGACCTTGACGACGTTGGTTGGGTTCAGCTGAGAGACCAGATCAATTTGGTCTGCAACAATCTTGTGATTGTGAGAATCGCGACGCAAACCAGAAGAGTTCCCAACCGAGGAGGCGATGGGTGAAATGGTTGATGATGAGGAGGCTGCTGGGGAGAGACGCTTGGGACTAGTGGCCGCCGAACCGGAAGATGACCCAGTAGAGTCGATAATGGGTTTGTCCAAGACCTCATGATGCTGTGCAGTCGGAACGATTACTTTGTATGCGGGAAGCTTTGCCAGCGGCGAGCTGCTCGATCCCAGAATGGCAACTAGATTCTCAATGCGAGCGACATCCCAGTATCCGCTGAAAGTACCATCCGCAAAGGCGATTCTCACTTTGCCACCTCCACCTTGGGATGGCATCTTGCTATCGCCGTTGGAGCCTGGCTGAACGAGAAGGAGGTATTCGCTGCGCTTTGTGGTTTGCCGAATACGAGTAATGAGCCTGTTAAAAGGCCGTGTTAGTACTTGATAGAGCAGGGGGCTTGAATGAAGACAACATACCAAGCATCGAACTTGAGGCCCTGCCCATTGATCTCATCGATCAACCGCGCATCTTGAAGGAACTCATGCTCCGTTCCAGCCTTGTGGATGCGCGCAAACTCGGCGATGGAGCTGAAACTGTAAATGGGAGAGGACTCCATGATGGTCGACTGATGCTGTATAGGTGTTGTGTTAGTGACTCAGGTCGCGTGCTTGGGATTTGCGAAACAGGGAGCCTTCTGAGAGTCCGACAAGAGTGGAAGGGAAGCCGGCGGGGTGGTGGGGGAGAATGTCGTGGTTGTGCCTTCCAAAATGGATGACGGGGATTGCGGTGGGTGAGATATGCGAAGCCCAATGGAAACCCAAGAGACTGAATTGCAAAAAGAGGTGATCGGAAAGAAGCAATCGATGTGGTGAAAAAACAACAAGAGACTGGCTCCTTTGGTGCTTGGGATAAAAGAAGAGAGAGGAGGAAGAAGGGAAGAAATTCCCACGCAGCCTGCCTTTATGGCACAGAAGAAAAAAAGACTGCTCCGCCAGAGGTCGTGGGGCAAGTCTGTCAGTCTATTCACTTATTCATTCACCCGCCATCACAATAGGTGATCTCCTATTGTGTTCTTGCTCTTGATGTGCTCATTGGCCATTTTAGTGGACGGCTGGGACGACTGTGCTCCGGAAGTGAACGAGGGTGCTCCGAGTGTGGGTGAAGGTGCTGCGTGAGTGGGTGAATGATGTCGGCGCAAGTGGGTGGATGTGGTCGGCGTGAGGGCAGGTTGCTTAACGCGGCTGGGAGCAAGTCGATCGGTCGTGCTCGGCGGCAGAGAAAATTCTTCAGTGGTTGGAAGCCAACCAAATTGCTCATCCTGACCAAAAGTTCAGACAAGATGTCGATGTCTGAGGTTTGGCAGAGCGACGGGGTATTCAGGTGGAATCATGATGCTTTGTTGGGAGGAAGACAGAAGTAGATGGAAAGAAGCAGGTGGAAAGTACCAGTATACTTAGGTGAAGTCGGTTCTTATCCAAATGATAGATGGCCCTGGAAGACTTGGGACGATAAAGTCCCCGTATCGTTTTCACCAGCTGGTTTATTAACTTCAGGTTGAGCCACAACAGCCTGCTCATGTACAGTTTGATTTTGGCAACAGCAGCAGACAAGGAAGGTGCCAGTTTATCAGTCTGGCTGCCACAAAGGTTGAAATGCCAAAAGAAAAAACCAGGGGTATATTGCTAAATATAGAAAACACACTAACTATTGCTATCTTGCTGGGTGATCACAGCAGACTCCTCTCTCTCGGCCACTTCTATTATCCTAGCCAACTTCCAAATAATCCATCTGTGTTTGAACTTTGAACTTTGATCCCCCATTATCATGAGCTCTTGCCTGTCATCATGTGCCATCACGATCATCATCAATCCACCAGTGCCGGCTGTTCGGACCTCCCTGCTTGACCCCCCTTCTCACGTCGATAGTAGTGGATATGCTGCTCGTCATGCTGATTGCCTCGGCGACGCTTGCGAAGGATGGCCGCAACAAACGCCCCGACCACACTGAGTAGCGTCAACACCAGAGAATACAACCCAATCAAGAAGCCAAGGATCTCCGAAGTCTCGCGAAGAGGCGGCCGAGCAAAATCCAACGGCATGTTGTTGTTGGGACCTTGCCTGTTGATGGTCAGCTCGGCACAGACGATCGTGTCCAACAACAGCACAGCTAGCAAAATGGCCCAGGGGATATTCCACAGGGTGAACTGAGTTGGCGAGGTTGTTCTGCTTTGGTATCGATGTCTGATTGTTCGGGACTGAGTCTGGTGAATGCAGGAAAGGATCTCCTGCGTGTGTCGACCACGAGCTTTGCAAGAGTAGCCTGGTGAGCTCCGGACATCATAGACGTACTCCCCTTGACCTGATTCGACTGACTTCTTGCCCTTCCTCTTCCTCTCCTTCTGGCGTAGACCAAGTGCAGCGGGGCCAAAAAAGCTGACAAACAAGATAAACAGGGCAACGGCCGTGGTGATGACAGCGACGATGCAAACTCCGACGGTCCAGACCCGAAGAAAGGTGGCAAACCCTGCATCTGCGAAAGGCTTCTTCGGCGCCAGGACAAAGTAAACGGTTGGAACATTGTCACAGGCGCCACCTTGCTTGTTGCCATTGCGGATAAGTGGCCAGTTTAGTGCCGCCGTCCCAAACATGTACATCGACCAGATGAAGAGCCCGATGGCAGCCGTCAGCTGGTCTTTGTAACTGGTTGTCAGCAAGAAATGCCGGAAGGCATTCTTGGGTCGTCGTGCTCGGCGCTTGATGACGAGTTCTTCAGACGCAATGAGGGCAACCTCATGCTCAGCGGCTCGGGCTTCGGCCACGGAGTGGTTGGAATGGACCAATGCCGCAACGTAGAGATCCCGGAGCTTGTCAATATCGGCGCGGGTGGGAGCGGCTGCAATTTCCTCGATCAGCTCAGTGTTGTAGACTGTTGTCACGGCCCCTCCGTCGGTGTTGTTCCCCAGCTGAGAGCCGTCCTCGGCCGGGACCTCGATCTGCTCATGCCAGTGGGAGACGTAGTGCTGTACCGCATGAACAAGGGCTTCTTGTGCAGCGTCATGATCTGCGTCTGCTTCCTCCGCCGCCGCATGTAGAGCAAATGCTTTCAAAACATCGGAATAGGCTCGTGCTCGTGCCACATCCAGCTCTGTCACTGCTGACTGTCGACAACGCTGAAGACGCTCTCGATATTCTGTGTCGGTCTTGGCTCCCCGCCTCCCATCAACCACCAATGCCTGTCGGAAGAGAACAGTGAAGACGAAGTAGACTGGATACCAGAGCACGAGCTGGATCAAGATGGCGTAGTCAATGATAATCAAATTGTAGTCCACAACGTTGAGGAACATGGACAGAAAGAGGGACAGGGCCAGAATACCCCATGCGCCGTGCCAGAAACGGAATTGCTTGTCAACGCCAAACAGGACGGCAACAATGGCAGCGATATAAAGCAGGTAGAATCCAACACGAATTCCCGTGCCGATGAGCATCTGATCACCAAAGATATGACATGGTTGAAAAGAGGTCACCGCACTCAGTTCGTCGGTCCCCACGAAGCCGGTGCTGGTGATGCCCACGAAGTAGCCCATCGAGTGCAAGTGAGTGGTGATGTTGCTGTGGTACCAGGATGTGTTGATGATAAAGGATGGAGTTTGACTTCCAGGGAAACCCACAGGGAAATGGACGAGGGGCTCTTGAGCGGGAACATGCTCGATCTCATGGAGGCTGCCGACTGGCCTGATAGCCATTCACCAACCGGGGGGGGAAGGGGGGTCGACACACGCATGTGCGACATCTGCAGCCCAATACGACCCCGGCTCCGAGATGGGTGAGGTGGGCTTGCTGTGACGAAGCTGAAGGGCAGACGGCCTCGGGCCCGTGATGGCGGCGCAAGCGGCAGGCGTGAGAGCCGTGATTGGGCAGTCCAGGTTGTAGATGCAGCCCCGCGAGGTTGGGCCAATTGAAGACTTGGCACTCCCTCTCGCCCGATCGGCATTGGGCAGTGTGCCCAACCTCATCCCTTCTGCAGCCACGAACAACACCACACCGCCTTGGACAACTCAGACCCACGACGACTCCAATCAGGAGCTGCCCCTCGTTGGCGGGCTGCAGTCGCATGCAGCGGGGTTCAATATTCGGGGCTTCAACTTCTAGCCCATCAGATGACGCCACGGACTTTTTGACCAAAAGAAAACCTGATGGTTCCTGCCAGGGTCACATCTTGGTTCCCAAAGAACTCTTAGCTCCCATGCTTTAGGATGTCGGCGTCTTGTTCCTGAGCAAGCGTGACTCGGATAAGAATGAGGCTCGCTGCCTCTCCTCTCTTGGCAGTGCTTTCGAAATCTGTACCTCCAACATCATTTTGAAAATGTCGACAAGAAGTGTCCTTTTTGCAGGCCTCGAGCTCTTGGTGGTGGTCTGCTCTGCGCAAAAGAACGAGTTCTTCCGGTGGAACACACCGAGGGCAGCTGGCCTGGAAGGACCATCCCTCGATCGTCGTCAGACAACACCTCCTGGCTATCATCCCGAGTTTGGCTCATGCGGTAGCGGTACAACTTGCGAAAATGCCTGCGGTGCAAACTGGCTGTCGTGCAGGGCGTCGACGGAGCTGTCGTTGTTCTGCTACAACCAAGTGGATCTAGGTCAAAGCTGTTGTGAGAATGGTTCAGGGCGTGCCTGTGACCGTGGATACTATTGCGCATGGAAAGAACTCGGCGGAAGAGTATGGTGCTGTGAAGATGTGAGCTGGCCACTGTTTGTTGGAGATTGCCGAAAGATTATCTGACACCTGTTACCAGGGCCAAAGTCTGGAAGAATGCGGTGTGGGCGGAGGGACCACGTCTGCACCCCCTTCATCCTCCACGGCAACCACCTCGGCGGGCCCAAGCGGCTCAACAGACACCACAACCACACCAACGGACACAGAGAGCGACTTTCCTACCGCAACAGACAGTCAGTGTGCCCCCTCCACCGTCACCTCAAGGGAAACAACCACCGTGGTCTCAACCTTTGAAGTGACCGTCACTGTTGGGACTGGCGAGTGCAACACGGCATCAACTGTGACTTCCCCCCCAGGCAGCTCATCCTGGACCGACACCACGATAACGAAGCCACCAACATCCCAAACAACTCACAGACCTACGGTATGTATACGTATTAATGCCCTGGTTTGATGCCTTGCCATTCATTCGCTGACTGCTTGGGACTTAGAACTCAACGACGACCTCGCCTATCGTCACCGCAGGCAGCAGTGATTTGAGAGTCAATCTTGGCTCATTGGCACTTTTTGTGCTCGGAGTGATGCTGTACTAAAGTTGAATATGAAAGCTACCTATGTGGGTGCGTGAATATGACTGCAAATGTGTGAAATGACGACATGAAGATTGGCTGGCAGCTGAGGTTTATGTTCAGGTTGGATCCTTAGTTGATACCCGGGGGTTGATGGTTAGCTAATACATAAATTTTCTTTACTCTCCTTTTCTTTCTGCCGCTTATACTTGCCTCTGCTTGGCCTGATGGGTGTTGGGTTATCTGTGCCCTGCGATCTCAAACCCGAGCGGCCCCTCTGCATCACGGACATTTCGTGCGACCAGTTTGATCATCCCGCATTTTGAATCGGCTAAGAGACGGGAGAGCTTCTGAATGCCCACCATGGATGGATTGCACCTTTCCGCAGTATGTATAAGATGTTCACGCAACTGCGCATCGATGCCAACAAACTTTCTCGGTCCACCAAGTCATTGCATCATTGATTAGTTCAACATGCACAAACACGGAATTCCTCTTCTCTTTGCTTCGCTGGTTACCTCCGTTTCTGCCCAGAGCTGCCGTCTTCACTTTGATGGCCGCGTTCCGCCAAGCTTCGGTGTCGCTGGTTTCGACACTCCAAATAACTTTTTCAGCGAGACCAATGTGCTCGGAGCTGGGCTCAGCTTCAGCCAGCTCATCCAGCTGCCCGCCATCTCTGCTTCTCTGGTGCGTTCATCTATCCCGAATCTGCTCCTTATGCGTGCGAAAGATACCAACCAGGAAGCAGTTCGACATTGAGACTATTCCCATAGAAGTGACCATCAGCGACGCGTCCATCTTTAACGGCCAGACTGGCTTCCGTCGCGCTGAGCTCCTTCCTGCCAGCAACTCTGGCATCGACGACAGCACCACAGGCATCAAGACCCTCCATTTCAGCATAGGCAAGGACGCACAACGCCCGCTGAATTTGTCTCACGAATATCAGCTGGTGTTTCTTGAAAGCAACGACTTTAGCACCAATCAGTTCGTCTTGAAAACGGGCACCATTCTGGGCGGTGACACAGCTGTCGACCCTGATACCCTACAATTATTTGGAAATGTCAACCAAACCCCATCAAAACTTCTCTTCAGCGTCCCATTTCTGGACGGCGTTTTCCACAACTTTGCTGTTACACTAGACTTTGACACCCTGTGGGTCTCGCTCTACTATCTAGTCACAAGTCTTTGAGCTTATAACTGACGGACAGAACAACAGCACTACCCAGGTCTTTTTTTCAGCCGGCGGGGATCCCCTCGAGGTCGTGAACCAGGTCATCTCCAACGACGTCAGCGGGCAAGGACAGTTCCACTTTGGCTTGCTCAAAAAGCCGACTGATGCGGTTGGCGATATTACAAGAAACGGGTTTCAAGAAGACGGTATCGACGAGGGCATCATCTTTGGCGGCATCTTCCAAGAGGACAGCTCGGCGGGTTGCGTCAGCTTGCGGCCGTGATCACCACTCCCTTCTCCGCGGAGTTTTTCAGCCATTTTCAAAACGTCATTCATAACCCCCAAGTGCCTTTTCTAGACAATTTTTGCACTCCTTTTATGGGCCTCAAGAGATATTCAACAGTTGGTTATTTCATTTTGGCTTTTCAGAACACATTAGTGGCTCCGAGAGCGCCGTTTTTGTTATACAGTATGATTGGGGTATCTCTAAATCAAAATTGTCGCTAATTATGTCACCGTTGACTTTCCCTGTCCGCCTCCTTTTCTTTATCCCTTTGCCGGTCCACAAATGGATTATCAGCAGGCATCTCGTATACTCCCGGTGAGTCCGGTGCCTCGCTGAACTCTGACAGATCCCGCGCCGTCCTCACGGTCCTCACACTTGTTACACTTCTCGAGTCCAGCTCCAGGACAGTGCTATCGCCTATCTCCACAAACGGCTTCTCCGGGTAAGGACATATTTTTGCTTCAACCTTGTCCGGGAGGCCTAATTCACTCACGGACTTCATTTCAGAATCCGACGGCTGCTCCCCCGATAGCTGCTGCGCCCCCCTACCCCGTTGTCTCCGCCGCCAGACAAACCAGCCAACAGCCGTGAGTAGACCAACAACCGCTAGGGTCCCAGTGATGATACCTGCCAGAGCTCCCGGGCTGAGAGTGGACTCGGTATCAGGAATCACAAGCTCCGGCCATTGTTTCCGCCAGCTATTGACGAATGCCTTGACGGGCAGACCGGTCATGTTTCGATCTGTGGGCTCCAAGGATCGTGTCACACTTCGTTCCATATCAGGGCCTGGGGCCTGCGCCAGAAACGTGACGTTTGTGTCGTAGTTGACGCCAAAGAAAGCTCCCTGGAGAAAAGCTCGGCCAAGTTCCCAGATGCCGGTGTTGTAGCTGTCGGTGTCGTGGCATGGAAAATAGGAGACCGGCTCGTCGACAATCGGTGCCTCCAGTGTGAGATTGAGCAGTTTGAATGGGATTTTGATGGTGATGTTGGCTGCTGTTGAGTCGAGGAAGGTGAAAGCCATGTAGCCGCCAAAGTTCATCACCGTGTCGTAACGGGGGTCTGTTGTGTCCCAGAGATAATACCCGAGGTCTTCCTTCCATACAACAGGGAGCTTCGTCGCTGCGTTGGCGCACACGGGAGGAGGGAGGTAGATGCCGGGAACTGCTGGGTTGGGAATGGCGATGATGCCGTTTTCTGATGGCTGCATGAATCGCGCGAGACCAACTCTGCTCGCTTCGTCTGGTACTGGGTTGGGCCACACGCTCCCGCCTTCCCTTTCCTTCTCTGTGGCGCCCTCGTATCCGATGCTGACGTCGATCAGATAGGTGACTGGCAGGCCGGTTGTCTTTGTGAAGACGCCTACGGGACCTATAACTCTGTTTTCTTCGTATCCCCCCAAGATTAATGAACCCCGCTGCTTCAGTGGTACGCTCGCGATGTGCAGCCCAAACGAGCTGGACGATATGAGACCGGCCTCCTTCATCTGGACCAAAACGCTTGTCCCGCGAAAGTTCAGGTCGCTCGGTCGTCCAAAGCCTAGGACCCCGACGGTCGGCTTGGACGTTCTGTTGTTGGGATAAGTGATGACGGATGAGTCCATCACATAGATCGTGGCTTGGACGTTGGCGTACCCGGGCTCCTCGAATCGCAAGTTGGTAAAGGTCATTGCGTCGACAACCATGAGGCCGGATGTCCTGTGGTTGGAGTTCAGATCTGCGAAGCGGAAAAGGGCCGAGGCGTTGTCTTCGGATGTGCCCTCGGTGATCTTGAGGAATGGTTCGGATGCGTTGCTGGAGCGGGTGATGTTGTACTTGCCACCAGCCTTGGTTGAGTGAAGGGCTACCATCGAGGCCGCCGTAGGCCAGACCGGCACAGTGGGACCCTCGAGAGGCACGAGGTGGGACTTGCGCTCATGGCTCCCGAGCAGGACGCCGACAGCCTGCCATGGTCCATCTGGGCCGTAGGTACCTGAGCCAAAGATGTCGAAGTCGGTGGTGAAAGGCATGGAAAGAAATTTTGCGTCGGCAATGCCTCCCAAGGACAAAGCAATGAGGGTCAACAAGGTCGTTGCCCTCGATCCAGAAGCTGAACCCGCCATCGCTGTTATCATCGCCGTCGTGAGCGCGGTCGCCGCATGAGATGGCGATAGTCGTCCGTGGCACCCCGCAAAAGGAAAGATTACCAAAACGAGCGACTGGGTGGGAATTGGGTGGTCGAGGGAGAGAAACACTCCATGCGAGCAAGAGATAGACAGTGGGGAGGTCTCACGAGCCAAAGTCGCTTTATGCTTAAATTATTTCCTCGGAGCCTGCGGTGGAATTCAGGGGCCCCCTAGATGACACTGCGCCGCACATGTGGTGAAAGAGTGGAGACTGCTCCAATGCTGAATAAATACCCTGGAAAATAGTCAACAGGACAACCCTTCCCAGATGTTCATTAGGCATTGAATATGTATGGAGGGCCTATACAGACATCAAGAGGGGGTTCATGACTGTCGCGGGGCGTTTTTATTGTTTTTGAAGGCTTTGGTGCTGCATCGCAGTCTCCATGATTATGTCGTCCCCAACGAGACGCCGTTGGGACTAGGGGTTCCTAGCTAGCGGGACATCGCAAGATTACATAAGACAGCATTAAGCTGATTGGAGAGCGTTTTGGAAGGTGGAAAACGCCCAGGACAGGCTGGAACTGTCCCAAGCACTTAGATAAATTGGAGCATGGAGGTCTCTGTCAGCTTTGAGTTGCGTGGGAAGGTGGTATTCAAGATGACAGCGTTCGGTTGGCCGGAAACCTCGCTTCCCCATCATGGATCGGTAATTCGGTGTTCATATTTGTTGGTCTTAAGGCTCAAACTAATCTACAGCAGGGCTTCCATGAGCTCGTCAAACTGCCTAACAGCACCAAGACCCGTAACACAATCGTACCCCTGAACGGCAGGCCACCCATCCTGCGTGCTGCCATCAGGAAACAGGCACCCATAGCTCTCGCCCACCATCACATCCCTAAGCACCGCCCTCACCTTTGCCGAATACAGCAGAGGGTTCAGCCAGCCGAGACTCTGTTTCCCCGCGCGCATCCTCGCGTCGTTGATCAAAGCCACCATGGCCGCCACGACGGGCGCGCTCGCGCTGGTGCCCAAGACCTCGCTCATTTCTCCACCCATGATGATCTGAAACCCGGACCCGATAGCGCTAATATCCGGCACCGCCCGCCCCGTGCTGTTGAAGAGCCCCACCCGTGGGTCACCGCGACTGACGAACCCGTCGACGTAGGGCTTGACGGCCTCGTCTTGCCAGCTGGGGCGGTCAAAGTAGTTGCTGAACCCCCCGGCGCTGAAGTCCTCTCCCGTAAACGGCGGCGCGACGTTGTCTACCGCCCCGACGGCGGGTGACGTAGGGGCAGCTGGCGGGGAAGGTGGGGATGAACATTTTCTTTCGCCCGGACCCGTCGTTCATGACGCAGCGGGTTTGGCCTGTCCCCGCTGCTCCGCCGTCGCCGCTCGCGACAAAGGTCGAGACGCCCCGCGCTGCGAGGGCGGCGAATAAATCGCAGACTCGGAGGGCGTAGGGTCGGGGAACGGAGATCTCGTCGTCGGCGTAGCTGATGCTCAGGACGTGGGGGAGTTCGGCGTCTGGTTTGGCGAGGAGGGCTTCGAGGAACTCGAGGTAGGGCTCGTTGTCTGTTTCTTCGGGGGAGGAGGGGGTTGCCGTCACGGTCGAGTTTTGTTCCTCTGCCTCCGGTGACGTAGTAGATGACATTGGTAGGGTACCCGAGCGCCATGGCGTACTCGACATCCAGACTGGCTTCTATTCCGGCATTGGCGGGGTCGTTTTGGGGGTTTATGCCGCCGTTGATGAGCTCGACTGTGAAGTTGTATGGACCGGTGGGAGTGGCGGACCGGTAGAGGTAGTCGGGTTGGTATTGAGAGAGAAAGTAGGCGACGTCGGCGTGGAGGATCCATTGTTCTAGGAAGCCCGCGACACCAAAGTTTATGGGGGAACGGGGGGAGGTGGCGGGGTTGTAGGGAGGGTAGGTAATGTTGTAGAGCTGCTTAATGCAGCGAGGGGAGGTGGCTACAAGGCAAGGGTAGTTGCCTTCGTAGGGCTCTTCCGGATCTGGGAGACCGGTTTCTTGGGGGAGCGCCGAGGTGATGGTTGGGATGCCTATGGCCCGGGAGGTGGTGGTTGGTTTCTTGGTAGAGGAGCTTGTCTTTTTGATGGTAGTGGTTGAGGTCCTTCTAGTGGTTGTTGAAGTTAGAACCTTCGGGGTGGTAGTGGATGTCCTCTTTGTGGTGGTCGAGGTTACTTTCTTGGTCGGGGTTGCTTTTGCGCTTGAAGCTGATGCTTTCTTGGTGGTGGTTGGCTTATTGGGAGTTGGCTTTTTGGTCGGACGACCTACTTTACGCGGGGGCATGAAGTTGGTTATGGGGTGCACAAAGTCGATGTAAGCACGGAGCCAGGATGGGATGCTATACGACAATGCCCTGAGAGCGGTGGTCCTGAGGACATTCTCGTCGTCATCGTCGGAAGAGTAAGTGTAATACTTCAGATCAGCAGAGAACAAGTCCTTGACTTGTCGCGCTGTTGCCTCAAAGGAGAGCAAACTCCCCTGGACGTGGAAATTTTTGACTCCTGCGTTGGACCTTAGCCAGGATTTTACTGTTTCGATATTCTTGTTTTTGGGCTGGAGGTAAGTGTGGAGCTGCTCTCTCGAAAGATGGTGGTTGTTACCCCCAAACTGGCGTTGGTGTAGCCTTGCTTTGACTTCGGCAAAGCCAGGCTCTTTGAGGGCGATGGTGAGTGTGATTTTATCGGTGGAGGTGGCGTTGTGGTCGAATGACCAGCCTGGTGGAATGGATTTGGCTTCGACTTTCTCAAGGATGACGGATGGAGAGGCGATGGTGGGATGGATGAAAGCGGCACCGCTCAGCATGGTGAAGAGAAGTGAGGGTAGCATCTTGGCGGAGACATGGAAAGAAAAGAGGGAAATTAATTGTTAGACCGGCGTGTGGTTTGACATGACCCCTTGACTCTCAGCGGGGAGAGGAGGCGAGGCAAAGGATGGCCTGGGCAGATAAAAGCAGCCGGGAGAAGACAAGATCTTGTAAGCTTTCCACTGCACTTTTCAGTCAACAAACATGTCAATCACACCCGTCATGCAAGGTACCGGTGGGTAGCAGTGGATTGATGCATCTTGTATATTACCCATACCCTGCAACCACCAAAATAGGAGGGTATCAATCTATGTATCTTGTATTCCCGGAGCATGTGCAACCTCCTCATATTCATCTTTCCCACTCTCGGGCACATTATCAAAACTGTCCTTTCCCAGCTCTTCTTGGTCCGCTACTCAATAAATTGCTGGTACTTCGTGTAGCCCCTGTAAACGGTCCGCCTCCGAGCTCCAACGAGGCATCAACCAGCCACTTCAGCCGGTTAATTAGCGGTTGTCCAGACCCGAACCCGGCAAGCTGGATGATTGGCCAATTGACTCCGATGCGAAAGGAAACTCGGTAGGCCAGATATTGGGGATGCCAGATTTATCTTTACGTACCAGCAGATGGAACAAGACGGGTCCATCAGCGTTGTTCCGGGCCTCGTGGGGTTACTAACTCCGAGGATCAGGCGTTCACTTGTATCGTTGGTAGGTCGCAGTTTTCCGGCGATAGAAACGGGTAGCATGGTTGTATTGCCACCTCCAGGGTGATGGCTAGACCGCGGGTCACTCCTCCAAAATCGTGGGGAGCCTGTTCTGATCTATTTTAGGAGTCCCGGATGAGGAAGGCTGGGTGTTGAGGCGAGGAGCCGCCGAAGGGCTTTCACGGTCTCCATCTTGCTTGGACAGCCAGGAGGCAACCCTGGAAGAGGAGACCTGGTTTTCGGATCCCTGGCTGTTCTGGCTGCCGTTACTATTGTCGATGCCCTGGTCTCTGGAATAGGTTGGATGACCAGGAAATGGACCACATGTGGATCTGGTCCACCACCACCACACCAGCCACACAACCTTGTTGAGATTACCCCTGAATGATCACACTGGCCACAACAAGACTAATATTGGGTCAATTTCTATGGGAGTTATACCAAAATGTAGCTCAATCACTGTCAGAGTCAGACATTGCATCTGCTTCTCGCTTGCGCCTGGTTTGAACCCGATGACGTGCGCTGCGCCGCACAGGCTGGGCTGGCTCTGGCTGCTCCACATCCTCCTTGGCTACCACTTCTTCCTCCACCACCCTCCCTTTAATGCGGGCCTCTTCCAGTTCACAGAGCCTCACAAACTTAGAATTCGAGTCTTCTCTATTCAACTTACGCCTTTTTCTTACCTCCTGGGCCTTCTGGGCGTTCTATTAGTACCTTGCCGCATCAGCTTTGTGGATAGATGCCTTAGATCTCAGTGTGAGTATAGTACTGGTGAGAGTCTTTGCCGCAAACCGTTTTCCGGCCGGCGTATAGTTCTTAAGTAGGTCCCTGACCTTCTTAGCCACCTAGGAATCCCCTACGGTATAGAAAGTAAGTGTTTTTAAAAAGAGATCCAACGGTACTATAGGGACTACCACCTAGCTTAAAAAGAGCGGTTTACGCCTACGTATAGGCTATAATCCTATCCCACGCTAACCGCTAATAATATTTTCTTTCCTAAAGCCCTATTTATAAATAAAGTTATATAGCCGGACTAAGTCGACTTTACCGTTAAGTATATAATTAGTAAGGGCATCGTTTATAGTTATAAACCTCTTATACGCTTTCTTTACGCTAAAAAAGTAACTAATATTAAGGGGTTAAAGGACGTAAGAGCAGTAGGGGGGTAGGAAAAGAAAATAAATATTATTCCTATAGTACAGGATTATAAAATTATTAATAATATATAAACTATAATTATTATAAATAAAAAAATAAGGTTCTAATAAATCCTTAAATTTAATTTTTAATATAAAAACCTTTTTAAACTAACTAACAGTAAGGTTATTACTAATTTAATTATTCTTTAATATAATTATATATTAATCCTTATTTAATTAGTTTTTAAATTATTATTTTTAAAGGTCTTTACTTTTAAAGATAATTCCGGGGGGAAGGACTTTCCCGTCTTATAAAATACACTTAAATATAGTAGTCTAGGTCCTTCTTCTATTCTATTTAACGTATATAGACTTTTTATTTTATTTCGAAAACTTAATAATTAAGCCGTTTTTTCTTTAGCCTTTTATTATACTTACCTTATTATAGTTATACTTATATTTATATTTAATTTAATTAACGGTAAAATATAAGTTAAAAAACTTATTAATATTTTCCGGGGTAGTTTCGTTAACTTTAATATAATTAATTTTTTTTAAATTTCTTTTTTTAATATCGGAATAACGGTTAATAAAGTATAATACTTAGTATTTATTAACGGGGTTAGGATTACTTTATTTAACTAATAAATTAACCGTTAAATTTTTTATATTAATATAATTAAAAACTTATTTAATTCTTTCTTAACTAATTATCTATTAAATAATAAATTTTTTTTATCCTTAATAAAATTACTATTATTTTTTATAAATAAATTTCTTTATTATTTTATTATTAATTCTTTACTTTAATTTTTAACTTTTAATCCTATATTTATTAAACTCTTTTCTCTATCTTATACCATCTTCAATTTCTTTCTATTCATTTTTAATATCCTCCTCTTTATATTTATCCATTATTTTTTATCTTTATCAAAAAAAAT
>NW_001914856.1:106114-108367 GCF_000226545.1 Podospora anserina S mat+
TTAGGAAAGGCGTCTCGTTGAGGCCGATCTGGATGATCAGCAGCCCGATCTCCCCGCGCGCGATCATGGCCGTGCCGAGCAGCGTCGCCGGCGCCCAGCTCGCGCGCGCGGCCTTCCGCGCTCTCATCCTCTCGTGCGCAGGCGGTGCTGGCTTGGGAAATCCCACAGCTGAGAACATGTCCCAAGCTGGGACGACCAGACCAACGACCAGCTTGCTCAAGACCATCAGGATGGTGAAAACCACCCCTTTCCAGATCACCTCGCCGGTCCAGAGCTCTCCAAACGGGATCGCGAAGCCGATGCTGGCGAAGAATAAGGGCTGTAGGATGAACTTTTGGGGCCCACTGAGGTAGTATTCGAATGTGGTCACAAAGGAGGTCGTTTCTGGCTCAGAGGGGGTCTTTTCCCTGCTAGGCATGCTGCTGAGGAATGCGCCGGCGAGAAAGGCTCCAAACAGCATTGATGCGCCTGCAAAAGCGGCTATGGCCAGAAAGGCACACAGAACAACCGTCATCAGGAGAATGTTGGAGGTATTCTTTGAACTTTGACAGGGCTTCTCCAGAAACCGGCGAAACAGAGGACCTGCGACAAATATGGCAACCAGCGGGGTCAAGATTGCGAGCAAGCCACTTGCCAGCACCGGTCGGCCAATGATCCATCCAAGGTTGACATCACCATCTTCTGCTATACCCCGAAGCTGGTGGATGACGCTCACTAAGACGAGGCCACAAACGTCATCGAGAACCGCGGCGCTGATGAGAATGGTTCCGATGCGAGTTTGAGAGTAGTCAGTATCGTTGGAGGCACTGTTGATGACAACGAAAGTGGTGCCGAGTGAGGTGGAACAGAGAGCCGTGCCGACGATAAAGGCTTCCAAGGGGGCTGGTGAAGTTAGGTTCGGTATGTCAAGACTGATGGAACACTTGAAGGGGAACTAACCATGACCGAAACCAGCATACAACAGGGCAAAAGACAAGGCGATGGGGGTAAGAACTCCAAGGAGAGCGGCGATGATGCTCACGATAAAATTTTGTCGTAGGAGATCCAGTCGAATTGTGAGTCCGCCTGTGCACATCTTAGCACTTCTCAGGAGATTTGCAGGAATAGAAAACATACCTTCAAAGGTGATCAGCAGCAGACCCACGTATCCCAGGGCCAAAAACGTCTCCCGCCAGTTGATCTCGAGGATATTGGCCAAGGGGACACCGTAGACAAGACCAACGATAATTTGACCAATTAGGCCCGCGCGAAATATCTTGTCGGCTAGCCAGTCGGACAGGGCTAGGAAGAGAAAGAAGGAGACGAGGATGAGAATCTCGATGACTGGTACATTTGGTTAGTCACTTCATATGCTTGTTATTCGATGGTGGTCGAAGAGTGAAAGAAAATAACCGAGAAGTTTTTTTCACGTCAAATCTGTCAAGAAATGCGATATATATATCAAATGTGACCAGAAACGCGTTAGACGGATGATGAACACGTACCATGAGGCTCATGATACGCCTGGAAATCTCCATCGGTGCCTCCTTCGGCCGCCATTGCTGCCCTGTCTGAGGGTCAAGATAAACGTCGAAGTAATATCAAGATGTGTCGCTTCGATTTGATCAAGTCTTGAAAAAGGAACGAGTCGTGAGAGTTGTGATCGAAAACCTCGGTTTGGTAGTAAAAAGGGGTGAAAAGTCGGAAGTTGAGGCTTGGCAGATGTCAAAATAGTCAATCGGGCCCACTGTTAAGGAATTAATATCTTGGCAGTAGGACGTGGGCCACTGGGTCCGGGCAACTCACCCTCGTACAACAACAGAATTGACACCTTTTTGGACCCATACCCAATTTGACAGCAGATCCCACTCAGAAGATGGTTGCTTTGATCGTGCCAAGGATTACTTGGACCCTGGGAATAGTAGTCAACTTAGAACAATAAACAATAACAATAACGATGCCTGCGTAGCCCTGTGCTAAAGGCTTATTTTAGTAACGTATATTATAAGCGAGTGACCCATATAAGCGAGTGACCCATATAAGCGAGTGACCCATATAAGCGAGTGACCCATATAAGCGAGTGACCCATATAAGCGAGTGACCTACTTCCCACCACACCGTAACAAACTATCCTCAATTATACCGCAACAACACTAGGAAGCAACTACAACTATATTAAAAGCAGCTGAATCAGACTCTTTTGTAACCTCCTGGCACGTACGGATATTATGGCCAGGCTTGCCGCACACACCACCGTCCTGAACCATTATACGC
>NW_001914856.1:108517-112041 GCF_000226545.1 Podospora anserina S mat+
ATTATAGAGGGTTTTTTAGTATATAGAAGCAATAAGGTAATATAGTGAAGGGAAGAAAAATAAGAGGTATTAGAGTAAGAAGAATAAAATTTAAATAAAAAAATAAATATTATAAAAAGTATAGTATAAAGTTAATAACTATAAAAATAAATAATATATTATAAAATATTATAAAAGCGAAAAAGGCTTTACGGAAGGTATAGAGGAACTTAAGGTTACTTATATAATTAATATATATACGTATTAAGTCCTCGATCTAACGACTATACGTTTATTTTAGTAGCCTAAAGTAATTAATATCGAGTAATTAGAGAAGGTAGGAGGAGTATAAAAGTATATAGAGCGTAATAATATTATTTTATTAACAGTAACGTTTAAATTTAATCGAATAATAATTTTTATAACCGTCGAGGATTAATACTTATTATTTACTTTTTTATACGAAATACTATATAATAATCGAAATACTTAATTTAATTTAAGCCTATTATATTAATAATTTAACTATTATCGGTAATTATAATACGCTAGGTAAACGGTAGGTTATACTTAGTATATTAGTTAGTAAAGTAGTATTACGCGGCTAAAATAATAAACGCAGGGATAACTTAATTAAAAGTATTAGCTTTTTAAATTACCGTTACCTATTTACAGTTATTAAGCTAGGCTAATTTTGCTTTACTAAAGCCGTTCGAGATAGTAATTACTATACCCGCGAAAATAATACTTATTATAAACCTAGTCTCGTCGTAGTTATAAATATCATTATTTATAATACCGTATAACGAACTTCTATACAAAACCTTTAAAAGGGATATTAGTTAAAAGTAACTTCTAATAATTAATTTAGTATAGCTAAATAGTGTATAATAAGATATTTTAATTATAATAATTAAAATACCACGATTATAATTTATATTATATATTATAGAACTATTTATCTATATTAGCCAGTTCCTCCATATATATAGATTAGTAGACCGTGGACCGTTAACTTATAAACGGTCCTCGGTCTACTCTTAATTGGCCGATATTAGACCGTGGATCGTAAGCCCCGCCGCGGTCCCCGGTCCTTATTTTATTAGTCCGTTTCGTCCGCTTAGACCGTAAGCCCCGCTCGATCGCTCGGTCTAGCCCTAATTGATCGTTATAGCCCTACTGTTTTCTAGAACCGTAAAATAATACTCCCTCTCTAAGCCGAAGCCCTTACGGCCTAGTCTTTTTCTACTATTAATAATATCGTAAGTCTTCCCTCTTTACTTGTCTTTACCTTTATTATATTTAACCGTATATAGAAACGTTATTATAAAACTAAAGAATTTTCTGCCCTTACTTTACAAATCTTTTACTATAGTTCTACCATAATACCGTACTTTACTTATTTTACCTCTAGAATCTCCTATATTAAAGTCTCCGGATTTTCGCGATACGCTAAGTATATACACCGTAAAATTCCATATAACGGTTCTAACGTTAGCTCCGCCCGTAAGTATATTTTTCTTTTCTTTTTATTCCGTAATTAACCGCTCAATAGTAACCCGAACGATAGAAGAGTAGGATAGGCTCGAGCGTAAGGAATAAAAGTTTAAAAATTAATTCTCGTAACTAATTATTAAATTTATTTAAGTAAAATAAATATATTACTTTCTTTATATACGTAAAGAGCGTTTTTTTACGCGGGGTATTTAGGAGGAGGATACCCGGGTAATATAGTCCGTAATTGCGGCTCCGCCTAGTTTTTTACTAGGTGCTCCTACACGGCCGGACGCTGCTTAGGGCACCGTTCCGTAGTTTCTTTACGTTCTGGACCCTTCTTTAAGCCTTAATTAGCTTTCCGACCTTTCTTTCGATTCTAGTATAGCCGGTCCTTCCTTTTTAACTCCGTAGGGTATTACTAATAGCGCGCCTTCTACTTCCTAAAGTAATTAAAACGTATAGTATTATTTATACCTAAGTCTTTTTATACTTTTTAACTTCGTAGTATAGTATATAGTACGCCGGCTACTATAATAAAAATATAGGTTCGATTTCTATCGAAGTTTTTATAAATTTAATAAAATTTAATAGGTTTTTCTAAGTTTAAATATTATTTTGCTCGTTAATAATACCCTTTTAACTTTTTTTTACGATAGTAAAGTGTGACGAACCCCTATATAGAACCTCTAAAAGGGATACGGGTTAAAGGTAACTTTTAATAATTAGTTCGGTGTAGCTAAACAGTATATAATAAGATATTTTAATATAAATATAAGATACTATAAATACAATTGTGAATTATATACTGCGGAACTATTTATAAGCTATTTAGTTCCTCCGTATATATAGACCTATGGATTATCTAGATCGCGTTCCTTAGCGGTAATCCGGATTATATCATTTACTTAAGGCTTACTATAATTACCGTGATCCTGTCGCTCCGTGTGACGAACTTCTATCCAAAACCTCTGAAAAGGATATTGGTTAAAGGTAACTTCTAAATAATCCTAGTTCGGTGCAGCTAAATAGTGTATAACAAATGGCTTATCTCGATCACAATAGCTAAAATACTACGATTGTGACTTGTTATTATATACTGCGGAATTGTCTATTTACATTAGCTAGTTCCTCCGTATATATAGACCTCGTGCTAAGCTATAATTAGTCTTTTAAGACTATTGATTACCTCTGCTTAGTCTACTTAGTGCTCTAAGTATACTAATTATCTCTGCTCAGTCTGCTTAGTGCCCTGAGCACACTAATCACTCGTCCTCTACTGTGATTAGCTCTTTTATATATTTTCCCGATTAGCTCCTGCTCCCGTAGCCCCACAACCCGTCCTGCACTAGGGTTGTGACACTCCGCTTACCGGGATCACTATAAGCTTTTCGCTCCTCTTCCGACTAGTCCGTAATGACTGGCTAGGGGCGCCCCGCGCCCCGTGCGTTAGTTCCTTACTAACGATTGTGACAGGTCTTTATATATATATACCTTTACGTTTTTTATAATATTAATATTATCGATCGTTAATACGGACTATTATTATAATATACTTGTCGATAATCTCCGGTCGTTTTATTCGATATAACTTATCTTTAACTTTTTTTTAAGCCCGTTATAAAATAATTATATTAACCTTTTATTATTAATTATATTATAAAATATATTTATTTTAAATATTATAGTATAGTCGGTAATAAATTAAGTTTATTTAAGGTTAGTTAGTCGTTTTTAGGTACGCTTACCCTCGTCGTATTTTTTTAAATACTTTTTTAATTTTTTTTTTAAAGCCTTTGTACGATTTAAAGTACTTCTTAGTAATATCCTTCCTCTTGTTATACTTATTATCGAAATAGTTTTCTAAAATCGGCTTGAACTAAATAAATACGTTATCCTTAAGCCTAAACGCGGCGTATATTATTTTAAACTCCTTATCCGGGAAACAAAAAGGGTAGTACCGAAAGTAAGCTTTAAATTAGATTAGGAATTTCTTTAGCTCTCCTTTTATACCTCTATAGCGATCGGGTACTTCGAGCTTAGCACGCTCT
>NW_001914856.1:112732-113809 GCF_000226545.1 Podospora anserina S mat+
AAGTAAGTAATAATTATTATTTTAGTAGCTACTACTTCCTTAATTCTATACAACTTAATAAATATATACTTTATTCGGTAATAGTATTTAATATTATATACCGTTTTAATAGCACCTTCGTTATTATATAGTAAAGGGGTAAGTAATTAAATAGATCTATTAATCTCTTAAAATAATCCCCTAATTTATATAGTTTCCTTCACTCCTTTAATAAATACTATAAATTCGGCCTCGAGAGTACTATAAAAAATAATAAAAGTCTTTTTAGACTTTTAATTAATAAATTCTCCGGTAAAAATAAATAGCTAATTAAAGGTGGATTTAATATTATTATTATACCTTATTTAGTTACTATTAATAAACTTAATAGGTACTAGGTTTCGGTTCGAACCGTAATTAATAACTAAATTTATTATAGAAAGTAAGTAAGAAATAAGTAATTTAGCTACCTTAAAGTATATTATAGTAGGAGCTTAAAAGTATTAAGAAAGCTATTAAATATTAAAAGCTATATTAGGTTTTATTTAGACTATAACATATATCGCTATATCTATTAATTATTAATATAAATATTTCTCGGCTAGCGTTATAAGAGATCGAGAACTATTATTATTTCCTGTAAAGCTTAGACTTAATAAAAAAGTAATTAATTTAGTATTAACATTAAAGTAATTAGCAGCTTCGCTAATATAAACCTTTTAATAAATTTAAAGTCGCTGTTAAAACTTATTACATTTAATTTAAATATTAAGGAAGTAACGAACTAAGCCGAGATCTTTAATATTATAATATTTATTTATAGCTTTTTTAAAAGCTTAAAGCTTAAAAGGCTCGGGGCTAATAAATAAATAATTATTAATATAATTAATAATAAATATAATAAATTTTAAAAAAAAATATATAATTATATTAAAAATTAATAGTTTAAATTTAAAGGATTTAACTATAGTTAAAACTTTTTTATTATTAAAAGTAAGAAACTTATTTTAAATTATAAAGGGACTTCTTTAAAAGGATAATTTAGTCCTTTATCGGATCTTAATTAAATTATCTGCCGCTTGGACTTCACACAACTCT
>NW_001914856.1:114487-151172 GCF_000226545.1 Podospora anserina S mat+
TAGGGCCTACAGGACCCACAGTAGGCCTACGAAGGCCTATATATAGACCTCTCCTCTCTCCTATAAAATAATTCCTTTCTTTCTTTCCTTAAGGGCTAAAGTTTAAGGCTAAAGCCAAAGGCAATAAAGGTAATTTTTATTTTTTATACCTTACTATATTATAATGCTTTACTTTCCTTCGGCACTGCCGTTATATCCTCCTGCTTCCGCTTGCGCACTGCTGTATTTTACAGCAATTCTGTATAGGTTCTATATTATAGGCCTATTAGGGCTCACTAGCTAACAAAAATAACTGTTAATAATTAGTTCGGTGTAGCTAAACAGTGTATAATAAGATATTTTAATTACAATAGTTAAGATACTACGATTGTGACTTATATTTATTAATGTGTGGGTACTACTAAGTGCCCTATTTACTGCCCTACAGATTAATATTACAGTGGGCAGTATTGCTATAAGCAGTAATGGAACTTCCCGGCTTGGATCCCTTTAGAATATTCTTTATAAGGGACCCTTGAAGGCTTACAGGGCTACTGTAGCCTAAGGCTTAATTAATAGATACTAAAACCTTCTAAAGTGGCTACAGGCTTACGTAGTAAGTTGTTACAATAGTGTGATTTATAGGGCACCTCTGTTACCGAAGGTTTTATAGATTTCCGTGAGTTTACACTAGACCCACCTAAGCTTACCAAATACCCTAAAGTGGTATAGGGGCTTCCAGGGCCTACAGGACCCACAGTAGGCCTACGAAGGCCTATATATAGACCTCTCCTCTCTCCTATAGAATAGTTCTCTTTCTTTCCTTAAGGGCAAAAGCTTAAGGCTAAGGCTAAAAGCCAAGGCCAAGGGTAATAAAGGCAATTCTTATTCCTTATACCTCACTATATTACAGTGCTTTACCTTCCTTCGGCACTGCCGTCGTATCCTCCCGCTTCCGCTTGCGCACTGCTGTATTTTACAGCAACCTTGTATAGGTTTTATATTATAGGCTTATCAGGGCTTACCAGCTAACAGTATTATATATTGCGGAACTATCTATCTATATTAGCCAGTTTTTCCGTATATATAGACTAGTGGACCGTGGACCGTTAACTTATAGACGGTCCTCGGTCTACTCTTGATTAGCCGATACTGGACCGTGGACCGTAAGCCCCGCCGCGGTCCCCGGTCTCCATCTTATTGGTCCGTTCCGTCCGCTTAAACCGTAAGCCCCGCTCGATCGCTCGGTCCAGCCCTGATTGGTCGTCGTGGCCCCACTGTCTTCCAGAACCGTAATATACCGTACTTAGCTTTAATATTTTATATAAGCGTAAACTACTCGGTAATAACCTTTATATCCTCGCACTTAGCTCTTTAGTAATCGTATCTACGCGTAAAACGCGTACGGAACTATAGTTAGCGTTTAACGAAGTTATATGGCCAGAGCTTACTAATAGGAGGCGCGTCGCGTACGTGTAGCAATTAGTTAGCTATATCTTCCACACCACGTAATCTTGGTAGGAAAGCTCGCGTATATAGCTTAATAACGTATTAAACAATAGCATCCTCTTCGGATTAAGTAAGCTTCTTCGATTTGGGCGTAGTATCGCGTCGTGCAGGCCGGCCAGCGCGCCGACGCCCTAGAGTCTTACGATCGACTCCATAGATCTTGGCTGCGGCTCGTTCGCTTAGATTCTTATCGTTTTGAAGCGCTTGGAGGGCTAAAATTATGTGGGCTTCATTTGAATTAGAAGGCATCTTGGATGGTTGAGGAAATTGTTATTGAGTGCGAAGGTGCCATATTACGAAGGAAGTGGGTCACTCGCTTATATGGGTCACTCGCTTATAACATACGTTAGATGAAGATCACTGACTCATACATTACAATAGTAGATACTCAGCAACCCTTGACTCAGTGGATAGGTCTAGACTTAACGGTGTGGACATCTCCAGCCAACTTTTGACCTTAGTCAACTTATATGTCATCCACCTCAGCCCCTTTTCTTTCTTCAAGTCAGAAAGTGGCAAACACAATTTATCCCTCCCATCCTCCCCCCAAAAAGCATCAGCCGCCCTCTCCCACACTTTCGTCGGCCCAAACACCATCTCTTTTGTGTAGTAAAAATGACAGTAGTTCGTCTCATTGACACCCCCAATGACACCCTCATTCCAACTCAGAAACTGAATCGGAGTCTCCAAATTGTCAAGCGAAACAAAATCATTCTTCCCGTTGAGCGACCCTGCCGCCTCACCACCACCGATCCCCGCCAATGACCTCTTCATTGCGTACCGCTCGGCCAGCAGCAGCAAATCCTCGTTTTCGGTCGAGTTGGTTGTGCTGTTTAGCTCCGGCGAGAGGACCAAGACCGCTTTGGCTGCCTCGTGCAAATTGGAAAAGTAAAAGATTTTTGCACCTGCCACACCACCCACGGCCTGCATGGGACCGGTGCTGGTGTTGTTTACTGTTCCAAGAGCAGGATCAGGTCGGCCGCCGACGACAACGGTCCTAATCTTGGCGTTGTTGGTGCCGTTGACGCTGTAGAGGAGCCTTGCCAATGTCGCGCAGGTAGAGCTACAAGCGCCGTCGGTGAGGAGGACAGTATTCTCGACTGTGAAGGGGGAGGGAGGGACATTGGCTCCATTACCTGCGCCGGTGATGTTGAAGACATCTTCGGTTTGGTTCCAGGGATGGTACTGGTATGCTGTAAAGGTGTCGTTTTCGAGGATTACTGGGCCGAGAAGGGCATCGGAAGTGGTGAGGTTGAGGCCGGTTATAGGGGAGAAAAGATGGCCGGGGATGAGCTGTTCAACCATGCTGTTCTCGTGGAGGCTGCTCAGGGCTTTGAAGCGGGCGGGCTCATCAGGGTTGGGTTCGTCGAACGTGTTGGCGTCAAAGTTTTTGATTTCCACTGCGTCGGCACTTGAGACGTTCGATATTTGGACGACGGACAGGGTTTCGCGTATGTTGTTGGCACTGAAGGCTGTGTGTTGGGGATAGCTGGAAGATGTGTTAACAGACGAAATGAGAGCGATCATTGCCGGGATACCAACCTGAGCAAAGAGCTCGTAGGCAGCTACAAGGCCACCCCCGTTCTCGCTAACGTCAATGATCAACTTTGTCTTATTCTGCTCTCGAGACTTCGCAAGGAGGTTGGCGATGGTAGCTTGAAAATCCACCAAGTATGCCATAGGATCCATATCAGGCGGGGATAATTCCGAAAGGGCAAGCACAACTACATCGTCGTATCCCGTCCCATTCAGAAAGTAGCCGGAAGTTATGTTGGAACCATTGTCTCTAACAGCTGGCCAAGGATAGTTGCTAATTGTTGGGGAGAGAGGCGGCAGGGTATTTGTACTGGACACATCGCTTGTGGAGGTATCGGTACTGGTCGAAGTTGGAAATTGTGGCGGCATTTCGGTTGTTGCTGGTGGTTCAACATCTATCGAAGCGTCGGGATCACAGAAACTTGTGTAAAAGCCTTCGCCAGTTCGCACACCAGTGAAGTTTGCTCCCATTCGAACAATGGCACGGACTCTACCGTGACTTCCTGGCCATTTTCATAGGTCAAGGTTAGATTTTGTCCCTGGTAATCCATCGAGTTTGTAAGCAAAGTGCGATGATGAGGACCGGCGTAAGAGGGCATTCCGGCATTCCACATAGCATCAAGACTTTGGAAGTCTGAAAAACGAAGCTGCTGTTTCATCACATCTACAGCGTCCTTTTCATTGATTGAACAATCGCGGGTGGGAGTTGGCTTCCAGCCAGCGTCCCATTTGAGCTAGTGCCAGATAGCTAAGCTAAGTGGGTGTTAGTCTCATACTTCAAGGCATCCATGATGGGCGCGAAATACTCACATAAGTGGTAAAGTTTAGGAGTCGCAGTTCCGTTTACACTGATCGTGACAAGATCCTGCACTAGGATATTCGCAGAAGAAACCCCTGAAGACATCGGAAACAAACCTGAAGTGGCCGTCATGGGAAGCACCAATGAGTTCATAGATGGCCATGGCAAAGTCGTATTCGCTGGCATATTTCTCATCCCCAGATACTCTGCTGGCGATCTTGTCTAAACCACCCATGATGTCAACGGCTGCCAGATCGTACGACTCCGGTGGGCTTTTCAACCAAGGTAGAGTGCTTTGCCATTGCACAAAAGCGCGAAGGCTCTTGATCAACTTCAAAGCTGGTCGGGTTTGTTGGGCACTGTCATCAAACATGAGATGGCAACTGAAGCCGGCACGGAAGGCGTTGCTACTGTGGGTCAGTGTTTGTTTTCTGATGTATATAATTTTATCTGACAGCTCACCCATTGGGCTTGCTGAGAGCAGCGAATCTGTGATGGAGGCAATGGCTGCACAGGCCGTGGGAACTCCTGTCTGAGAGCCATCGACATCGGATGTACCTTGAGGAGCAAGTACAGCATTAGCGCTGTAGAATCTTGCAAAGCAAGAAGCTAATAGTGTCCAGTTTCTGAAGATCATGTTGAGCTGCAACTACAAGCAAACAGAGTGGTATGTTCCCATAGCACCAACATGGCTCCTCGACGCACCATTTTCTATATTTCAACCACAGCGGATCGATGAAAACGGCACAAGGGCAATGTCAACAAATGCCTCGGCGCTCCAAGTTGTTCTCATAAAGAACATGGTGCAGTCCCGAACAATGGGATTCATCGCGATGACGCAGAAGACCTTGACACAAAGGACTTCAACAATGGAGCTCTGCGGATTGAAAGTTGCCGATGGCCCGACATAGCTCAAGAGCCGGGATAGTTTTCTTCCTCGGTGATGTTTGGCCATTGCCAGTCAACAGTATACTGAGCTTGTGCTAAAATGTAGCTGAGGTGCAGCTTCCCAACCAGGAAAGTGTCCCCTGATCCAGGGGACACAAAAGAGAAGACAATGCTCCACCAGAAAAATTTGGTGAAAAGCAAAGGTCGTACCCGGAATCGAACCGGGGTTACCAGAATCAGAATCTGGGGTGCTAACCGCTACACTATACAACCATAGGATGTCTTGTTGAAGTTGAGGTGCGAATTAACCATACATAACAGGAACGTACTGGTGTGATTACCACTGTTCAGGGCCCATCAGCGCTGGGGCTGATGCTAGAGTTCGAGGGTGTTTGCCTGTAGGCTGCATCTAAAAATGAGTTAGATCTAGACCAAGCGTTTGTAATCGTTCTGGAGGGCTCCCAGAGTGGTATTTTGGGCAAATTGCCGAATGGTCAGCAGGAAAACAACAGCGAAGAGTGAACTGGAATGTCGATGGTTGAAGTTGGCAGTGTTGGATGCTGCAAGGGACCAGCCAGTGAGCGAAAAGAAAGAGCAGGGATAAGCTCGCCCGCCAAGCTTTGTGACATGCATGAAGTGGAAACCTATCCGGAAAGGGTAGGCCGGGTAGACCGCAGATGCGCGGGGCAGCGTCGTGACTGCACTCGCCGCTGGCGCTGTGTACTGTACCTGAAGAATTCTATGACACCAGCAGCATCTTCAGTTGCTTGACAACAGCACAACACCAAACCAATTTCCCCGTCATCTCCGACAAAATGTCGAAAGAACAGCTTTTCCAACTGCTGCCGATGCCAGACGATGGCCTGCAACAAGTCCTCGAATATGCCGCCACCCTCTCCAAGCAAGAAGCTGCTGAACATTTCTCCAACATGCTCGGCGACTCGCCCCAAGTCATCGAGTTCATTTCGACATTCAACGCACGACGAAGCGATCCAAAAGCACCACCGCCACCAATAAACGCACCCACGTCCACGCCCACGTACTCTTCCGCATCGACCGCCCAAAACTCAGCACAAAACTCTGAAGCTGACTGCGTCCCAAAGCCCCGTCGAGGTCCCAAGAAGAAGAAAGCAAATATCCATACCCCGCCCCCTAGACAAGTCGCCTCGTTTGCGCTTGGGCCAGGAACTGTCTACAGCAAGAAGGACTCGCAAGATGAATACATCTCAGCACGATCAGGCGCTTCGACACCCTCACACGCCACCAGTGGTCCCAGCAAACCACCACCCACCAAGACTGCCACACCTCCTGCGACCCAGACCTCGAAGCCTCCTCCCTCCGCGTTAGGATCCCTAGTGTCGGACCTCGGGCAACCCAAATCCAAAAACAAATCCAACCCTACCTCACGGACTTCGACACCCGGACCATCGTCATCGAAGAATAACAATGGGAATACGGCCAAGGTCACCATCACAGGAGGCGTGGCGATGCATGGCTCGTCTACGGTCCTGAGCGACCTCGACCAAGCCATTCGGTCTCTCGAGATCACCACCAATCCCTCACACTCAACAAATAGCGCCGAAGGTGTGGCGGCACGACGGTGTAATTGCGTTGGAACAAGACATCCTCCCCTGGCAGCAGCCCCGAACTGCCTTCATTGCGGCAAAGTCATCTGCATCAAGGAAGGGCCCGGACCATGTACATTTTGCGGGCAACCATTGTTGAGCTCGGCTGAGATACAAGGCATGATCAAGGAGCTTAGGGCAGACAGAGGACGTGAGAAGATGGCAGCGGATCGGGAAGCGCATAAGAAGGCCGAGGTTGCAGGGACCCCACGGCCGTATACCAAAACCAGAGATCCCACCATCGCCGAAGCGCAAGCTCTAGCTCACCGGGACAAGCTGCTAGCATTCCAAGCTCAAAATGCCCAACGGACGACGATACGGGACGAGGCAGCTGACTTTGATGCCACTGTGGGAGGAAGCATGTGGGCCACCCCAGAAGAAAGGGCGTTGGCGTTGAAGAAGCAACAAAAGCTCCTTCGAGAAATGGAATGGAACGCTAAGCCTGAATACGAGAAGCGCCAGCAAGTCGTGAGCATTGATCTCGCAGGGCGTAAAGTATTCAAAAAGATGGCCAAAATTGAGAGACCCCCAACGCCTGTTGATGATGTCGAAGATGACTATGGCTATGAAGCTCCCATCTTGCAAGGCACCCACGTGAGCAAGGGGCAAGGCGGCGCTTTCAGCAAGAACCCACTACTGAGTGGAGTAATACGGCCGGTCTACGATTTGAAGGGCAAGGCGGAGGAGCTTGAAGGTAGGAAAGACAGGGCCATTAAATGGCGAAGAGTCCAAGATGATTTCGAGAACAACGAGGAAGTCATTCTCGGTGGCGGCATTTACGGTGGGGGTCAAGGCGCCAGAGTGGGAGCAGTTGGCGATGAGCCAGAGTGTGGTTAGCCGTATCAATGACAGGAATATTTGAGTGCTAATCTTTAATGATGGCTGCTTAAACGGGTCTTGGGGAAGGATGGGGATCACTGCTTTCACATTGGCTTTGGGGGTATCGATGACGTAGCACACCAATCCTAGGCGTCACCACCATCTTCCCAGGGGCAACAAAGTCAACGGCTGCACTGGTAAATAGACCATGTCCGCCCGTGTTGTCTCTGACTTTGGTGTAATGCTATCTTACTATCCCATGCTTTTGCAAGATGCCTTCAGACAACCTCAATTTCCAATGCGCGCTCATCACAGGGGGTGGTGGTGGCCTTGGTAAAGCGCTGGCCTCCTATTTTATATCCAAGGGCAAGAAAGTCATCCTCGCCGGCAGGACAAAATCCAATCTCGAGTCTACAGCGAAAGAAATCGGAGCGACCGACTACTACGTGCTCGATACGGGGAAAACATCAGCGTTTCCAGAATTCGTCTCCCTCGTCACGCAGAAGCATCCGGAACTCGACTGTCTTGTGAACAATGCTGGTGTTCAGAAACCTTTGGAGGTCTCCAAACTGGACCCGAGCGAATTCCTGTACAAGGCAGATGAAGAAATCAATGTCAACATCCGCGGTCCCATGCACCTCACCTTGCAGCTGCTTCCGCATTTCCGACTCAAGCCGGCAGCCATGATTATCAACGTCAGCAGTGTGCTGGGGTTTGTGCCGTTCAGCATCATCAACCCGGTGTACAACGGGACGAAGGCATGGCTTCACTTCTGGAGCATGAACCTGAGGACTCAGCTGCGGGACGAGCCGCAGGCCAAGATCAGGGTGGTTGAGATTGCGCCACCAATGGTTGGGACGGATTTGCATCGTGACAGGGAGGACCCGGATGATAACAAGAAGGAAAAGAACCCGATTTCATTGACGGTGGAAGAGTTTATGCAGGAGGTGGCAGAGAAGATGGAGAGAGGGGACGGTATGATTACTGCTGGGCCGATGGGCAGGGAGATTGTGGGTGCTTGGTATGAGAGTGACAAGTTGGGGAAGGGGTATAAGAAGATTGAGGAGGGGGGCATGTGAGATTTCGGCTTGTGTACCACTGTGCCTGTAGATCAAGCTGATATCTCTGCCGGCGAATAAAATTAGCGTACATAGACATGTGTGATGACAAGGAGAAGGATCTACCAGATCTTGTGCAACCACCAGAGCTGGGCAGTGAGTGGCTGCCCGCTTGGCCCCCATTGTTCCGACAGTCTTCCAGAAACCAAGCCAACGGTAATGCTGGTCTGTGCGCTCGGCACTAGTGGGCCGGGGAAGATCCACTTGACGAGTTGAAGGCTTGGCAGAATTCAGGGTCCCGTCGAGGACGTTGTGAGGGAAGTGCGTTGCTTGTGGGACATGGACTGACAATGGGGACAGTGTGCTTGTGAAAGACAAAGTATCAATGATTGCTCAGGGGGATGTTCAATCCGTACGTACAGCTCCCTTTGCCGGTCTGTCAGTCCTGACAAGGTTTCTCTTTACAGTGTCCTCGAGCTCTGCTTGGCAGATATCTGGCAGGGAAGTCATTTTTGTCGGCTCGTGGCTCATGGCTCGTGCTCCTTGCAGAGTTAGGTCTCCGGCGCGCCGTGTATCCACCTGCCCACTTCTTTCCAGCGGCCGACAACAAAACGTTGATTCTGGACGCCAAAGACTGGCGCGGCTTTCCATTTTGCGGACGGGCACTGCTGTTCTCGCTCCAAGCTATCGTTACCCACGACTCCTCGATCCTTACCACTCCGAGCCAGCTCTGTGTCGCGCTCCTCTACCCCGCAATCCTCCCATTGGGGACGCGTTTAGCCAGCTCCGAATCGCTGCGAATACCGCCCACGGCACAACCCTCGAGTCGAGTTCGCGATTGCCCGTCACCTGCACCGAAATCGAAGACTCCGCGCGCCGAGGTCACACACTCGCTACCGCCAACGCAATACTCTTGTTTCTTCAATAGCCTTTGTTCAGATATGAATCTTTAACTTGACCGCATTCCTGCATGTACCATCACCGCGTTCCCAGCTGGGCGCCTTCTTTGTGGTGGAATCAATTGCACACAACCAAAAGATGCCAACAACACACGTTGAGCCGGGGTCGGAAGCCCTGCTCGAGGAGATAGCCAATTCGTTATGGAAATCCAAGAAAGTTGTCGTTATCACGGGCGCCGGCATCAGTACAAACTCGGGCATTCCGGTATGCAAAACGGGACGCGTTCCGCCCGACCTACACTTCGCTGACAGCCTTTCTAGGATTTCCGCTCAGAGAACGGTCTGTATTCTTTGATCCAAGCACAGTTCGATGCTGCCGAAAAGCAACAAGATCACCCCTCGAGCGCTAGCGACGCGTCAGATTCTTCATCAGAAGAGCGTCCGACGAAACGACGAAGGGCTTCACACGATCTCTCCCGACCGATCGACGGTACCGAGTTACCAGGCCAATGGCCTCATAACACTGCTCAAAACACAATAAAATCAGAAAAAGGTCATGGAGCTGTTTCCGTCAACCCGGAATCGTCAGATCCCACCGATGATGACCCGTTAGCACAGCCTGCAACACCGCGAGACACATCGGGACCACAGGAGGATGTCACATTGAGAGACGTGGAAAATTCGGAGCATGCGCCAGGGCCGCCCACAGTGGAATCGGCAAACGCTTCGTTTGGCGCTGAGAAACCGGTCGAGCCTCCGCTATCTAGAGGCCTGACGCCGTTGCCGAGTCCTAGACTCAAAGTGCCCGAAGGTCGCCCCGAGATCACGCCTGGCCGCATAATGATGGGACCTGGCCCATCGTTCACGTCATCTCCTCCTAGTATGCCCGTTGATGCGCCGCGTCTTCGTTCTAGACCAGACATGCTGGCACACACAAGAAGCTCCTCGCCGCTCTCGTCACCGCCTCCCATTTCTTATGACCCTTATCAGGAGTCACCAGAGGGGTCGTCATGCTCGTCGAGCGGATCATCATCTCGGTCAGAGAGTGAGGAGCCCTCTTCCGTGTCCACGCCACTCCTCACATCGCAAACGTGGTACGCCTCCTCTGGTCGAACGTCGCTACCACACATGAAAGGCAAAGATCTTTTTGACGCGCAAATCTGGTCTTGCCCACTCAAGACGTCTGTCTTCTACACATTTGCGACCACGTTGAGAAACAAGGTCCGCACCGCTCAGCCTACGAACAGTCATCGGTTTGTCAGTGTCTTGCGGGATAGCAGAAAACTGGTCCGGTGCTACACCCAAAATATTGATCAGCTTGAAGAGCGCGTCGGTCTTTCAACATCGCTCACGTTGGGCGCTGGAAGCCGCTATCGTTTTTCCGCCAGAGCAGGACGCAGCTCTGCTGTGAGCCGGAGCTTGCCGAAAGGCCCCGAGGTCTCGGATCTATCAGGGGATGGATGCTCTCAGCAGGACTTGGGGCAGCCTCCCGCATCACAGACCGAACCTGAATCACAGGAATTGAAAGATGAATCTGGCAATGGAGAGCCTGAGGGCAAGCAGGAATATGATGGGTCTGGGTCAGACTCCTCGCAAGCGGTTCCTAGCTCATCACAGCCCCCATCTTCACAACCTGTGCCATCAGGACCAAAGCGTGGTGTCGAGTGTGTTTTCCTACACGGTTCCTTGGCAGAACTGCGATGCTTTGTGTGTGCGAAAACGGCAACCTGGGAAGACGAAGAACGGCAAGCTGAGACTCTGGCTGGTCGCCAACCCACCTGCCCACATTGTGCAGGAGCAACAGCAGCTCGGGAAGAAAAAGGAAAACGTGCCCTTGGCGTTGGCAAACTCCGACCTGACATTGTGCTCTACGGCGAAGAGCATCCCCATGCTCACCTCATTAGCCCTTTGGTGCAACATGACTTATCGTTGGGTCCAGACATGCTGCTCATCCTTGGCACCAGCATGCGTGTCCATGGGCTAAAGGTTCTCGTCCGGGAATTTGCCAAGGCGGTACACGATCGGGGAGGAAAGGTTGTGTTTGTGAACTTTACAAAGCCACCGGAGAGTGTGTGGGCTGATGTCCTCGATTTTTGGGTGCAATGGGACTGCGACGCTTGGGTCGAGGATCTCCAACATCGAAAACCCGCCCTGTGGCTTCCTCCCGGTACTGTCCTCCCAGATCAAGTCAAGGTCAAAGGGGCTAAGGGTCCACGGAAGCAGAGCGGCGGTGAAACAGGCAAGCGAAAGGAGCCAGCCGACACGGCGTCTAAGAAGCGCAAAGAGGTGAATGGACCAAGTCGCAAGAAGCAGAAGCGCGAGATCGATGAGGTGGCGGACTCGGTCATTGTAGCACTTGATCCGGCAGATGTGCGAGAGCCCTCTCCTCCGCCAGCTTTGGAGGTGCCAGTCATACCCGTCACACCACCAGTACCATCGCCGCCGGCAGCACCTCCTGTTCGACCTGAGGTGGTTCGCGAAATCCCACGTCTTCGGCCAGAAGCTCCTCCTCGGCCGAGAGAAATGGCCATGACGACCGATAGGCTTCCTCCGCCAATACCTCTGCCAGGCCCGTCGCCGTTATCCATGTCAATGACCATATCGCCGCCTCCTAAGCCAACACGATCAGCTCCACCATTACCTCCCGCAGCCCCAGTTATCCCCGAACTCAAGCCTATTCCACGACGGCCGGCCAACAGGGTCGTCGCACGCGAGCCCAAACTGAACCCCGATGCAAAACGACCTGCTTCGATACGAGACCACAAGCTGAATGGGGCCTATCTTACCTTTAAGATACTGGGTGATCTGAAAAGGATTACTGGCGAACCACCAGTTGCGTTCTACACACCTTCCCCTAGTCCGGTTGCTTCGAGGCCAAAGCCAAAACGGGCTCGCAAGTCAGCGCCTAGTGCTCTTCAGGGCGTTGGCCTAGAATCTGCAGACTCCACTTTGATGATGGAGGATGACGTCGAAGCTAATGACTCGAGGGGTCTAGCTCACGAAAGTTCAGAGGTTAAGGATGAACGGGTCACCAACCCCATGGATGGAGCGGTTGGCGTCCCCGACATCCCTGTCAGCCAAGTAGTGTCCTCGATATCCGCCATGGTCAAGAGCCGGAGGCGGAAGCGAACAGCATGGCGGATGATACGGGGTGTGGAGACGCAGGTCTCACTGGATGACAACGGCGAGGTGGTGCTGCCTTTGCCGCTTCCTCACACCGCCGCTACATTCAGACCTTTACCTAGCCCTTCGTTCCGGGCTCTCCCCGAACCTAGACCAACACCAGTGGCTTCTCCCGTGACATGTCAACCAAGCTCTAACCCTTTTGCAAGCATTGAAAATGGGTTCCAGGACACGGATAGACTTATCGACAAGCTGCGGGAACAGTCACGGCCGAGCACGCCTTTGCGCTTCCAGTTTCCGCCGCTGAACATCCCCGCCCCCACCGAGCAATCCCCACCAAAGCTCGAGACTTTGGAGCCCAAGGTGACCTCACCTGGCCCGCTCACAACCAACAATGTGATGTCGCCCATCTTTGCCAAGCCAAGGAACCCATTCTTCTTTGCAGACCCTCTGGCTGGCGGCCTGGCCTTTCCACCAACATGGCATCAGCATCAGTTCCATCACCATCAAGCAACGACTTCGATGGAACGGACCACCTCGCAGCAGAGCGCCACATCCCACCAGAGGAGAGGGTCTTGGAATCCAGAGGACCAATTGCGGCAAGAGGAGCGGGAGCGGGAAGTCGCGATGATGCTAACAATGATGAGCAATTCACGTGGCATGGGGTACGCGGGAGTATAACTGGGGGGTTTTGGAATGTTGCGAGTTTGTCGGGAAAGACAACAGCGCATTATGAGTATCTGACTGAGGCTGCGGCGTGTGTAGCGGGTCGGTGTTTGTTTTTCTGTTTTATCACATATACCCGTGGTGTTGCTCGTTCATGTTATAGGTTTGAGCATGATCAAGACCGAGTCAGCGAGTCAGCGAGTAACTGGCATGATACATAGGGGGCATATACTTGGGGAGTTTAACGTGTTGGCTTTTTGTTATTGGGATGGGTGTACGGTCTTATTGCGGGTTTGGCTTGAGGGTTGGAAACGGGATAGTATTAACATGTTAACATCGCCCAATACGTGTTTTACATCTCACGTCTCGTGTGCGTTTGTTGAGTCCCTTAACTAGGTCTGTCTACCTATCGGGGGGGCATGTATACTTGCGTCCCGAACATGATCAGGGCTCTGTCAAGCATGTCGATATCACCTTCGCCTGATATCAACATGTCACCTACACCTTGATATCATTATGGTCGCGGGAAAGCAGGCAACCTGGATAAAGTGAAAGGGTGGAATCGATGTTGATTGTGAAAAACTAATGCAAATGATGCTTTCTCTGTTGTTAATAAATGTAAACCAGTAAGCGATGATGGTGTATGAATGCCTCCTTTTGTCTTCCCCCAAATTGCTCTGACTGAAGTAAATGCCAGATGACGCCCAAATTCCTCGCGCCTTGGGAGCGTCTTGATATCCATGATACTCGTGAAAAGATGTAACAGGAAAAGATGCCATGAATGATGCATATCCCAAAGATGATAGCCCTCCCGTTTTGCAGATCTCTCAGAACGAGTTGCATGATGTCGGTAACTAAAAAAAGAGTAAGCAAAGCAGAAACATGATGAGATGCGAAGAGCTTTTTGTGTGGTTTCTCACTGCTCCTGAGCACCAGTGATGCTCCCCGCCGCCACCGCCGGTCCGACAGCAGTGGTGTCACCCCCATCTTCACTCGCAGAGAGAGCACCGTTCAGCTTCCTGATCTTCCCCTTGTTTCTCCTCCTCCTGGCCTTTATCTCGTCAAGGATTCCCAAAGCCTTGATCCTCTCCATCTCTTTCTTTTCCCACTCTTCCCCCTCTTCCCCCCCCCCTCTCTCTCTTGTTCTTCAGACACTCCCGAAGCTCAAGGTTTTTCTTGTCCATTGCTTTTCTTATCTTAATCGCTGTTGCAGACAAATCGGGCAAGTCCGTCTGCACCTCCTTCAAAGGCATGGTGCGGACGATTGCCTCCTCCCGGGATGGAGTTCTCGACGAAGTACTCGTTCCTGTGCCATTCTTTCCACCTCGGACGGAGGCGCGCGATGACCACGTGGGAGGTAAAGAGTTTGGACTTGTCGTGGTCCCAAGATGGGTGGGTACTGTCAATGACCGAGATTTTCGGGTTGATGAACGCGTGCTATTAAAAAGACGGCAGTCTGATGACAGCTGTTTTCACAGAGTTGGGCAGCGAAAGGAAGGGGCTCAGCTAGTGGCAAGCCCAGTGGAAGTGCTTCTGCATGAGGATCTGTCGGTTGATCGGGTTCGGACTGACAACACCATACCCGCGGGCTTTGGTGGTCGGAGCAGGACCATCCATCACATGACCGTTGCTTTTCTTGCGGCCTTCGTGGACGACTCGCATGACGAAGCGAGGGCGACGCTCGCCGCCGCAGGTGGGGATGGTGGACTTGACTAGGAGAATGGGACGACCACCGGGGGAAAGATGGGATCCGTCATCACCAACGGGGCTCCTCTTCTTGGTTACCGCCTTGAAAGGGACCGCGTAGGTGGCGGTGAGCTGCTCCGTGGTGGTGCTTCCCTCTTTTCCCCAGATGGATGGGCCTTCACGGAGGCCTTCGTTGTCGCTGTGGTTTACAAAGCAGGCGTCGTGTTTGAGCTCTTCGTACTGTCAACTTCTTTGGCACCGAGACGCATGACCACCACGTGCTCGATTGGGACCACAATTTTGATGCTCTCGTTGTCATCCTTGTCCTCAGACTCGGGAGATGCCATTGCCGCCTCGTCGTTCTTGGCTGGGCTTGGGGGAGCAAAGGCTCCAGCTGACAGCTCGATGTCTTCGGTTTGAGCCATAACTACATCTTGACTGCCTTCGGCGGTGAGAGACGCCATGATGTAGGCTGGTTTCTTGTGTACCTGGCGTTGTTAGTCTCAAGAAACGAAATATCGAGCCCCTATATCCACGCTTCGACTCGAGCCTGAAAGACTTACTAGAACCAAGAGATTTGATCTCACGGAGTGCCAAGTAAGGTCCTAGGCTTGGGAAGATGAGCGACTGAGACGAGACCGTTCGAAGGCAAGAAAACAGTCGTGGGCTGAGGCGTTGAAACAAAGATAAAAGCGAAGATGACTGATATGGATAGCCTCAGATCGTCTTCCTCGAGATGAACGTGTGGAAATCTATCCCGGAGAGTCCGTTGTAGGAGAGAAAGTCTGCAAGAGGGAAGAGGTTCAGCGCGAAAGAGAGACATCGTGAGATTCTGTTCATGCCTGACAGCGAATAGTCGCTAGGTATTCAGCTAGTTACAACAAGAGGAAGCCTGAAAACTAAGGCTGGACTTCATTAGCCCCCTATCAACACGCGACTTCATATCGTAGAGCTCACAATCGCGTCATTCGACTTTCTACAAACTTGACCTGAGGGAAGGAACCATATAGATGGTAGGTGCCGTCCGAACGGTCAAAGGTCTTGTCAAGCTTACCTAGACAGCCACTCCGAGAGATCCCACCATAGGCAAGGGCAAGGGGAAGCTCCCCTACTCAGGCATCAGGCAGAGGCAACAATCAATCATGGGGCATCAGGGCAAGTATGGCGTAATCTCCTATTGTCTAACTTTACAGGCTGAAAGTCGCCTTGAAATAAGAGGAGAATAGCTTGAAACAGTTGCTGGACCCGAGATTTCAAGCTTGCGGAAGGCGCGGTGAGCATTCATGTGTATTCTTCACTCTGTGTATTTCATCATTCAGAGTTCCAAAGTAAAATTAAATGACGCCAAACATAATCCCTTTTAGTCACCAACAACCTGACAGTCTGCCCCAACAGTCCGTTGAAGAAAACCGCCACAATGCCATCAGCAAATGCCCAATTCAACTTCTATCATACAAGCTTTGCTCTCCTCTACTGTCCCAATTTCAACGCCCTGCATTCTCCTTCTCGTGGTAAACTTATTTGGGGTTGTTAGGGTCAAGCTTCCCGCTCGCCTGGTTGGCTCTCGCGCTGGTGGGTGATGTTCCGCTGACGGGCTGCTTGGACGTGTCGTCGGGAACCACAGTTCTCGGGCTGCCCATCATCATGCCGTATGTACCCGCGACTCCGATGATGGCGGCGCCCAGCAGGACGAGTCTGGCCTTGGTGTCAGCAATTCGTATTCCAGTCATGTCTCCTTGTGTCAAAAGCACGTACGATCTGTTGGAGCCGGTAGCTGTCGAGGTGGTTCCATCTGGACCGTCCTTCTTGATAGCTTCGCGTCTGAAGGGTGTGCTGTGGAATTGGCGGGTGTTGCGCACGATGGCACGTCGGGCAAGGACTGTTCTGATCATGGGGTAATTTGTGGTTTCAAGGGTGATTGTGTTGCGATAGGGTTAGGATTGGAGAATACGTCGAAGATGGTTGATGGGATTTGGTGTGCGGAAGGAAAGAAAGAGAACAGATTCTTCAATTGGTCAGTGATTTCGATCGTTGAAGTAGGTACAGAGACAAACAGTTGGGTGTTGAGGTCATACAAATCAATGACGCAATGACATCACCCCGAGTGGATCTCACACCCTTTGGGACAGCGGGATGCTACACGATGGCTCGAGACAGCAGGCAGCATTCAATTTTGGGGGAGTCATAATAAACTGTTATTGCAGTTGGAAGGTAACTTCCCGTTTCTCATCGCCATCGTCCTAGACATGTGGGAAGTTCTGAAGCCACGGTGGCGACGAAAAGACCCCTATCGGCTCTGCCCTGAGATTGATGAAAGACTCTACCACGATGAACACACGCACAAGAACGTATAATGAAAATAGCAAAAACGACCCGCCCCCCAATTTCTTGCTCACAGCTTACCAACAGACCTCCCGCCATCATCCCTGTCATGATCGTCATGCACGAAACCTTCCACAACATCATCTCATTGCTAGTCGCGAACGGAAAGTTCCATGCGAAGAGATGTATCCCGCCATACAGCATGAGCAAAACAAAATAGCCGGCTACCATCAACCAATCGGGAGTGGAGCTTGATAGGAGATATTGAAGTGCTTCTCTGGGTGGAGGAAGGCGGTCTGGTAGTATTGGTCTCTAAACCAGTCATGGATATAACATCCAGCATGGGTGTTCCCCTGCTCCATATCCCCAAGCAATGATTTGATTCCGTCCAACCTTTTCCATTGTGTTGAGCTTAGGCAGAGGGCTTGCCTGCGGGCCTTGAATCCTTCACCGGAAGGTAACACCTCGCCGACCTCCAAGCAGCCCCCTTCAGGAGGTAGTGCAACCCATTTCACGTCATTGACCTGGTTCGTATTGAGATCAGCGAAATAGAAGCTCTGTAATCGTGTCTTGTTATCCACAAAAACTGGATCCTCCGTGGGACAACGACGATACATATATAGGTCGCTGGGCCCATTGATCGTCATCTCGACCATTATCTTAAGGGCGTCCTCCCACGGTTTGGAATCGACAATTGGCCCCTCAGCAACATCGAGAGGTTTCTATTTTGGAAGATCAGCATCCACTCGCCATCTGGAGAGTAAAATGAAAAGCAATGGTGTGTTCTCGTACCTGAAGCCAACACGCATACATCATCAACCCTGCAGCCACAATGTATACGGAGACGTGAATCTTCAACAACGCGAGTGGAAAGCCTTGAGCCATTCTGACAATACAGTGCAGAAAGAGCCAGAACACCTGTGTAAGAGCGACAAACTTCTGGACTATGCTAGCTTTGCTTCGGTCGTCGATCGCCGTGTCAGGAACCCTGACTAAATGCCCCAGTCGAGCAAGCTGGACCACCCCCTCGGGAGATAAAACGGCGGCGGAGTCTCGGAATAATTCTTTGAGTTTGGCAGACTTGTGCAATTCCGCTTCAGTTATGAGATCCCCAACCAACACTCTCAGCCTCCCCCCATAACCACGAAAAAGCAATAGCTCAATTGAGACATCACCAGCTCCGGACTCTGAAGAGTTCAACGCTCGGAGTTCGCGCTGTAGCCATCGGGCCTTGAGAATTTCTCCGCAGGCTATGACGAGCACCACCTCTGGGGCGAAGAGAGCGGTGAACACCCACAGGGTTTTCTTCCAAAACACAGGCCAGTACCCCGTTCTGCCGGGAGCTGGAATGTTGAGGTACAAGGTTGAATACACACAAGCAGCCAGGGCCACCAGGCAGCTCCAGAGAATGCTACCGGTCCCGCGGTATGGGGCGTCCTCTACCCAAGCTGGCGCAATTTCTGTGCGGAGTGCCGTGAAATTTGTTCTTGTGAAGTTCCAAAAGGGGTGCAATGTCGGCCATGGCATTGGATGTCGTTGCGACTGTTGCAGCATCAAGATCGATAGAAGATGGGAAATGATGAGCAGGAATTACAACATCTCAAGCTGGTCGTATCGCTTCAAAATGTGAACACAGAAACCAACATCCCGATCAAAAAAGCGAACCGCAAGGCAGCTGAACACTAAAACCAAAAAGGAACCCAATCGGAAGCTTGGTGTCAAAAACACGCATTTGCACCACAGCACTAACAAGGAATCCCAGACAAGCTCTCAGTTGATATTGGTCTTTTCTAATCCCCTACTCATCTCAGCAACTATCCTCCAGTCTCATCACTTGACCCACGCCACCCCCTAAGCCCCCTCATAAACCCAAACCCCCGCCCACTCAACAACCCTCCTCAGCGAGCCCTCAAGCTCCTCCATGAAATCCTCCTCCGGCGGCCTGCTCGCACCAGCAGGCAACCCGGCCACCATCTTGGCAAACAAGCCCCCAATCGCCTTGGTATACTCGCAATCACCCCCAAACACCTTCCCAGCCTCCTTGCAAGCCTTATAAAGGTACCAATACATAACATTACTGATGTCCACCCGCAAGGGAAACGACGCGTCCTTGAGAACAGGAGAGTCAGGAGGTAGACAGCTCGCCGCGATGAGCACATGAATAATGTCAACCAGAATATTGACAGCATTGGGGCCAGTCCGGCCTCCGCCACGAGCAAAATACCCCCTGAGGCCGTTGCGCAAAGCCGGGGCTGGCTTGCCCTGCTCGAGGTAGAGGACGCTAAGGCAAAGGCGCACCATGGGGACAGGGTCGAGATCGTCACCCCACCCAAAGTTGGGAAAGGCGTTCTTCATGATGGTGTTCATTTTGCTTTCGACAACGGTGAGGTTCGCAAAATCGGGATAGACACCGGGGTACTTGCAGGCGGTGATGGCGGCGCTCTTGATCAGGTCGAGCATGGAAATCTGGGCTTGACGGACAGTAGCCATGCTTGTCTCTCCATCGGCAACCACCCTACGCTTTTGGGCCTCGATCTCGTCTTTGCAGCGGGCACCTATCCTCCTTGTTAGTATCCAACTCTCAGTCTTGTAATCTTTCAAAACTTACAGTCACACTCAAAAAAGTGCTCATCCATCAGAATCTCCCGCCGACTCTTGACATCAATCGTAGGATCGATATAGCAAATGGTAATCTCCTCTCCAGCCGCAATCTTCCTCAGCGACCGGACGCGAATCTCGCCCTTTTCCAAAAAAGCAAAGGCGTTCGGCTCGCAAGAATGGTTGATCATGGCAGTGACAAGCTCCAGCGCAATAGCAACCGTTTCCCTGGAAGAAGAACCCCTCAGGCGGACACAGTTGGTCCAGAGCTATCCCTCACTCATTAGCTCCCTCCCTCCACCCAACAGCCGGAGAGAATTTACCTGCGGCACCAACTTCCAAATCAACCCAACATCAATCTTCTTCTCCCTCCCCTCCCCAGTCACGTCCCTAATCGCCATCGCAACATCATACACCTCGGTCGTCTTGCCCCCCTCCTCCCTAGTGTACTCATCAAAGTGAGCCTCCAACCCCTGAATCACAGTCCCCTGCTCGGTAGTGATATACCCCTTCTGCTGGAACCACACCAGCCGATGAGCCAGCAAGTTCTGCGGCTTAATCCCGGGTGTGCTCTTCAAAACCTTGCACTCCTCCTTGTGAAATCTATTCCAAGCCAACTTTTGGCATTCCTATTCCCAAGTCAGTCACCCCCTCCCAAACTCCATCTTGACTGAACCCACCTTCGAACAAAACCTCCCAAACCCACACCCGCTACAAACCCTCACCCCCCCCTTCACCCCCCCAAAATGCCCCTCGAAATACCCCCCACAAAAATGACACCACCCATCATCACCCGCCCCATCAAAAGCCAGCATCAACGGCTTAGACCTGTAAATCTCCCTTCCAGCCTCAATCCCGTCCTGTTCACCCCGGGAAATAAACAGCCCCGACCCAGTCGAGCAACCCGACGGTCGAATCTCGAGCGGGACGGAAGCAGTGACGTTCCTGCGTGAGAGGATAAACTGGCAGAGTTTAGGTTCGGTGTTGAACCCCATTCGGGGAGGGGCGCGACCGAGGTCATCGTCATCGTTGTTGTCGTTGCTGAAGGCGGCTTGGAGGTCTGCCGGGGAGAGGGAGATGGTGAGGTTTTGGGCGAGGGAGGTGGTTAGATCGTCCATTTTGAATATCCCGATAGGCAGTTTTCTTGACGGCGCTGGGTTGTAGTAGTTTCTGATCGCGGATTGTAGATGGTGTTGGGGAAAAAAAAGTGGTGATGACTTGGGAGAAAATCAAACCGGTGAGATGGCGAGAGAAATAGAACTCTGAGAGCCCGGGGATGAGAGGCTTCAGGGAACTAGGTAATCCATCATTAAGGCAGGTAGAGAAAAGTTTTAATTAGCAGGTCATAGATTGATTTAGGCAGCGCTGTCAGCGACTATCGCACGGGAAGGAAGGAGCAACCCACAAACACGCAGGTACCCGCTGTTTGCTAGCCACCTGAAGATCCCGAGTTGACAGAACCACCCTTTACTTTGGCGAGAAAGAGGACTTGCGTACAAACCACTGAGAGCCTATCCCTAGTTGTAGCTGTTGCGAACAAATTGCAACGAAATAGAACAACAGCATCATCATCCAGCATGAAGAGCCCAACAGGCAACATACGATGGCCAGGTTACCAACCAAGCCAGGTCAATCCAAAATACTTTGTCCTCCCCTTTCCCTGATCAAATCGATGGTACTCATATGCATCAGTGTCAACTCATACCACACCTGTCACCAATCACCCACATGTCACGCGTCCACAACAATGCAAATTGTAAAGCTACTCGATTAAAGTACCTTAGCTACGAAAGTTCCTAACCCTAGTCATTCCCAGCCTCTCGGTGACCTGCTCACCGTGCGACTGGCCCAAATCAAAGCTGCCTGTGAGTTATGCCTCCTTGTAATTGAAGGTAACACATATGTTCAAAACACGACACCAAAAGTGTCCAGGTCATATTTTTCGTCGACGCCCCAGAAATTCCACCCGAACGCACCAAAAGATCCCTCAAGGGCCCCCAAAAGACGGCTCAACATCCTCCTCCAAGATCGCTCCCCTTAAAGTCGAATGACCACCCAAAGCCATCCAGCGCCCCCCCCCCAAAAGATCTTCCAATCCATCTAGACTGTTCTCCAGAGCACATATGTCAATGATATACCTGATCGATTAGCTACAAAACCTCCAAAATACCAACCAAAACGCCATCAAATCATGCTGGTAGAGATATAGGAGGATAGATCACCCTCCATAGCAGATGTTCCTCAACCAAAAGGCAGCGACATCCTTGGGAGCTGCCTCAATCTTGAAGAGCTCCACTTCCTCCTTTTTCTCACCGTCCTCCCTGGCAATCACGAGGTCCAACATCCGCGGCGCGGCTCGGTTGGAAGTGAAGTAGGCCAGGCTACAATCCACCATCCGAATCCACCGTTTTCCAAAGTCCAGCATCAAGAAGATCTGGCTGTTAGCGTCGTCCTCCATGCCGGTGCCGCACGAGAGCAGCCCAATTTCGCGTTCCTTGTTGTCTTCATCCGCTTGGTAGAAGAATGAGAACTTGTCGCCGCACGTCTGAGCCAGTCGTTTGCGCGTCTCGAGAGGGTCCGACCGAGTGTCGTCCTCCGCCAGAATCGTGGCCAGTTTCCAGATGGTCGATGTCTCTGCCGCTTCATCCTCGGTCGTCCCGAGGATCTCCTTGATTCCCCAGTAATTTTTGGGTGCTGGGAGCATCTGTTGGAGGTGACGGCAGAGTTCGCAGATCAGAATTGCCATCAGCCCTTCAGTAGCCCTCACACGCTGTGGTTTGGCCTGGTTGCTCGCGACACACTCAAGGAATGCCATCCCTGCGAGGGGGAACCGAGAGTGATCAGCTGATACTAAACCGCGGGCAAGCTCACCAATCACTTGGCATGTGCTCATGTCATCATGGCCTTCCCGGACTGAAGACAACAACAGACACAGGTGGGTGAATCTTCCTGTCAGGGTCTCCGTCAGGTATGACTGCTGCTCAGTCTGTTCTGCACAATCCCGCCTCCAGACATCTTTGAGCGTCCAAGCATCGCTGATCGAAATCATCTCGGCCCTGGCGTTGTTCAGGGCAGTATTGCCGTCCTGGTCACAGCCCAGACAGCGAACAAACTTGACAATAGTATCAGTAGTCCACTTCTGGCTCGGAGTAATGCTGAACAGCTCCGAGACAAGCGAAACTATCCCCTTGCGCAGATCCTGGTCCTGTTCCGTCGTCGCCATGAGTTCACATCCGGGATCCGGGCGTTCTCTCTTAATGAAAACTGGGGGCTCCTGTTGTGCTGAAAGGCCCAGGCCAGTGCCGTTGTCCCCACGAATGCCATCATCAGAGCTCGCAGCCTGAGGCATTTGAATCTGGAAGCTTGCGGTGGAAACTGCCGACACTGGCGTGTCCGGCAATGAGCTGGTCGCTCTCAAAGTGCTGATCTCGGCCTCTTTGTGAGCAATAATCTGGCGAAGTTTCGTCGACTTGTCCGCCTCTTCGCAGAGCTGGGCTTCTGTCTCGGAGATCTTTCCTTCCAATGCTCGTATCTGGACGTCTCTTGCCTGGACGTCTCCCTGAAGCTGATTTCTCTCCTCTTCCAACCTCTCGACGATGCTTGTTTTTTCTTGGACCATGCTTTGCAGGGTAACGTTGACGGCATAAAGCTGTTTATACCTGTCATCCTTTTCTTCCACCAGGTGCTCCAACTTGAAATTGGCGTCCCGGAGCTGCTTGAGAGCAGTCTCCTTATCCTTGTCCTTGACAAGCAGTTTGTCGACCCGACTCTTAAGGATCGCATTGACGGTGTCACTACCCGGCTTGTCATCAAGTCCTTGGGCCTGTTGTTGAAGCCTCGCTTTGTTCGTTTGGAGGTCTTTCTCGATCTGGGCAATCTTCTCCCCAAATAGCTTCTGCAATTCGATGTACTCAGCTGTCAGCTGCTTGATTCTCTCGTCTTTCTCGCGAACCATGGCTTGGTAGCGAAGGAGCTCTTGGCTCTCGTGATCTGCACTAAGCCGAATAACACCCTGAGCCTGGCCTTCTTGAGGCTGGCTGATACCTGCCGGCTTTGGCATGGAGATAGTGTCTCCTCCTGAACTGGGTACAGAGACTTGTCGAACGACTGGTGTCGTCGAGGAATCAACAGCTGAGCCGGTCGACATGATTTTACCGAGCAATTGATCGATATGCTGTTGGGCAGATTTTGGCAACTGCTCCGTTGATCGCTTCGCTTCATCTGCAGGTGGCATCTTGGGCTCCATTCCACCCATTAACTGGTCGATATCAGGAGCTGCGAGTTCACGATCAGCCGGAGACCGCTGGTTGTTGCCGTTGTGAGCCTTCTGAATCTCCACTATCTGGCGTTCCAGATCTTGTTTCTCGGCTTTGATCTTGTCGATGCTGCGCTGGTGTTCAACTCGAATGGTGGTGAACTTCTTCTTTTGCTCTGCCGCAACACGCTCCAGGTTCTGAAACATGACAAGTTGGTTGTCGTAACTGGCCTTCAAGGCATCGTAATCATTCGAAAGCTTCTCGTTCTCTTCCCGCACCCGGAAGAGTTCCGCACGAGGGTCCTTTTTAGCAGCCATTCGGGCAAGCTTAGCCTCGAGATGGCGAATAGTATCACCCCGCCTGTTCTTGTGAGCGACAACACTGTCGAGTTCCTTTTCAAGCCTCCCAAGGTCTTGCCGAAGATGTCCCATGTCCACCTTGTATCGTTCCTTCTCTGCACTCCAGTTGTGAGAGTCCTGTCGCCACCTCTCAAGTTCCATTCTACAGCCTTTGATTTGAGCGACCTGTTGCTTGCAGGTCTCTTCCAGCTTCCCAATCTGCGTTTTGTAGTCCTCGATCTCCCCGGTTCTGTCCTTGGCAGGGCTTCTTGACGTTCGGTCATCATTCTTCTTGGCCCAGTGTTTGGGGCCCCTTGGCGCCGTCGGCGGGTAGTCTTCCTGTGTCACGACCGGAATCCTTCCTAGTTCCGGCTTGCAGACCTGAGCTTGACCACCTTCGGATCCCACACCAGGACTCTTCTTGTCCGTTTCTCCCTCGCCGATCTGCTTCTTGTAGCCCTCAACCTCGGCAGCCAGTCTACTCTTATCCTCCTCCAATTTGACGATTTCCTTCTTGTAGGAGGCCTCGATGTCTGCGGCTTGCTTGGCGCAGTCCTCCTCAAGCTTGTCCGCTTTCTTCTTGCAGATCTCCGTTTCCGTGATCTGTCTGCTGAGGCGCTGGTCCAGCTTACTGATCTTCTTGTTCTGACCATCCACCTCGGCCGCCTGCTGGCTGTTGTCACTTTCCAACTTGGCAATCTGCTTCCTGTAGACCTCCGCCTCATTCTCCAGCTTGGTGACCTGTCTCCTGAACTTGTCCGTCTCCTTCTTGAACCCTTCCATCTCCTCCGATTGCGCCTTGTAGTCCCTCTCAAACTTGTTCAGCTGCCTCTTAAAGTCCATCGTCTGGCCGTGGAGCTCCCGCCTCCTGGCATTGATAAAGTCGCAAAAGCTCTCCACACGCCCTAGCTCGCTCAAGGTGGCCGTCACAAGAGGATGCCACGTCGCCGTCACAGGTCGCAGGTTGGGCAGCTCGAGGAACTCCCAAAGCTTGCGGAACTCGTGCCTGACACGATCCATGACCCAAGGCGTGGCCTCTGGAAAGTAGTCCGGGAACGGCATATCACCCCGGAAATCGACATCGGCCACGCCCCTTCCACCACCAGTGGCCCTCTCCTCCACTCCAGCCGAAGACTGACGACGCACTTGGTAATCTCCCAGCTGTGCTGGAGGGCCTCTATTATCCTCCTCCTCCCTAGCGGACGAATAGTGGCGATTGCCAGCCGAGCCCTTGATGGCGATCCCATTGCCGGAGGGAGGCTCGGGCTTGTGCCGCTTCGGCGACGGAGAGCGCGCTGGCCTGTACGACTGAGATTCGGGCCTCACCCAGGGTTCCGAGCTGTCAGTAGTAGCGTGGGCTTCGGCACGCCGCTTCTTGTTTGGGGGTCGGGCCTTCGGTCCAGTAGGCGGAGGCCTGTCGCCCCATTCGTGAGCTCCTTGTCTACTCATCGCATGGAGTAGGGCGTATCTTATCTCCAGGCGTGTGTCCAAGGGGAAAAAAACAAGGTAAGGTCAAGATAAAGTTGTGTGTCGGACAGACACCATGTGGGCCTAAATAACGTTTGGAAGGGACCCCCCCAAAGAAGGTGGAGATGATGTCTCCAATTATTGTTAGCACGGGACTTGGGCCTCCACACCACCAAGACTTAAAGCCTCTAATATACGATGTACCTGAAGTGGTCTGCTTGATGAATGCAGAGGGGGGTTTTCCTGGTGAAGTCAGCAGTTAGCTGGCCTGTTGAGAGACTGGGTACATCAGTTCGGGTATCTTGGAAGTTATCTCAGACGCTCAGGATGCATTTTGGGGATTGTACTCACCTGCGGGTAGCGCACTAACAATCCTCCAAACCTCCAACTCAGAAAGCGGAGATGGGAATCTGGCGCCGCTGATAGGGTGCTCCCTGCAGGAAAAGCCCGACAACGTGTCGTTCTTGCGAGATGTTCACGTTCGATAGCAGGAATCTGTGTTTGGTTGAGAAAGTCAACTAACTCGCTCTGACTAGGCAAAGCAAGGCAAACAGACTCAATTGTTGCTCTTCCCCGGCTAGTGAAAAGGGTCTGTGGTCTGGACTCCACCACACACGCCCACAAATGCTGCAGAAGAAAACACAGAATCTGAGATGTCACCAAACGACACGGCTAAAAACACACCCTTTCTTGGCACTCTGGGTTGATCTGGGTTGATCTGGATTTCTTCGCATAGCTACCTGCACGAATCCACCAAACCAAACGAAACAAGTCCAGTCCTAAATCCTCTCTTTCTCGGAGCTACCGTCTCCCTCAAGATGCGAACGACCGCCCAGAAAAAACCAAACCTCGCATGGGGTGGGTATCTTGAACATATCCCATTACTCCAGCTGTTGCCCGCGATGATGTGTAGTCGACAAAAGAAAACCCTTTCCCGAAAGACCCTGTTGTTTCTTTTTTTTTGCAACCAACTCCCCCCATGTTGTCATCGTCATGTTCGGCAAGCATAAGCCGTCACCGCCCCGACGGGCAGTGTCGTCGTGGTTGTAAACACTCCTGGTGGACCGTACCCCGCCAGCGCCGTCGAAACCACCAAGCTGGTACACCCACTGCAGTTCACCGATAACGTTGTGGTGGTATACCTGGAGTACTTGGTCGACGTCTTCCCTGCTGACTGCGGAGGCTGAAGAACCAAGGTCGTTTGGCAAACGTCAGGCTGTAAATGTCCACCCTCCCCATGTCCATCACTCGGGCTTCGAAGCTCTACCACCGGCTTGGGGAAGGGCGTGATCTGAGCAGCAGCCGGAATAGGGACCTGGTCCTGACTACCGCCAATGTTGTGGATGTTTGGAGTCTGAACAGCGGGGATATCATCGACGGCCGTTCGCTTCGCAAAAAGGGCGGTTGGCTTGCAGATGGTGCTCCAGTACGTGCTGGCCGTGTTGACCCTCTCGGTCTTGTTGATCACCATGTTTGGGCACGAGGAATAGTCCTTCCAAATGATGATATTCTCGCAACCATTGCAATTCACTTCCTTATAGAGAGTCGTGGTGGTTGGATAGATCGTCTGCGTCCCAGACCAGGAGCAAGGATAGACCCAGGACTCATACGAGGTGGTTGTGCATCCCTTCTGTGGGTTGGCTTTGATGGGCGGTTCGATATCGATAGCTCGTCTTGTTGGTACTGGCGCCGGTGTCGACTCCAAGGGTATGGGCGTCAGTACGGGCCTGGTCGGTCTGACGGGTGGTGTTGTCCAGGTGGGCAGAGGAGCCAGGACCAACTCGTTGTCGCCAGCAAGAGCACCTGCTTCGCGGGCTTTGACTTGCCCGTCTCTCGGTGAGTCTGGGGAGGAAATAGGAGAACCAAGAACAAATGCGAAAAGGACAAACGACAGAAGACCAAGAAGAAGTCTGGGAAAGGCGGCCATGGTTCCGTCACGGCAGCTGTGATGTTGACTTGTCCCCGAAGCCGAATATGCAAATGAGCCGCTTCCGGTCCAGGCCACGGGAATCGAGAAGTCAACAAGGTTGCCCAGAGCTTTATATGACTCTGATGGACCGGCCCAAACGTGGCGCGGACATGTGCTCCCGGGTCAGCAGACTGTTAAGTTAGTGTAGTCCAGGAACGAGATGGCAGGGCAGGGAGGCGGCGGATGTCAGCGTGGAAGTCTGGACCGTTTGCAAAAACCGGTCCCCGGGAGTGTTGCAATCGCCTATGCAGTGCATCTCAGTTTGACCGCAATATTGCGCCGCGACGTGACGTCGTTCCTTCTCCCCATCGGCTTGTGGGGCTTGGGTTTTTCTGATGAAGAACCCCGGGCAGTGGAATCACGGGCGCGGAGGAATGGGAAAGAGCCCACCTCACCCACGTTCACGGTCAAGCTGGAAGCTCCCAGCTGAAAAGGGATGAGAAAAGTACTATCCGCGTCTGGCCGAGGGTGGGCTCCAAAGAAAAGTGGCCTGAAGAAGGCAATATGAGTAGATGAGCAAGAACGACACGCCGTCAATTTTTGGAAACAAAAGCAGGGGGGTTGTATTCGGAGCCGAGACCACGAGTCCGCTATATTGCCCGCCATGCTATCTTTTTTACTTTTTCTTTTTCGCTCGGTGTATCCTCGCCGTGAAGATGGTGGGCAGGCCTAGCACCCATTGGGATTCGGTACCTCAGAGAGAGGGTTGCGCTGGCCCGTTGTTCCCGGATAGCGGAGAGCACCTCTGCTTGGCTTCCCCCAGCGGGTGCCCACATGAAGAGAAAAGGGCTATGGAAGCAAAGCAAGCAAGGCTGGGCAAATCAAGAGCCATACTAACACTGAATTGGTGTTCTGTCCGGTCATTGGGCGGGTAAATGAGAAAATGTACGAATTCCGTCCGGGTGCCCCATTCTATCCACGGTTAATAAACGAGATAGTGGCACTTAGCTGCTTGCCCACGCTTATAATCATGGCTCATATTGCCACCAGCACCCAGAGAACGGGAATAGAATTGACTGTTCTTTTCTGAGCTCGACGTCGCACTGGGACAATTGGCTGAGAGCAGCAAATATGAGAGATATGAGAGGCCAGATATTTGGCATCGAAAATAGAGCCTGTCAGGGTCTCGGGGTTTGGAAGCGGAGAAGGGCGGAGCGCGAACTGCTCCATGGATACTCTCTGTCAGGTAAGAGCAGCCGAGCACCATCCGCTGACCAGACATGGCTCAGGACTGGAGTACCGACCATATTGACGCCATCGCCGTTCTTCGGTGTCCAAAAAGATGCAAGTCTTGTTCGGACGAGAAGCGACGAAGGAGGGTAGAAAAGGAGCGGAAAACCTCCCGAGATGGACGAGGTTGCACTGTCTGCCAAGACGGGAGTCGATTGCGGGGACAGCACCCCAGCAAGAAGCCAAAAATAGACGGGCAAGGATTCTGCTTCTTCTTCTGGGGTGTCCACTACTAGCAAATATTCAACTTGAACATTCCGCCATTCTCAGAGAGAGCCGAGCAGACGGAGTATCTAGGGAAAATCAGACCTTAGTCAGACCGGAGATACACTTTGAATAGGTACCCAGGTAGGCACTTCCATTACCACCACTTGAGCCAGGAGGTGACCTATCAACCACCGAACATTCTCCATATCCAGCAAACCCCCAAGTCCGGTCGCCGGTCAAAACTATCCACAACCTTCCCTGGTTCAACCGCCATCCGATTTCTCCTTCTGACCAGACCTACATAACACTGAAGTCCTGCCGTCACCTTCCTCTCTAGTCAACGGGCCTTGACCAAACATTGCTCCCACCACCCCACTGGATCTACAGTTCCATGGCAGTGAGTGACGTTTTCCCAGAAAATCAAGCACGCTTCAATTGCATGGCGGCCGCGGCACGCGGAATATGCCATGCCGCCTGCATCCCCCTGTTATTTCTGCATTGCACCGCATTGCACATCGCCGTGGCATGCATTCGACAGCCCGTCGTTCCGGTGCGGGCTGCTGGCTTACATGTAGATCTCCACCACCACAAACCGGGATCAAAGGACCCCGAAAAGGGGGAACACCACTTACACATTGAGTGGTAGTTCATGGAACATGATCACGAGTAAACTTTCAGTCAGACTAAGGGATACACCCCGTCAAACCCCCACCCATGGCGTTAAACAAGGTTCACCCACATCTCAAACCATGTTTCTACAACTCACACCATGTTTCTACTCCTCTCGGGCCACTAGACAACCCCCCGCCAACAAGCCCTTACAATCACACAGTAACACGTCCCCATACAACACTAGCCCAGATCCTTTCCTCCGCCTTACCATCCATCACCACTGCAACTATCACCGTATCATCATCACCTTCACCATCGTCTCAACCGTGACCTAACCCTGTTATCAACAAGACTCCACTCGCACATCACAGACATATAAAATTTTATCAGCAAAATTTTCCTCCTACGAAATGAGGTGGATAAAAAAAGGTTTGGTGAGGAAAATAAAAAAGGGAAAAAAGCTGGCTAAATATAGGAAAAAAAACAAAAACATTGCAACGACCCTGCCCCGCTTAAAAAAAAAATGGTTTAAACAAAATGGTAGAGCCCTAAACCTAGGGATGAGAGAACATGAAAATTTCCCAAAAAAATTTTAATTTCGAATTGAAATTTTCACTAAAAAATTCGTGGAAAACCATCCCATTTTGACCCCACCCCCTTTCCCCCTCAATTTTTTTACCTCTTAGACCCCCCCCCCCCCCCCTTAACCCCCGTAAAACACTCCAACCCCGTCTCAGTCCTCACCTCACCAACCGTAACGGTCGTCCTCGCCTCAATCACAACCCCCGGCCCGCCCACAAGCACAACCTTGATGTTGGGACACTCACACGCAACAACCCTCGTAGCCCTCACCGTCGCAGCAAACACCGTCGCCGTCTGAAAGCCTGTCATCTTGCTAAAGATCGTCTCTGTTTGCGTGCAGCCCCCCGGCGGATCCGCAGAGCGGAACCACGATATGGATGGAAACGGCCTGTAGCCGGTCCATCCTGGGCGGTTCGTTGCCGATGGGAGAACAGCGGTGGGCAGCTCGGGTTCAAATCCGGCTGTTGGTGTTGTTGGAGCGGTATCGACTTCTAGGGTAGGTGAACAAGATGAAACAAACTGAACCGATGCCGGTGGTAGTGGTGCATCGTCCTCGTCATCGTTCAGTAGCTCAGTGTCAATGGTCTTGATTCTGGTGAATCTGATCCTTGTTCGCAACAGGGTTGTCGTTCGGGTGGGCTCCTCCATCGTGGTCACCGGCGCGCCGTTGCGGGGAAAGGACAGGACAGGTCCTGTAACGGTGATGAGCGTAGATATGGGGAGGTGGTGGTGGATAGTGGTGACCGAGCAGAGCGCTTTGGTCTCACCGTTCTCGCCCTCAGCTGAGGAGGAGTAAGGGCATTCCACCATCTCTGCAGGAGGTGCTGTGAGGTGGAATCTGTAAATGGACCGAGTGACAGTAAGCTCTAGTGTAGAGGGCGATGATGTGATGGTGAAAGCAGCAACCGAGACCGAAGTTGGTACCACAGGTGCGATTAACCTCGTCGCCGCCACGACTGAGAGTTCTGAATCTGCAGGCGAGGTGCTGGAACTAGCCGTTGCAGTTGATGAATCGAGGCTGCTGGTTGGCAATGCAAGTGAGGAGGTTGGGATTGGCGGTGAAGAGGTGGGTATTGGCAGCGAGGACGTGGTCGTTGGCACCGACAAGGTTGGCTTCGCTGCAATGGAGGAGCTTTGGGGTGTTGATATGTAACTCAGTATGCTCGGGCTGGTAGATGGCACTGCGGTTGGCCACCACAGCTCTTCACCACCGAGGTACTCGCAAATCTCAGGATACTTGTGTGCATAGGGCCCAGCACACAGCTCTCGAAGCTTCTCCAGGACCTTTGGGACATCTTCCTCTGCCGCTGCCAGCACATCGATTGGATTGGAGTTGACCGTCACGACGGTCCTAATCGGATTCGCGGTCCATGCAGCGAGTTCCTGAACGTCGGGGCCCGTGGTTAGTGGGAAAGATGTCGGTGTCGACAACAAACTGCTGGCAGCGACAGAGGTAGCCGCCACAGTCGCGGCCACCGCGAATATGGCCGTGATCATGGACGTTTCATGAGCGACAAGGCCGTGCCTGGACAGAGAAGAGGTCGGGGGATGGCGACACGCATCGCAGGTTGCGGTATCGTGGTGGACACCCCCTAGTGAACCCCATATTTACTCGTATATAGAGTGAGTCTTGTCCGGAAATCGACATCCTCAAGACGCCACGGCTGTCGTTGACGCCTCCCATCCCATCCACCGCTAGAGGAGGTGGACACGAGCTTTTCTGTCGTGGCGTGAGGGGTAAAAGCCCGAACCGGACTTCAGTGGCACTTTTACAGCTGGTCGACTGCCCACCGAATGTGTTCTAACGGAATGTATCAGTAATTGCACACGCCAAAGCTGGATGACCGGAAACCATACTGGGGCTCTGGTGGAAAAGGACTGCTGGCATGGATCCATCACCACATGGTGGCGTCCTCGTGGCTCTTCAGAGGCGTCGTGATGCATGGCATGGACAGATAAAAAGGCGCTTTCATCTGGCCGGTCTCATCACGTCCCTATAAAAAAGTCGGCGTTGTGAAAGTTAAAGATGGAGTCGAAGCCTTGATCACAGAGCTGAAAAACTCCACGTTAGCAACAGTCCCCTTGACAGTCTTGCATTCACCACTTACCGAGCCTTCGCTATCCCACCCGTAGCTGTAATCCATCTTGGAGTCTTCGAATGGGCTTCTCCCGGGTCCGTATCCACCATTCAATGCAGCCCCGATCATGGAAAGAGGTAGCTTTCCGCCAGCAGCCTCCTGCAGCAGGTGCCAGCACTGGCCCAGCTCATCTGCGATGGAAGCCAGCACCTGCTCCTCCACCTCAGCATCAGAAGCGCCATTCTGCAGAGCCTGGACCTGACTCCAGAGAGCAGAGTACATGAGATATCCCTTGATATTTGTCTCTCCCATTCGGATACGGCGCACTGTCCACCCGATGGAGTACTTGACAGCGTCGAGCAGATCCTGGCGCGGGGCAGCGCCACTCCCAATGCTAAGGGGACCCGTTGTGCCCAAATCCGCCTCGGAACCCGGCCTTTCAAGCACATGGTCGAGGTTCATACTCTGGCGGAATAACCGGTCCTCCTGCACCTGCCACAACAGCTCCAAACAAATGGTCAAAACAGCGAGCGTGGGGACTGACCGGAATGCCCCATACCCGCAGGTGGACAACCTCGTAAAGTCATCAGTTTCCCGGGCGGTCCCCGAGTCCCCAGCCGGTGACCCGGTAGCAAAGGCCCGATACAGTTTCAACGATGTCTCTACACACATCTTGCGTGCAAAGTAGTAGGCTGGATTATGCTGCGCGGACCACAGCCATGGGTGATTCAGAGCCAGAAAGAAACGATGCACCATATGCTCGGCCACTCGAAGCTGAAACAAAGACAGACGCCTCGGGAGGATGCCAGCAGGATCGTACGACTGCTGGAGTGTGGCCGATAGTGCTCGACAGGCGGCGGTGAGTTCCGTGTTCCATTTCAGAGTCTCCTCGTACGTGGCTGGCGCTTTGAAGTGGTTAACATACTGCGCAATCGCCAGTCTAGTCGGAAACGACCGTAGGAGAGCGAGCTGGACTGAAGTTTGTGTAAAGGTCCCAGGAGATCTGGGGTTTGGAGGAGGTTTATCGTCCTCGCACAGCTGGTCGTCGTCGTAATTACTTGGCGGCCGAGTATCATAATCAGACACCGATATCAGGGGCGGACCACCAGAGTCCAAGCTCGACTGCAGCGTCATTTCCAACACGGTCGCCCACAGCCGTCTCCTCATCTCTGCCCGAAACACCGACATGACAGGCAAGCTATCCGGGTCACGGTGGAGTCCCATGTACATTGCCGTCCGCAACAGAGGCCCGGCGCTGATCCAGGTCAGGTCACACTCGACACCGCATGTCTCTCTGGCAATGTGCAGCAGACACATGGTCTGAAGGCCCGACATGTTCAACCTGACCTTCTCACAGGGCGAGGCGAGCCAGGCCTGGGCCTCGTATATCCACTGGGCAGCAGACGGTCGGAGAGCAGCCACATCATCCTGGAAGCACGTGCCAATGGCCATACACAACTGAAACTGAGCAATGAAGGCCGGGCTTGCTGCCGTGCGGTTCTCCCAGAAGTGGTTGTACTCTCGCCAGAAGCTTGGCTGGTGCAGGATTCGGTAGACGCTTTCAAAGGTTCGGAAATACGCCTCCACCAACCGACGGGCTACGCTCTCATGTGGAACGTCGCTGCCGAGCTGGAAGCCAACATGAGGAAGGACCTTTTGAGATTTAATCACCCTACAGAGATCTTTGCACTTCTTTAAGAGAAAGTAGATGTCTGATTCTCTGTCCGATTCAATCCTCTTGGCAAGATTGATGATCAGGGGGAACTGCAGCAAAAACATCAGACCAACCAGTCAGCCAACCAGCAAATGTTCACGTCATCGAACTTGGAGTGGAGACAGGACCCCCGGGGAACCAAAGGAACAGAAACAACGGAACAGCTACTCACAAATTTATCCCCATTTGCTAGGCAGGTCTTGGAACCAGAACCCTGCGGACAATGCAGAGGTACGTGTGCATTTTGAGAAGTGTGTTGAGGGCGATCTGGATTCCTGAGGGCCTCGGCGAGTTGTTGCTCAAGTTGTTGGACCCTCTCGGCAAGTGCAGCCGTGCTGTTTCCGAATCCTGATGCCGAGTGGCTGGGGGTCAGTTCAAGGTGCCGAATGGCCGGGGTCGGGGCAGACACGGGCTCTGCCGTCCGGGCTGTTAGGATGGTATTGGTGGAGGTGGTGGTTGTTGCTGAGCTGCTCCTTGGTCCTGGGTCTCGGTATGATGTTGGGTGGGAGGGAGGACTGAGGGCAGCGATTGTTGCTGTGGTCGTGCTGGTGCTGGTGCTGGTGCTGGTGTTGGTGCTGGTGCTGGTGGTAGAGGCACTGGATGATGTGGTAGCGGTACCTGCGGCAACGGCTGTGGTGGTGTTGGCGGTGGCGGCACTGGTAGCGACAGGTCCAGGAACAGGCGCAGGGGCTAGTGACACTTCTTTGTACGTGTAACCGGAGTCGGCGGCCAGCCGTTGTTCGGCAGTTGGGGAGTTGTCGGACTGAGCCGCAGCTGGCGCCGGGGAAAGCCTCCAGAGCCGGGGCTTCGGGCGCCGGGCTTCCTCATACGTGCAATTGACTATTTTGGACTTGAGGCAGCTGGCGCATGGCTCATTGCGATCGCAGCGAATCTTGCGTGTTCGGCACTGGATGCACGAGAGGGCCGGACGGTTGCGCCGTCTGGGCTCGGTGAGCTTCCCGTGCCCGCCACCACCACCACCGCCAGCAGCGAGGGCACCACCGGTGGGCGTGGATGGCGCAGGTCCAGGCGGCGTCGTTGCGGCTTCCCGGTCTCTGTCCGTATCCACGTCCATGTCCATATCCATCCTGTCAACTAACTGCTCGGCGTGGAGCCCGCACAAATGCGCGTAGGTAACCTGGAAGGTAGGTGGGAGGTGAGATGTCAGAAAGTTGTTCGGTTAGGAGCACCTCAAGGCAGGACAGGACCTATGTCAGGTTGGTATCGGTCGTCGGCGTTGGTGCCCTGTGTCGGGGTTGAGGAAGAATGGGAACCGAGCGGGCGGTTTGCCGAGGGAATGACACCAAAGCCAAAAGAAACAAAACGGTAAAAATGATCGAGGTGGACTGGACAGGACAAGACAAGACAAGACAAGACAGGACAGGACAGGACTGGGCAGAAGCAAGAGGATCCTCGACAAGCAAGCAACACGCTCGCCCCGGCCCTTCGAAACTCCAATGAGCCTCACAGGGTCAAGCACAGGTAGGAAAACTCACGGGCATGCGACTGGCAGTGGGCAGGTCCGAGGTTTTTCGTCGCAAAGAGCCTGGCTTGGCTGCACTCCCACGCCCACGAGGATGGACTGCGTCAGATCGGCATCTCGGACAGAATGCGGGGGGCTGGAGCTAATCACCGATACTTGCCTGTTATGGGCTAACGTCGGGCACGAAATTCCGGGTATTGGGAGGGGGGAAAGGCGCCATTCTTTTACTCTCTTTCCTTCAAAGGTACGGATACTCCGCGCGTGCGATATTACCCAGCTTCTCCGGACCTAGCACCCAGCCCTGCCGTTGGAATGGACCAGGTAGGTAGGTAAGGCATGTAAGTACCTGCATGGCCGGCCAGTTGCACCCTGACTGCCTGACCTGAGCCACCTGCTTACAAACTTTAAACTTGTCAGCGGGAGCACGTTCTGTCCGTTTCCCTAGAAGACGCTTTCTTTTGCTTCCATGTGATTGGAGACCGAGCTTGTCCCTTTCCCGAGCACACGGAAACACCCGCCATCGCGCCCCCCAAACCGGTAAAACGGGGGGCTCGTCCACTGCCAAGAGTCCCTTGAATTCCTGCAAATCCCCAGTTTTCAGTGGGGCCATTTATCTCCGTTGCCGACCGGTTGGGTAGCACGGGAACAGGGGATCCGAGCCGAAGCCCAGTATCGGCTCGACGGCTGAGAATTTGTCGTTTTTCTCTCTGAAAGACATGTAGGTAACGGCCTCCGAACCACGACGAAGAGATTTCCGCCCTGCTCACATCAGCAGGGCAGCCACACACACACTCGACACACCGCCATGCCCATCATGGAACTCACGGTCTATCGTCTGTATCGATATGCACATAGCTGTACAAAGCAGGCACAGCACCACTTGATAATCCTCACCCGTTTCTTCTACTCAGATTCCAGCTACCTTATATTACAACCCAACCGATACCATCCAATCTCATATGCAAACGACCTTGTTGATATTTACTGGCAGCAAGTGAGGGAATTCCGGCATCGCAACCACCCAGCGCAGCAGTTCCCCCACCTGTCACATCGTGGACATCCGGAGTTACTTTGCACATACCGGCCGGAAATGTATACTTACCATCCAGACACTCATTCATTTCATCATGCCAACTACAAACCCCAAAATATCCTCTCTCCTTCTCACACAATCCCATCCGACATACCTACTACCTAGCATGAGGACTAGGTAGATACAAACATTCTAACCAACCCCCCCCC
>NW_001914856.1:151318-272175 GCF_000226545.1 Podospora anserina S mat+
TGGGGAAATCTTAACCCGTCTGCAAGAAAATAAATAAATAAACACACTCACTCCCACCCCGGGACGCGCGGGAGTTTTGTCCATGTCACACACACCCATCCACCAGTCGGCTCGCCCGATTTCCTTATTGTCATCAGCCCCCCCAAAAAAATGTTATCTCCGCCCCGGCCGGTACCCCCCAGCCAAATGCAAAACGTACCTTGCAAATGGCCGGTCGGATACGGGTCAATGGCATAGTGTATATATGAGAGAGATCCGGTGGATCCGCTGGTCGGATCTTTTGGGTTGGGGGTCTTTTTTTTCTTGGTCAGTGTATGCGTAAGTGTAAGCTTGGTAGATCTGGTACTGTGAGAAACATGCCGCCAAGAAAAGGTCAAGCTTTTGCCTAGATGGGTGATGGTTGCTTGGTGGTGTTTAGTCAGGGACTTGGGTTAATCATCATCTCCATGATGGTCCTGTTCGGAATGATGAGGTTGGTTGGTTGGTTATATCTAGATGAGACGGAACCGTTTGATAGCAGTGATGGTGGTGATATATCACGGCACGGGCAACCAAATTGGGTTCATCTGGCGGGGAGTGACTGCAGCTTGGAATGCTGAACTGCATCTCCCTTCATGTGAACTGACAGTGTAAATGAAGCCCATCTGAAGGTGAAGATATCTGAACGGTAGGAAATGCACACATTCTGTCTGAAATGGTCTGCAAGTAGACGGGTTAACGCTACCAACACCAATGGGTGAAACTCCTCAAGTGAACTACAGCAATAGAGCAAACCGGCACGAGGGGAGAATGTTAATATATGTATGCATTGGTACTCTAATAACAGCAAAGAAACATGCCAACGGGCTATGAAACAGTATGGGCTGGCAGATTGCTCCGAACAGTGCTCACGTTCCTGTGTTTTTATATGCTTCCTCCTCTGGTATTTGGTGTGTTGTGAGGTTGGTGCTGTCCTGGGCTTTGCTTCATGACATATTTCGAGCAGCGGCCAAACTCCATGCTCGATTAAACAACCTCTACGCAATTATGGTAGACCAATGTACATAAAACGATAAAAAAAGACCTGTATTCCCGACACCGAGACGAAGCAAGCATTGCCCTTCGGTGTTCATTATACACGTGTTGGCCGGAGGTATCCGGGAGACTCTAACCAGTTGACCGTGACCACCGGTGGACGAATATGCACCCACTACCGTGCTCCTGATGCCAGCTCCAGAGTGCCCCTTTTCCCTCCCCGACCCGCCCAATGTTTCGTATCCTTCTTCTATAAGCTGCGCCTGCCCGATTCTGTTTTTCATCCGAATGTCATTTTACCGCCACCGACCGTTTCGCCCGAGTTAAAGAAGAAGCTCAAGAGGGTTCTCAATGACCTTCTTGAACTCGCGCATCCACTCGGCACCGACGGCACCGTCAACGACCTTGTGGTCGAAGCTGCCAGTGACGACGATCCGCTCCTCCCACTCGACGCCCGTGGTGCCATCCTCATTCTCGACTGGGACGGCAACCTTCTGGGTGCTGCCGACAGCAAGGATGGCAGCCTGAGGGGGGTTGATGATGGCGGTGAAACGTTCGACAGCGGCGTTCATGCCCATGTTGGAGATGGTGATGGTGCCGCCCTGGTACTCCTCGGGCTTGAGCTTGTTATCACGAGCCTTCTTGGCAAGCTCCTTGACGGAAGCCGAGATGGTCTCCAGACCCTTAGACTCGACGTTGGTGACGATGGGGGTGATCAGGCCGGTGGGGGTGGCGACGGCGACGGAAACGTCGACGTTGTTGAACTGGCGAATGACGCCATCACGCCACGAGCTGTTGACGGCGGGGACCTTCTTGGAGGCAACGGCAATGGCCTTGATCAAGAAGTCGTTGACGGAAAGCTTGTACCGGCCCTCGGCAGAGCTGTTGAGAGCCTGGCGGAGCTTGAGGAGCTTGCCGACGGAGAGGCTGGAAGAGACAAAGTAGTGGGGGTTGTCAACAATAGAGGACTGGAGACGCGAAGCGATGGACTTGCGCATGCCGCTGATAGGGGTGTCCTGGTAAGAGGCAGCAGATGCAGCACCGGCGGCGGCAGGGGAGGACTGGGCCTTCTTGACATCCTCCTCGGTGATCTTGCCACCCGGGCCAGTACCCTTGAGGCCCTTGATCGAGATACCATTCTCAATAGCAAGCCTCTTGGCGGCGGCAGAGATGTTGGGCTCGCGATCGAGGGCAGGCTCGAGCCTGCCGCTGGGTCCGGTCGATTCGGGCTCGGGGGCCGGAGTGGGCGCCGGGGTAGGGGCGGAAGACTCGGACTCGGACTTCTGCTCCTTCTTGGGAGCCGGGGCCGAAGCATCACCACCGGCATCCTCGAGCGAGAAGCTCTCAAAGGCACTGATGTCGGTTCCCTCGTCGACCAAGATGGCAATTGGCTGTGGGTGGGGAGCATGAGTTAGTCGTCATGTGTCAAGTGGATTCGGGATTCGGGACGGTGGGGAATGACGAGATATAGCTTACATTGCCAACAGCGACATCCTTCGCGCCCGTGTCCTTGAGGACCTTGGCCAAAACACCCTCCTCCTGGAACTCAAAGTCCATCTGGGCCTTGTCGGTCTCGATCTCGACGAGGACCTCGCCGGGGGCGATGCTGTCACCGGGCTTCTTGTTCCAGGCGCCGATATTTCCCGCCGTCATGGTAGGAGATAAGGCGGGCATCTTGACAACGGTGTGCGGGGGGTACGAAGCGTACCATCTTGTCAGGCTGGGAAGGGCGACGCGGGCAAGGCGGACATGCTGAACAGCTTGCCTTCTGAGGACGGGAACAAGCATCTTGAACGTGTGGCTGTGGAAGAAAAAGGCGGGAAAAAAAAGGTTGGGGCAGCAGCGAGCTGAGGGATAACCAGGTAGGGACCCTATGCGCCTAACAGAGGGGCAGAAAAGTCGACGTCGTCTCGCGGAGGGGAGGGGGCGTCGCGGCGGGGGGTGGGAGTCAATTGATGCCGGGCGGAAGGCAGATCAGAGCGAGAGGAGATGCAGGAGAAGGGAGGTGAAATCCGGACCCGGATCGGACGTTGATGATGGTGGTGGTGGTGATGCACAAGCTGGGGCCAGTTTTTTTACGTGGGATTTCCTCAACTTCGTTGGGAAGCTTAGCTCGCGCGTTCACCAAAACGGGACGGGCTGTCTAGGCGGACCCGCATGTCAGTCAGCAGTCAATCGCACTAGGCCTTTTTGGTCCACGGGGGTCCGATAAACGCCACGCATTGGCACAGCATTCGCGAGATTCAGAGCATTGTTTGACATCTTTTTTTCCCGCAACCTAATCAGCTCAACTACCCTCGGGGAGTTCTCGGTCAGAATTAGACAGCTTGACCTTGTTTACTTTTTAATGGGGGTTTCCAGACATATATAGAGCCCAACATCCACCCATTTCCATTTGATCATATCGGACACTTGAATCTCACTTGACCCCGATCATCAGCCACACTTTATCTCCGTGAGTCTCGGTTGAGTCGGGATTCCATCTCCAGCTTCACAGTCGGGTGGGGTGCCGCTGGAATCTCCTTGTTCGATGAGGTGAACAGTGGATATCTGCTGCAAAAGGCTGCTGGGAGGCCCTGGGGGCGACAAGGCCACAGAGAAGTGCACGGGGCACGCTGCTCACCAGCTGGCGGTGCGGCGCCGTCCGCTTCCTGAGCCTTGGGCTGGTGTCGCAGGGGACGGGAGGCAGCTCCACATGCTGCGCGATGGTTTGCTGTCATCTTTTGCCTACAGTCCACCTCTACACAGTAAGGGACGGAGAGTAACAGCATACCGGTACCTGGGACCTAGCAGCAAAGCATACGCAACGCTCGCAGGCAGCACTTCCAACTTTAATAAGCTACCATCCATATTCTTCTTCCGCCAGAATCAAATTGCATTGTCCAACTCGTCTGAAGATCTCGCTGAGCGAACCTGAAGCCTTCAATCCCACCAAATCTCGAGGGCCGCGTCCCCCTCCCCCCTGACAAAGACGACATTGAAACCAACGGCTGCATCCGCACTTATTCACCCAAAAAAAGTATCCGGCTTCGTCGATAAACAACCTCGAACCCTCCCTCGGCCGATTCCCATGCGCTAGCATCCCTCTGCGAATGGGCATCGTCTCCTAGAGCTACGCCTAACGCGCCATGAGCTCTTTCGCATTTGTGGTGTCCGCCTTGGACAGAATCGCCCAACATGCCGGCCGCAACAAGCAACTGACCGAGCTTGCCGAAAAGGCACTTGCTGCCCTCAAAGAGAACGACCAGGACCTCCCGGACCCCGAAGTTGTCTTTGCGCCCCTGCAACTGGCCACCAAAACAGGCACCGTCCCTCTCACGACAACCGCGCTCGACTGCATTGGCAAGCTCATCTCGTATTCCTACTTCACAGCGCCCTCCGCCCGCGCCCCATCACAAGATGGCTCCGAACAGGCGCCGCTCATTGAGCGTGCCATTGATACAATCTGCGATTGCTTCCAGGGAGAGGGAACCCCGGGCGAGATCCAGGTGCAGATTGTCAAGTCTCTGCTTGCGGCGGTGCTCAACGACAAGATCATTGTGCACGGCGCAGGGCTGTTGAAGGCGGTGCGACAGGTCTACAATATCTTCTTGCTCTCCAGGATTACCTCCAACCAGCAAATTGCCCAGGGGACGCTCACACAAATGGTTGGCACTGTCTTTGAGAGAGTCAAGACCCGGATACACATGAGAGAGGCACGGGCACAACTGGGACAAAAGCCCAGCCACAGCAGCCTGACCATTGATCGATCAGACGACCAGGACACACAGACGGAGAAGGGCGATAACGATGAGGGAGCCACACCGCTGGACGAAAAGAGCGAGGCTGGCGCGAAGCTCACGCTCAAGGATCTTGAACACCGCAAGAGTTTCGACGACTCTCACATGGGCGACGGGCCTACCATGGTGTCCCAGGTCAAGCCGGCAAAGAAATCAACAAGATCAGTTTCGGAGCAGAGTTTGGCAGAGGCGGCGCACGAGGACACGCCCGAGGCGCTGGATGCCGAGGACGAGGCCTACATCAGGGATGCCTACCTCATCTTCCGATCCTTCTGCAACCTGTCCACCAAGGTCCTGACCCCAGAACAGCTCTACGACATGCGCGGTCAAGGAATGCGCTCCAAACTGATCTCTCTCCATATTGTTCACACGTTGCTGAATAACAACATCGGCGTCTTTACCTCTCCGTTCTGTACCATCACCAACACAAAGAGCAACGAGCCCACGAGCTTCTTACAGGCCATTAAATACTACCTTTGTCTCAGTATCACCCGCAACGGCGCAAGCTCTGTGGATAGGGTGTTTGATGTGTGCTGTGAGATTTTCTGGCTCATGATCAAGTACCTCCGAGCTCCCTTCAAGGTTAGTACCCTGCCTATACCAACCTCCTCTGCTGTGCAACTCTGACCTGGTATTCGGCTGTAGAAAGAGATTGAGGTATTCCTTAATGAAATTTATCTTGCTCTCCTGGCCCGGAAGAACGCCCCTCTTTCTCAAAAGCTCGCCTTTGTTGGCATCCTGAGGAGGTTGTGTGATGACCCTCGGGCCTTGGTGGAAATGTACCTCAACTATGACTGTGACAGAAATGTGGACAACATTCTCCAAAGGATAGTGGAGGACCTGTCCAAGTTCGCAACAGCCACGATACCGATAACGCCGATGCAAGAACAGCAATATGAGGACAACCATGCTAAGAACGGGGCTGGCGAGTGGCAGCTCAAGAGTGTCTTACCCCCTCCCCTTACTGCCGCCATGATCACAAACCCACACGATACGGATGGCGATGTTCCCAAGGAATATGCGATCAAGCGAGTGGCCATTGACTCGTTGGTTGAAACGTTGCGGTCACTGCTTCATTGGTCAGAGCCTGGCCGACCTGAGCTCAATGGTGGCGGTGGGGAGGTAGAAAGAAGAGCGTCCAGCGATGAGATCAGGGAATCGATTGATCCCTCCATGAGCGAGAACGTACCCCGCATCGACACACCAATCCCGCCATCGACCCCGGTGATTGACGACGACCCAGACCAGCTGGAGAAGGAAAAGGCAAGAAAGACTGCGTTGAGCAACGCCATCAAGATCTTCAATTATAAGCCCAAAAATGGCATCAAGCTTCTGCTCAGGGATGGCTTCATCCCAAGCGACAAGCCTGAAGACATCGCCCAGTTCTTGCTGCGCGAGGATAGGCTGGACAAGGCGCAAATCGGAGAATACCTGGGAGAAGGCGACCAAAAGAACATCGACATCATGCACGCCTTTGTTGACCTGATGGATTTCCGAAAGAAGCGCTTCGTCGAGGCTCTGAGGGAGTTTTTGCAGTCTTTCCGTCTGCCTGGTGAAGCCCAGAAGATTGATCGCTTCATGTTGAAGTTTGCCAACAGATACATGACCGGCAACCCCAATGCTTTTGCCAACGCCGACACTCCTTACGTGCTTGCTTACTCGGTCATCATGCTAAATACCGATTTGCACAGCTCCCAAGTCGTCAAGCGGATGACCAAGGCTGACTTTATCAAAAACAATCGGGGTATCAACGACAATGCTGATTTGCCGGACGAGTATCTCTTGGGCATCTACGACGACATCCAAAGCAACGAGATCGTTTTGAAGAGTGAGCGAGAAGCCGCAGCCCTTGCAGGTACTCTTCCTGCGCAGTCGACCGGTATCGCGGCTGGATTCGGCCAGGCCTTCTCGAATGTTGGGAGAGACCTGCAGCGCGAGGCGTACGTCCAGCAGTCGGAGGAGATTGCGCTGCGCTCAGAACAGCTATTCAGGGACCTCTACCGCAGCCAGCGGAAGAATGCCTCCAAGGCTGGCACAAAGTTCATCCCAGCAACGTCTTTCAAGCATGTTGGGCCAATCTTTGATGTCACTTGGATGTCCTTCTTCTCTGCTCTTTCCGGCTTGATGCAGGGGACACACAATCTTACTGTCAACAAGCTGTGCTTGGAAGGCATGAAGCTGGCCACCAGGATCGCTTGTTTCTTTGATCTGGCCACTCCCCGGGAGGCCTTCATCTCGGTGCTCAAGAATATCGCCAATCTCAACAATCCACAAGAGATGCAGGCCAAGAACGTTGAGGCTCTCAAGGTCATCTTGGAGCTTGGCCAGACAGAAGGAAACCGGCTCAGGGAGTCCTGGAAGGATGTTCTGCTCTGTATCAGCCAACTTGATCGGCTGCAGCTCATCTCTGGTGGCGTGGACGAAAGTGCTGTTCCAGACGTTTCCAAGGCACGATTTGTCCCACAACCAGCTGGACGACCAGACACGGCCGACTCTCGAAAGTCTACATCCTCTTCCAAGAAGAACAGGCCACGAGCCCACACCGGCCCACAAGGAGTATCGCTCGAGATTGCACTCGAAAGCCGATCTGATGAGGTGATCAAGAGCGTCGACAGGATATTTACAAACAGCGCCAACCTGTCGAGAGAAGCCATCGTTCACTTTGCCCGCGCCTTGACCGAAGTCAGCTGGGATGAGATCAGAGTGTCTGGGTCAAATGAGTCTCCTCGCACTTATAGTCTGCAAAAGATTGTAGAGATTAGTTCTTACAACATGACGCGTGTCAGGTTTGAGTGGACTCACATTTGGGACGTTCTTGGTGAACACTTCAACCGAGTAGGATGCCACGCCAACTACACGATTGTCGTTTTTGCCCTGGATGCTCTCCGTCAGCTTTCGATGCGTTTCATGGATATCGAGGAACTTGCTGGTTTCAAGTTCCAAAAAGACTTCCTCAAGCCCTTTGAGCACGTCATGTCCAACTCAAGCGACAACAGAGTCAAGGACATGATCCTTCACTGCCTGGTTCAAATGATCCAGGCTCGGGGAGAGAACATCCGCTCCGGTTGGAGGACGATGTTTGGGGTCTTTACCGTGGCCGCAAGGGACCCATCAGAGAATATTGTCAACCTCGCCTACGAGCACGTCATTCAGGTCTACAAGACCAGGTTTGGCGTCATCATTTCTCAGGGCGCCTTCACCGATCTTATTGTATGCTTGACGGAATTCTCCAAGAACATGAAGTTCCAGAAGAAGAGTCTCCAGGCAATGGAGACGCTCAAGTCAATCATTCCGGCCATGCTCAGGGCGCCTGAATGCCCGCTCTCTCACAGGACTAAGAAGGTCGAGTCCGATGCTTTGGTCATGGAACAGCAGAGAGGAACCTCGGTCGAGGAAGGGTTCTGGTTCCCGGTCCTGTTTGCTTTCCATGATGTCTTGATGACAGGTGAAGACCTCGAGGTCCGGTCCAATGCATTGAACTACTTTTTTGAATCGCTTCTGCGGTATGGTGGGGACTTCCCCTCGGAGTTTTGGGATATTCTTTGGAGACAGCAGCTTTATCCCATTTTTATGGTTCTCCGCTCGAGGCCAGAGATGACCAATGCGCTCAACCACGAGGAGCTGTCGGTGTGGCTCTCAACAACCATGATCCAAGCCCTTCGCAACATGATCACGCTCTTCACTCACTACTTTGACGCCCTCGAGTACATGTTGGACCGGTTTTTGGAGCTCCTGGCTCTCTGCATTTGCCAGGAGAACGACACCATTGCTCGAATTGGCAGCAACTGTCTGCAGCAGCTCATTCTCCAGAACGTCACCAAGTTCACTCCCGAGCACTGGTCCAAGATCGTCGGTGCCTTTTGCGAGCTGTTTGAGAGGACGACAGCATACCAGCTCTTTTCCGCCACCACCATCAACTCAACCGCTTCGTTGTCGCCACCTCCCAACGGGCTGGACTTTGGTGCTGCCCTGAGCCCAACCTCGGAGGCTCACCCAGTCGACGAGAAGTCTCTCAAGATCAACGGCACAGAGTCCAACGGCCACGTTTCCGACACCGAAGTGCCACCCATCGTGGTGGAAAGCAGCCCAGAAACAGACGCCTCACCCGCCTCCGCCAACCCCTCGGCCATGGCAGCCACCCCAATCACCCCCCAACTGGAAGAATTCAAGCCCACCAACACGCTCCAGCAGCAGCCGGTAGTCGTCACAGCCGCCCGGCGCAAGTTTTTTAACCGTATCATCTCCCGCTGCGTCCTCCAGCTCCTCATGATTGAAACGGTCAACGAGCTCTTCTCCAACGACGCCGTCTACGCGCAGATTCCCTCCGCCGAACTCTTGCGCCTGATGGCCCTCCTCAAGAAATCCTTCCTCTTCGCCAAGCGCTTCAACGCGGATAAGGAGCTGCGGATGAGGCTCTGGAGGGAAGGGTTCATGAAGCAGCCTCCCAACCTGCTCAAGCAAGAATCCGGCAGCGCGGCAACATACGTGGCGATTTTGTTTAGGATGTTTGGGGACAAGTCGCCTCAGCGACAGGACAGCAAGGGGGATGTGGAGGCTGCGCTTGTACCGCTTTGCCAGGATATTATACGGGGGTATATCACGCTGGATGAGGAGTCTCAGCACAGGAACATTGTGGCGTGGAGGCCGGTGGTGGTGGATGTGCTGGAGGGGTTTGCCGGGTTCCCGGAGGAGAGTTTCAAGGAGCATATCAAGAACTTTTACCCCTTGGTTGTGGAGTTGTTGGGGAAGGAGTTGGGGAGTGAGCTGAGGGGGGCGTTGCTTGGGGTTTTGAGACGGGTGGGGGAGGTTGGGTTGGGGATTGAGAATATGGGGCTTTGTACTGCTGGGTTGAATGGGGAGGGTGGGCAAGTGGGGGGACACCATGGGAGGAGTCATAGTGTTTTTAGTGTGCAGGCTGGTCATCAGGGGGATGGGGGGGAGGATCCGTCTAGTAGGTTTATGGGACGGGGGTGAGGTGTTTGTAATGAGAGGTTGGGTGATCAAAAAAGATGTTCTTGATAGGGGTGGTTTCAGTATAGATTCTAGAGCACAAGCTTTAGCTTTTGGGTGGTGGGATTTACAAAGACGTTTCATTTCTTTTATTTTATTTTTGGCTTTTTTTTTCTAGCATAGGATGTGTGTGTGTATTACATATATTTTACTTGCCGTTTCACATTAAAGTTTAGTGGTTAAGCTTTCTGTAGCACCAAAATCTTTTCTTGTTTCTTTTCTGCATCGTACATATTTTGTTATTGTAGCACAGAAAGCAGCTGGCATTGTACATGAATCAAAACTCTGTGGCCTGCTTAAATTCCATCACCAAGAAGCAACATATCAACGCAACGGCACCTCCGCAACCGGAGGCATAACAACCCTCAACCACGCCCTCAAGTCATCCGCCTCCTCCGCCACCGTCCGATCCGGCAACGTGTCCAGCGCACCCCTGAGCATATCATCATGCGGCACCGCATCCCTCAGCAAACCCTTGACAATCGCCTCCTTGACAGCCGAATACTCGGTTATCCGCATCAAACTGACAAACGCCTCGAAAAAGTCCACCAGGTTGAGGTGCATCAGCGCGTCCCTGTTGTCAACCATCCTCAACGCTGCGTACTGCAGCAACCCCTCTCCTTGCTGGGGAGGGTTAGTGGCCGCATTTTCATTTCTTGTTGTGCCGTTGATTTCCATGTCGGAGTCATCATCCGTTAGATGGCCATTGGTGAGGTGGATGGGTGTTGGGGCCAGGATGTTAGATGAAGCGATGGCGTCAATGTTCAAGGCTGCCAAGCGGGGTAGGATACGGAGGGTCCTCCCTTGGGCGAGGGAGAGCTGGGAGGTGTTGTTTGCTGTTCCTGGATGGCGGCCTGAGATGAGGTCGAGGAGGAGGTTGTAGGTGGATGGTTGGTGGAAGATGAGTTTCCAGAGTTCACCCTTGCCGGGGACGCGGCGGAGGACGAGTTCGTGATGAGAAGGGGTGGTTCCGGTGGTGATTGCTGGGGGTGCTGGGGGTGGTGGGGGTGGTGGACGGGGGCAGTCGATGTCTAGGAGGTCTCCTAGGACTTTGGAGGCTTTTTGGCCGACTTCTACTTTTGGGGAGGAGAGCCAGGCTGTGAGGAGGGAGGTGACGAGGGAGGGCATGACGGAGAGGATGGCGGCATCGGTGGGGGTTTTGGCGGCTTTGTGGAGGATGGTCAGGCCTAGGAGTTGGGCTGCTGGGGCGGGGGAGGTGAGGGCTTGGTTGAGGGAGTCTTCGGAGGCGAGCTGGAGGACTTGGGTGAAGGATATAGGGCGGAGGAGCTTGATGGTCAGGGAGACGATCACGGCTGGGTCGTCGTTGTATTGTTGGAGGATTTGAGTGAGCTTGGGGAGGAGTGAGGGGATGAGAGGCGGGATGTTGGAGTCTGTGAGCTGAAGCTCAACATCATCGAAGAGCTTGGGGATGATGGCGAGGTTTGGATCTTGAATGAGGTCGTCAAGATGGTTGTTGAGCTCGTCGAGCCCAGAGATGGGGACGTTATCCATTGTGATGGGTGTGTGAACTTGCGGGTGAAGAGAGTGATTATTGCTGAGCTGTGAGTGACAAAAATGAGGCTATGAGACGACAAGGTGGTGATGATCAAGGCAGCACTTATGATGACCAAGCTGAGTGGAGGGGTCCAGGCCTTCTGGTATTGAAGGTGCGGGGCGCTGGGAGATTCCATGCAGGGGGTCATATTTTAGTGGATCTCGGGTGGTACCTGACACCCACCCAGGTGTCTTGGCGAGGCCTGCAGCTTGTCGATGCCCCGCAGGAACTTTTTTGAAGCTCAATGTTGGCGCTGGACATGCGACCGACTCACTCACTCACTCACTCACTCACTCGGCCAACCCATTCATCAACCCAACAATACCCATTAATTCGCTTATTATACAGCCTCAGACAACAGCAGCGATTACCAGCCCGAAACCACACTCTTTAACCCCCCCAAAGCCACTCTCACAACACCAATCCCAACATGTTCAGAGGCGGGCGAGGAGGTCGTGGCCGTGGCCGCGGCGGTCCCATGATGGGCAACAGGCGCGAGATCGCACAAAACAGCGTTCCATGGGCCATTGACCCAAAAGACGGCATCTTCATCGACGGAAAACCCAGTGATACCTACCCAGTATGTTCCACACCTCGTCCCTCCTCACCTGGATGGTGTGTCACCCAAAAAAAAAAAACTAACCTTGTAACCCCCTCCAGGTCTGGAACGTCCCAAAACCACCAACCCTCACCAAAAAAGAAGAGAAACAGCTCGACTACTTCCTCATCTTCCGCGAGCAAGCCCACGACAGCCCTCTCTACACAGAACCCCCTCCGCGATCAAAAGACTCGCGGAAGCGCGCCTACGGCCAGGCCCAGATCAACTCCCGCTACGCCGACGAGAGCAAAGCGACGATAGACCCCTTCACAGCCATCGAGACGTACAGCAAGCGGTTCGAGCGCAAGAAGCGCACCCTCCCCGATTTCAGCAACCTCCCTTTTGCCAAGGAGTTCTTCCCAACCGAGCTACACGCGACATTGGACGGTCTTGACGATCCGAGTGCCGATAGAAAGAGGCGCAGGACAGGGCCCAAGAAGTTGGCCGTGTCCAACATTACGAGCTACGGTGCGGGGGATTTGGATGAGGATGGTGACGAGGTCAATGGGGAGCCGGACTTCCGTAAGGCTCTGGAGCTGCTCGATAATGTCGAGAAGCTGGATGGAGAGGATGCGTTCTTGTCGGGCGAGGAGGATGAATGGGGTAATGAAGATGAGGATAATGAGGATGCGGCGGATGCCGAGGCTGCGGATCAGTACGAGGACGAGTCGGAAGATGATTACAACGCGGAGCAGTACTTTGAGAATGACGATGATGATTATGGGGATGACGGGGGCGATGATGGTGGCGAGGGTGTGTTTTAGGCTGGAGGTTTGTGGGTGAGTCTGGGATGAGGGAGGGGGGACTGGTTTGTTGGTTTTAGGGCGAATGGGAACATTAGGAGTAGGTCATGGTTATCAAAATTATACCCGGTTCTTGTTTCACAGTTTTGACTCGATGCATTTGTGATGCGGAGGAGATCTCAGAGGAGATATCATGAAAATCTCTGCCATCTTCATCTGATATACTACTATTAATGGAGCAAAATCGCGGTTTCCTGTTTGATATAGCAAATTGATGATAATACAGTCAGATAACCTAACCACCACACATCCACAACTCACATACACCCTTTTTCGGCAACAAAAGCTTTTTTATCTTTGTACAAGAATATTGCTTTCCCCAAATAGAGTATCTTAACTAATAAACCACCGTAACGCCTGCCCCCTTTCCTATGCTCTTACAACCCTTCCCCCTGCCAAAAACTCCAGATCTAACTCCCATGCCCCATAAAATCCTTAAGCTGCAGCTCCGTAATCCCCTCCTTCAACCCCCCAACCTTGCCAGCCACCTTGAGAATGCCCTCCTCGAATTCCCTAAGAACCGCCGCCAGCTCGAGCACATTCTCATCCACCCCGTTCTGCCCAGGGCGGTTCCCAGCCGCGGCCCTCTGCAGCGCCTCCATCATGTTGCCCTGCACGCCGTGAAGATGAACCTCGATCTCGCCCAGGTTCTTCTCAAACCTATTCATCATCGTGTCCATCTCATCCGCCGTCTTGCTGAAGAACGTGATCAAATCCGAGTTACTCTCCGCATTGGCGTCGCCCGCTCCGGTAGATCCCCCCTTTGACCACAGCCCCGTCTGGTGGTACTGGACCGGAAGCTTGAGGTTGTCGATAGCCTTAAAGGACAGCCTCGCGTTATCGGCGTCGGTCTTAATCAGCTCGTGGAGCTGGTTAATGGCGTCAATGTCGCTTTCTAGGGCGCGGTGGGCGCCCTCGGACTTGCGGCTGACGAAGCTGACGTCGGTGGGGATGGCAGAGAGAAGTTCGCCGTGGGAGGGCAAGAAAGCTTCCACGGCTTCGTAATCCCGGATGCATTTCTGGATCCTATCATCAATGTCGGCGATTTCTTTCTGGAGGGTTTCTTGGAGGTCGTTGAAGCGGGTGGTGGAGCGGATGTTGGACAGGTCGATGCGGACGCCTGGGACGACGGATTGCTTGGCTGTCTGGCCCATGGTGAGGCCGGGGGCCTGTTGCTGGGCTGGTTGTTGCATCGTTGACTGGCCGAGGCTGCCGCCGCCGCTGGGGGGAGAGGTGTTAGTACATCTTCATGACTGAGGCGTAGGCTGGGGAGGAGGACTTACAAAAGTGAGGTGGCTGCGGGAGCATCTGGCTTGGTTCCAAACATACTGGTACCTGTGGTGGTAGATGTGCCTCCAAAAAGGCCTCCTTGCTGCTGCTGAGGTTGCTGTGGTGTCGCGCCAAAGAGACCACCAGATTGCTGAGGCTGGGTCTGCTGCGTCGTCGCTCCTCCAAACAGGCTCATGGTCTGAGGCTGTTGCGCAGTCGTCGCGGTGCCACCGCCAAAGAGACCACCAGTTTGTTGCTGCTGTTGAGGTTGAGCTGGCTGTGTTGTGCCTAGCTTGTTCCCAAATAGACCTCCGGTCTGAGCCTGTGGTGTTGTCGTTGTTTGACCAAGAAGACCTCCGCTCTGCTGAGGCTGCGAAGTTGCTGTCGTGCCGAACAGGGAGCCGGTTGGCTGCTGTGGTTGAGTCGTCGTCGTGCTGGTACCGCCAAACAGAGATGTCCCTTGCTGGGCGGGCTGGGTCGTGGTTGTTGATCCAAAAAGTCCACCGCCTGCCGCGGGAGTTTGCTGTGTCGTGCCGCTGCCGCTATGTGGGAACGAGTCAGTCTATCTGCATGTCTCGGCCGGGCAGCAATGCGCCCTGCAGTATGTAGTCGCAAACAAAGGAAGGGAGGAGAACCTACAAAAGATTGGCGCCACCCGTGTTGATGCTGAGGCCCCCGGGGCCACTAGCTGATCTCCCAAACATGGCGACGACGGTTTCAACGATGGCAGCGATTGGATAATGGCTGGAATGTAGACTGTCGAGTTGGGTGGATCGAACTGCTCAGGAAGGAATGAATGTCGACTCGGTGGGCGTGTGTTTAATGTTTCTTCTGCCCCACGAAAATAGAGAGCTCCAAAGGTCGGGTCGTCGCAAGTTGGTTGACCGTTGCACTGTGCGACTGTTGACCTCTGCCGCCGCGCAGCAACCAAAAAAAAGAAGCTTGGGCCCCGTCGCGCTTGAGCCGCGCCAGAAGCTCCATTCGCGCCTCACCGCCTGCCTAAAAAGGTGTACCTCACCGGCCCATTAGCTAATGCTCCAAACAACCTTCTTTGGCCATCTCATGTTTCTGCTTCTTTGACAAAACTGCGACTTTGCTGAACACAACCTACCCAACATGTCTTCATCACAGCCCCCCATGGATATCGACGAGGACGAGGACTTTTATGGTGACTCCGATCAGGAGGCCACCCCCGCGACCACCACCACTGCCCAACCTGCTGCGACTGCTACTGCTCCCCCAGCCGCCCCCAAGAACGACAGCAACTCCGATCTAGAGGAAGGCGAAGAGGAAGACGAAGGCGGCGAGATGGACGAGGACGAGGATAGTGTTTGTACACCTTACATCTTCAGGCTCGGTCCCCAATTGCTAACATTTCCTTCCAGGACATCGACATTATCACCGAGAGAAAAGACAACTTCCAGCCCGCCCCTCCACCGTGAGTTCTACCTCCTACCCACCGCTTGCGCCAAAACTGACAATCATCCCAGACAATCCAAATACAGCGAGATCCGAAATATTCCCCAACGATCAACAACCGCCCCCGAAGGCGCCCCCCCAAAACAATCCCCCTCCGTCCCCCGCGAGGAGCCCCGCCAGCAACAACAAACCGAGCTACCCCCGGTGTCAACCTCCAAGATCGATGTCAACGCCATCCCGATCCACAAGCCCACCGGCAAGCCCCTCACACAAGTAAACATCGACGAAGACCTCCCAGACAACGACAAGCCCTGGCGCAAACCGGGCACCGATCTGTCGGATTACTTCAACTACGGCTTTGACGAGTTCACCTGGGCTCTCTATGCCCAAAAGCAGGAGGCCATGCGGGGGGAGTATAACCAGGATGCTATCGCTCAGAACAACACAAAGATGATGGAGGAGATGACCAAGATGATGATGATGGGCGGCATGATACCTGGTGCTGGTGGGCCAGGCGGACCGGGGATGGGTGTTCCTGGCGGTGGTCCTCAAATGCAGGGGATGGATGGTATGGCACCAGAGATGCAGGCGATGATGCAGCAGATGATGGCGAGTGGGATGGATCCGAGCCAGATGGGCGATATGAGTGGCATGTTCCAGGGTGGGCAGCAACCTGGTGGTCCTGGTGGGCAGCAAGGTCAAGGAGGGTTTGGTCAGGGTGGGTTTGGGGGGAATCAAGGGCAGGGTTATGGATATGACCAGCAGATGGGTGGTGGGAGAGGGAGGGGAAGAAGGGGGAGGTGGTAAATGTGTGTGTGGTGTGAGTGTACGATACCCTTAAAATGGGTTACTGGATCAGGATAATGTTATGTCAAGGCAAGGAGTTATATTGGTACACGTTGTTTCTACATTCAGACTGTGACACATGTTACTATTCGGTGGGACAAGCATTCGGTGGTCTGATGAACCCCTTTACATCTGATCGATCCATCATTTTAGCTCTCGAATTCAGTGATGCTCACCTTTGAGCCCATGTCTCTGCACCCCCTATGGCAGCTCAGCTTTGTGATCCCGTTTCATGCAACATGGTGTTTTATCACAGTGCCGTTGTTTCTTGGCCCCTAGACAAGAGAGCTGATGCACAAATGTGCGTCTTCGCTCCCTCGTCTTGGTGGTCGCGCTTTATCCACCCCTGATGGAAGACGTCCTACCTACCCAATAATGGAACGGGTTGAGGATGGCAATTCTGGGGTGGAGGAGGGTGATGAAAGAACTGGGGCTATTGATATGAATGAGGAAAGGTTGGAAGAAGTGGTGGTGTGAGTCGGGGCTGGCGCTGTGGAGAGATGTGCATGGAGAGAAAAGAAGAAAGAAATAGGAGGAAAATAAGGAAAATAAGAATAGATCAAGAAAGGAATCCTGGGCATATTTATTGAGCTCATGATTGTAATACTTCTGCGGAACCTTCAAGCTGAGACTATTTTGAGAAAAAAAACCTCAATTATTCGTGTGAAGCTCGGAATATAAACCTAACCAAGACCCTTGATAAACCTCTCTTGCTCACGAATCAGTTTTCCCGAAAAACTCAAGTGCTCGTAGAGGTTTGGAGGGGCATTCGCGTGTTCTATTTGCTCCCTGCTCCCTGCTCATGTAAGTGATGGATCCAGTAGTTGTGTAAGTGGTGTGTCTGAGCAACTGTATGAGCGGGCGGTGAATCCAGTAAAAGGGGTTGTGAATGGCGACGGTCTGTTCTGGTGCCAGACATACCGTGCCACCAAAGCATGTCCAAGACGGTCCGCATTCCTCATGCCACATCCTTTGTCCCTGAGATCAGAATACAAAACCACTCCCACAAGTCTAGCGAACTGCCCGCTCTCCCATCTCCGTATCTGCACTTTTAGCCTTCCCCCACCTAGCCAAAATCCTCCGCAACCTCCCGTGACGTTTCCCCTTCTGCTTAGTCGACGGTGCTTCTGACTCTATTCCACTTACTCTCTCACCGCCAGAAAAAGCTAAGGATATAGTCGATCTCCTTCGCAAAGACCTCGTCCTCCGAGACCGCGCCTCAATCGACCACTCTTCTCCATCCTCTCGCTCGCTACCCCCAGCTGAATCAACATCAAACCAACCCGGATAGTGGCGGTCCGAGTCTGACCCTCGGTGGCTTCTGCGACCTGCCGAGCGAGAGCGAGGTTCGGACCGGAAACGGCCCCTTCGTGGATGTTCAAAGGACGAGTCTGTATCGCTTTCCTCCTCAGACATGGACCAGTACGAGCTGCTGACGTCGCTCCTTGGTCGTCGTGGGCGGCGTGCTGATCTGTTTGCTTTCTTTCTGCCCATGAGTCAGAGCCCAATGGCCACCAACATTGGTAGTGCAATACACATGAAGAGTGTGTTGCCAATACGAGATAGAAAGCGGCGGATCCCAGTCAGAAAGTGGTGGAGCGGGTAGTCAGTGATGTATCTGTCATTCCAACGGCTACCACTGAAAGGACTCCGTCTGCTCCGTTGGAGATACTGTTGCCACTTCCACAGGCGACGAAGCCCTGGGATATGGGTGTGAAAGGTGAACGTGCCAAATAGTTTGGCGTAACCGGGATCGTTGCTGCCGGCAGAGTGCCTAAGCGGTCCAAACCAATTTAACCATCTCCCATGTTGGACGGGTTTGTTCAAAGAGGCAGTCTTTCCTCGGGACTTTGGCGGTGGCAATTGATGATCAACAACTGTGGTTTCCTTGTCTGAGTCGTAATCGCCGGTACGTAGTATAACCCCAGGCTGACCGTCGACACCAGGAGCCTTGTTACCACCGCCTTGTGCGTCCTTCTTTTTTACAAGGCGACGATATGCCTTCCGAACAGCGTCAGACAGGTCGTTCACGTAAACCGCTATGATGACTAGTGGTGTGAAGATGGAAGCAGAGATGCCAACTGTGACATGGTCCAATGTTAGCACTCAGTGATTTGTAGACGACAGTTTCTGCGAGCTTACACAGATAACCGCAAACTTGACCGAGCGGCCACGAGGTTTCTTCTGAGGCCTCATCTTTGGGGAAGATATCGACGTCCAAAGCAAAGAAACTGGCCATAAAAGATAGCGGCAGCTAGGGTTTCCCATGATTAGCATCAAAATACCAGGAACAAAGCGCCGGACAACCTACAAAGATGGCTGTCACAATTGTGAAGAAGAGAATTGTCTGGGCGACTCGTCAGCAAGGACATCATAAGATGGGAACTTGGAACCTCACATTTCCCTGTCTCTGCGTTTCTTCCGACCCTTCACGTGAAAATCGCGCCTCCCAGCCGTTCGCGTGTTTCTGTTTCAAGTCAAGAAGACTTTCCAGCTGTCATTGAAGGTTAATAACGGCGAAGGCTCTCAGGGCCTTTTTGCGCCAAAACTCACCAAGGATTGGACTTTTTCGGCCACTTCCAACATGTTTGTGACGACTCGGATGTGACCTTGAACGATGCCGAGGGTCCCATACATCAGGTCAGGGTGGGTGAGGAGAGCTTTCTGCTTCTTCGTTTCTGGCTTGTTTAACCGATCTGACGAGGCCGTCGGTCTCCGTTCCTCCTGATCTCGCCTTTTCGCCTCTGGGCTTTTTGTCAGTTGTGGTGGGGGTCCTGCCGCCTGTTGTTCAGATTGTCCTTCCTTCCCCTTCCCCTTTAACTCTCCTTGGCTTGAACTTCGAGCGAGTTCTCCACCGTTGGAGTATTCACCACCTTGTATTGAACTGTCGGTTGGGAGAGTTCCAGTGGCCTGTTGATGGCACAGGACCTCTTGGAAGTGAACATGCCTAGGTGGCACATCTGACCCAACCTTCGAGGTATCGTTTACTACCGGCCCCTGCCCAAAGGCTCGAAGCAAGTCCCTTACTAAACCTTCAATCTTACGGTTCCGCAGCGGCTTATCGGCGTCATCTTCCTCGTCGCTTTCGTCATCTCTCCCTTTCTTAGGGTAGAGTAGCAAAAGACTCTGAAGCACCGTCTCCTGTTGTGACAAAATAGGCTTGATAATGGTTAGCTCATCCTGGATGTCCATAATCTCAATGAGAAGCTTTGTCTCCTCGTCAAGGCGTAAGAGGGACTCGATTTCTTTCTTCTTCTTTTTTGGACTGAGGTTTCCCTTCTCTAATCGAGTGGTAATTCGACGAAACTCGTCAAAAAGGAGGTTCTGCTTCTCAGACACACTGTTGATGGAACCTCTGAAGCAATCCTCAAAACGAAACCCCGCAGGCCCCTTCCGCTTGCAAAAGTCAAGGCTTGTTCTGAGAATCAGGCGGAGCAGGTGTTCGGCCGAGCGGATGAGTGGTCTTTCTTTGTTGCCTCCAAGCTCGGCCATTAGGGCCTTCATGAGATCGTAAGACTCGTCTCCATTCCATGTGGTTGGAAAGCTCGTGATGACGGTCCCTTTGATCAGGGTCAGTAGGCTATACCATGTAGCGTGTTGGCAGACGTACCTTTATAGAGAATCCACACCCACAGCTGATCAACCATGATGATGGGTCTGTCCTTGGCCTTGTCGCATGCCTTTGTGTCCTTGGCCCATTTATAAGCAACCTGACTCTTGTCTCTTGTCTCAGTCGAGCTTAGCATGTAATAAGAAAACTGATCCAGCGTGCGGCGACAATGCACAGGCTTGGGCGAACGTAAGTAGCCGTCTAACAGAAGCGATTGATTGCTAGCAGGCATGACATTCCGAAGCAGTTTGGCAGCATCCTTGAACGGGCTACTGGACGTGGAATAATATGAAGAAGAGACTTCGCTTCTTCTCTTAGCATGCCTTGAAGGCGACGACTTGGATGCTGCAGCCTCTGAAATTACTTTGTCTTGCTGTGAGGTTTTCAATTCACCGGAAGCATTCGAGATGGCGTCGCTGAGATACTTGCGGTGCCGGTGACATTCGAAGCCGAAAATGGGTAGCTACCAAGAGTCAGCATGTCTGTTTCTCGCCCAAGACTCGATGGTCCACCAGACTTACAAAAATCACGATGGCATCAGACTCCTTTGACTCGGACACACTAGATTGGCTAGACCCCAATTTATCAACAGCGGCAACATCTCCAGGACCCAAGGTAAGCGTAATTCCACTTTCTGAAGAGCTTCCTCGTCGGACTGCGTTCGGCCTTTCAGTGGACTGCGTCTTTTCAGGGAGTCCATGGGAATGTTTATATCTCTTGGCTTGCGGCATCATGTAACGATCGATCACAGGAGAACCTGGAGTTGTCAGTAAGAGACTTCATGGTACACGTTTGGACAGCCATGACCGAGGGTGCGGGACTTTGAGAGCACTCTGTACAAGAACAAACTGACCTTGATGGCGCTGACCACCCATGGAACCGTCCTGGATACCTGAACTGATCAATAGGTCCTAGTGAGAATAAGCCAACTGGTTGATCAACGCACAGGCTATGGAAAAACAGGTACGTACATGGACCCATTGCTCCTAATAGGTATGACAGTCAGCGTTTCTGCGACTTGGAATGTTGTGCAGGGACACTTACATTGTTGGCAGGTAAATGCACCCAACGACACAATGCCTTCTCTCTCGCTAGGCTGTCTGGCCGCGACATGTCGAGCGTACGGGTTACCCCGAGATCCCCGCTGTAGATTACGTCTGTCACAGTTGCAAAGTCCCAATTGAACTTTTCAGACCACTTTGACCCACGGCGTTTCGTTTGCATGAATATCTCCAACAGGAACATGTCAAAGACATCGCATGCCGAGGCCTGTGTCGAGCCAGGCTCGGGATTGGTGACTCTCTCTAACACGTGATTCATCGTTAACGAGTTCCCTACGATCAAGTTTTTCCTCAACCGCTTGATCCATGCATTCTCAAGTCCAGTTGCGTAGTGCCAGGGGGAGTTGCCGAGAATATCCTTGTCATCCACTTGCAAGCCCGTGTTAGCCTTCACAAGTAGCTTGATTATCTGCGTGAAGACGGCCTTCTTGGCGTCTTTTTCCTGGACTGCCTGGCGAATGGCCGTCGTCAGAGGGGATCTCCCGTTGTTGTCCTTTTCTGTAAGCGACGCCTTGCCTTTGTAGACAAGATTCTTGACAGCGCTTGAATTGCCTGCTTCCACCGCGAGGTGTAGCGGGGTCAAGCCTTTTTGGTCTTTGAGATTGACCGGAAATCGTTCCTTGGAAAGATCTGGATGACGCGCTCGCAGTACTGTGGATTGTGCGGTGCAGTGCTTGACGAGGATAGAACGCTTAATAATCTCGACCAGAGACTTGAAGTCCTCATCCTCATTCCCGTCGAATCTGCTAAGGCGGTGGGATGTTCTGGATCTTCTCTCTAGCAACATCACTGACGGGTGTTTGGGGACAATTGCTTGTCGGTGGGTAGTTAGTAAGCGTGGTAATAATTGAAGTGAGCTCTGGTAAGGCACTACTGACCCTGTCACCCTCTTTCACTGGGAGGTAGTGCCATGCTAGGCAAATCTGATTTGCCGAGGCGGTGCTTGAGAATGTGTTCCACAGATAAGAACCGTCGATCTTTCTGCTGTCTGAGGCCTTGATCAAGCCCAAATCGCCGTTATCGCTGCTTCCAAACCAGTCGTCTGTCCAGGTTCTGTTTGATAATTGGCTACGACTGCGCGGGTACAGCTCGAGATCTGAGGATTTGCTAGGAGAAGGCGCATCCATCAGAAGCACGCCAGCAACTAAGCCGAGATGTATACTTGATTTGGTGTCATCCGTCTCCGCCAGTCGAAGTTTGACGACGGCCCGCTGAGCAATAAGCGCGCCAAACCCAAGGCCTATGAAGACGATAGGCACCTCTGCGAACCCAGTTTCACCCGGAGGTCGCAGTTGTGCGAGACGTTCGAGCAGGTCCGCCGCTTTCTCGTCGAGATATTTGAATGGTCCGTTGGAGGCGGTCTCTATGTCAGAGTACGTGTAGCACAGAACTCGGGCACGCTGAATCTCTGCTGGCAGCATGTGGGGGTCGGTCAGCCAGTTGACACGTCTTTCTGTCCCACGATCGGAAGATGGCCTATCTGTCGACGGTTTGTTTGGGGCACCAGCATCAGTGACGTTTACCGGCCCTTGGTTCGAAGTATCTGGCTTGCTAACCGGCGCATCTTGTGGCTGCTCATCTTGGTCTCGCGGCGAGATCGGACGTTTGGACATCTGTTGACTTTCCAACCTGGTCTCAGCTTCAGCATCATCAGTACCTCCAATGTCTGTCTCCGGAACCGTTGGGAGCCATGATAAGACAGTTGACTGGACCATTTCATATCTCCCTCGCCGTTGACCAGGCGCAGGGCTACCATCGCTACCCAGTTTGCGGGCTTCATCAAGGCTTGTCTTGAGAATTGATGTCGTGTTCACCAAGCGCCGGGGGTCGTTCTGGCGTCGCTTAAGCTTTTTACGATGAACCCAGGCCGTTTCCAGTGCTTCGCCAATGTCGTGGATTGCAATGATGTCGACGCACGGCATATAATGGTTGCCTGTCGGGTAGGAGACATGAAGTTCCGAGAACGGCTATAGGCGTTAGTTAGTAATGCATTTCGCGTCTGATTTAGTCTCAGTTGCTCACCCTAAGAATACTGGTCACAGCATTCCCGAACTCCTGTGTCTTGTTGATGGCGCTGGGATTGGTTTGGTTTGCCTCTCCCTGAGTGGGTGCACCTGGATCCTGGGGGTTATCAGGAGTCTTTGGTGTTTTCTGCAGATTGAGGCGCTCGCGAATCCTTGCCGGTATGGATTGGTTAGCTGGCAGTGGCCTGGAGTCGTCAACGCTGCCTGATTCCAAGGGATTCGCGTTTTGCATGGGCCCCTCGCTTGTGGTCGTCATCGCTGGACAGGCGGTTTAGCTGAACCCCAACAACGCTGCGAAGAAATCAGCTTTCGTGCGACTACCATGACCGCTGGATGGCGAATATATGTTCTAATCTTGCCCTGAGCCGTTATGGACAGGACCCTGTCCTCATGGAATGAGCAGCAGGCGTTCGTGGCGTTCCATTGACGGCTTGGGGGTCATGAAATGGGCTGAAACGCGATTCAATTGGTCCAAGAAAAACGTCAATGAAACGCATATTGGGAACACTGCATTTGGTGTTGTCGAATTCAGCTATGATGAGCTGAAAACCGCGCAAAGGTTCGCAGAGCCTTGCTATCGGAGTGCTTTGATTTGTGTGCGCTTGATGCGGGTGGCATGACTCAAGGGGTCCCAGCTGCATGTTGCGTCTGCATGTTCGGCATGTTTTTGTGGTACGCTGTCATACTTGTTGCTGGTTCGGGGCGGAAGAGTGAGGCTGGAGGGAAATCGCCCATGCTTTGAACTCGTTGATCATTTGGAAGTCAGCAAAAGTATAATGAGGGAACCCACCCTAAGAGAAAGGCGGCGGGCCGCAATGGAGAATAAGGTTCTCATCCTGGTGGGACACGATATCCCACCCACCACCCTCTCGTTTCCGTTTCTTGATTACGTTATTACGTTGCTCGACCCGAGCTTCTGGGCAGCTGTTCTCTGCACCCCTGCGCAGGTTGTTCCGGGAAAAGGTGCCCTTCGCCTGCATTGATCAAGACATCAATCGACGTTAGTTGGGTTCCATGTTTTTGGGTGACCGATTGAACACAGATTTCAGCTTATGGCCCTCTCTGAGTTCGGATTCGCCGCAAATATCTCCATAATGCCTAGCTTAGTTAGGAGCTCAAACCGAGTAGCATTGGACCCCTACGAAGAATGCATCGGGTATGTATTCACGATGATGGACTTGCCAAACGGAGCAGACTTACCTGAAGAAGCTCAATCAGCGCTTGCCATCTCTCGGTGAAAGAAGTCATAGACCTGGTAGTGCAACCCTCTGTGGGCCTTCAGCACCCCGATCCCACCGCGAGACATCCTGATCACAGCCAGCTAAAAAACAGTGTCAACATTTCGCCGCCTTGAAAGGGACCTCGACGACGGTTCTCTTCTTTTTCTACGTACCAAAGTACCATAGGCTGCAAACTCGACTTGGTCCGGATGACGCTCACAGATCCCCTTGCTCGGAAAGCTTTCTTCGCCAGGATACAGGCAGTGGTGAGAACTCCCCAGAGAAGCTTCTTCTTCTCCTCCTTCGCTTGGTCCGCGGAAGGGATAGCGGTCCTGTTTGATAACCAATGGAATGATCCAGGCCTTTGGAACCGAACGGGCTGTAGACTCTCAACCCACTTGGCTTGGTAATTCTTCTTGGATTCGGGGTAATCAGCTGCAATGATATCGTAGAGCTGTTTTTTGAGAGCTTACTTTTCGGCATCCGATGTTGCGATATTGTCCTTGTTCCGGTCACCGTTGTAGATGTTGGACGCTTCGATCATGAGAGACCAGAATCGTCCTCGTTCTTGATGAAGCCGCCGCGCTCTCGGTCGGTCGGCAAAAGCAATACTCAGAAGTCACATCATTTTGAATTCATTGATAGAATACAGCAACCTCTTCCAGCTCCCTCCTATCTATATGTCTCCTGTTTTCGGCTAACAATTGGTAAATACGAGACCCTTAAACCCGGGAAGGACCAGTTTATCTACTGCCTCAGACACATCACTTAAAACTCCACGAAGTAAAAGAAGAAAGACCAAAGAAAAGCAATGCCAACGTCTTATTGGGTTGTTTCCCCAAGCAACTAGGCACCTACGCGACCATTAGATGGGGAGAATCCCGCAAGACAAGGTATCGCCTTTCAGAGAGAAAAACTGTCCAAACCTCGGGAGCTTCTTGAGATACGATAGAGGAATATAATCAAGGTACTTGGGCCCACCAGTTGCCATAGTCCAAATCTTGTGAACCATCGTGCCGATCGCTGTCCTCGGCGGGGTCTTCGTAGATGGGATCAGCTCTAGGGTCTGAATTCAAATCAGGATCCAAGATGTTGAAATCAATGACGTTGAGGCCAAAGGGATTCGGGATATCATCAACGGAGAACCTGGTCCCAAACATATCGAGGTTGGCGGGATCGAAACCGGCAGGATTGTAGTCGATGTTGCCGGACACTGAGATTGATTGTTGATCAAATCGGGCTGTTGCGAGTGGGATACAGTGCCATCGGCCGTAGCTGTATCAAGTGGAGTGTCATTAGTTGGCAGCAACATAATGGTTGACGGGGGCACCGAAACGACCAGGAGAGTTGGCAGCGATGTTATTGTCAACATGCGCGGCCAAATGATTAAGCGGGTTGGCACCAGATTGGACAGTACCACTCGCAGCGAATTGGTTAGAGATACCAGGAAGAGAATTGGTATCGATGGTTCTGTCGTGAGCGTTTTCCGGACCAGAATGAGGATGCTGATTGAACCTCGCATGGCGGCTAGGACGTGGATTGTACCCACAGAATCCTGGTGGTTGAAGTTACCTCCGGGAATTGAGCGATCGACGGAATTCAGGCCAAAGCTTTGCTGATGGTTGATGACCATACGCAAGTTGTTCAAAAGGTCACTGATCGTTTCCAAAGTATTCATCCAACCCGGTGAACTGGTCACCACGAGATATGTAGTTTAGATTGTAATAATTGTAGTTTAGATCATCTTAATCGGCGACAGGTGGTCCCAAATGGTCCGTAGGGTTAGGAGTTGACATCGCAACCTGATCCGTGAAATCCGAAGACACCTGTTCATCAATGGTCAGGTTCTTTGAGTGTGTGATTTGTGTAATCGAATGCCATTATCAGTGAGGTCGTGCGATGAAGTCGCTGTCCTGCGAAGAAGATGGTGCCTTGGGAGAGAGAGAAGTGTTCAGAGAAAGCTTAACAGAAAGGCAGCGGGAGTGAGAGAAGACGACCTGGGAGTGAGGGCTCTGAGAGAAAATAGATCTTACAAAAGTGGCCCTTCGACGCCGACAGTGCTGTTCATACTGTCCGACCAATGTGGGTTAGGTACGTCTTATTAAGAGCAAAAGTAACCACTCTGCGCTTGAGTGACCTACTGTTGAGAAGAAAAATACCAATGAAGGAGTTGGAGCAGAAAACTCTCCCGAATTAAATTGCAAAAGGACCGTAGCCTTGTGATAAATCCGAGAATGACCAAAGGAATAACATCAATTTTCAATAGCAAAACTACCATCAGATAAATTGCAATATATACTGTCGCTCAAGGTTTGGAACATAAAATTAAGTGAACCACAATAACGCAGGTAAAGCATTGAGCATATACCCAATGGAGCAAGACCGCAACTTGAACTGGAGGTGGAATGGCAAGAAACCTTGGTACCTTGTCTGAAGACCTCATGCATGGCAAGTGTCCTGTTTGAACATCACGGCACTAGTCATAAGCATGATTATCTACTGTAATCACGCAAGTAATGGGGTATATGAGCCATAGTACAGTGAGACACTCAAACACGGAGGAATATAGCCCTGCTCATCAGGCGTGCCATCGAGCAACCGGATGATCACCCTGAACACAGCAGTAGATGACATACTCAAACAGTATTCTGCTAGATCCTCCAGAAGATCTTGATCTATGACCCATATAGCTGTTATTTTGGCAAACGTGTTTTGGGAGGTTGCTTATCTAGCAAAGGCAAACTAGTTGGTTGTTACCCCTATCACCCCTGAGTGCGTTGTTGTCCAGCGCAACACCCCGAGGTCCAACCGGAAACAACCACATCTCCCCCACCTTTGCCAAACTTTAATTCAACCACAACTGTCATTCCTCAACCAGCCATGACACAGAAATGGTGTCTGACCTCCCAGGCGCACTCCATAGTCTCCCAGTTGCGCCAAAGTGAGCACACCACTGGCATAACCGCCAAGCGCAACCCAGCATCTACACCCCAGGTGAGGTGAAGCTCATCAATTGTGGCGCCGCCACTCCGTTTCCTCCACATCAGAGCTGCACAAATGGCCGCGAATACGTCTCTCCCCCTGCTCCCTCTCAACGCCCGAGATCATGTCAGCGTTCGTGGTCCTTGTATCTTAGCCGGCCGAGTATCTGTGTCTCTCATCGTTGCGTTCGAACCAGGCTGCTGGGGTTGGAAGGACTGACCAATCAGATCATGGACTGCCTCCCAATCGGGCAGGCGATAGTGGGGTACGCTGAGACATGGCTCTTGGCCTCGAACTACCTCACCATCGTCAATGCTCTGTGGAGATCTCCATGAGAGAGAGATGTGTCAAGCTGGGTATCCAGGATTGTCGCACTTTGTTCCCATCGTGTGCGGAGGATTTGCGATATTGTTTGCCCTTGATGATCCCGGCGCCTGCACAGGGACTTGTTTGTCCTATGCCCTCTGGATGCAGATACCAATGACTAGTGGCCGCTTTACGTTGAAGCCTTCATTGTTTGATCGAACTTCAGGGTACTTTGATCTCTGAAATCCATCCCAGACTCGTTCGAGTTCGTTTCGGTTGTTTAGGCATTAACGCCTTTTGACATGTCATTGAATTGTCAGTATTGCTCCTAATACTGTTTGGTTTACTCTGGTGTTGACCGCGCTTTTGAACAGTATCCCACTCCCCCATAAAAGGCTATCAGACGTGGCACACATGCTCCCCGTGCGATACCAGATCTGAGATGACAGACGGTTGTTCCGCGATAGAAGTGGGCAATGCTGTTAGGGTTGATACTATTCTGGAGTTAAGTTAGAGACGGAATTATAAATTTTGGGTAAGCCAGTCAGTCTTACTAGAGGCTTTAGGGGCTTCCCGTTCCCAAATGCTGTACCCAGTGTTTCATGACACGGGTCGTGAACTTGGAAAGGGTCGACAAGAAGTCGGACAACCCTAAAGGACCGCTCCGTTCAATTGGGTCATGATGTTCTTAAGATGTCAGCCACAAATATGACCTTGCAGGAGTGGATAGCTTACCTTGTGTAATGTCAAGAGTTCCAAATCAGGATCACGTTAGGGTTTGGAGGAAGATTTATCACTATTGCACTTGGTGCCCAACTTGTTTGATGCCTGGTCCGTTATATTACGTTAGGTGTAATTGCTCAAGAAAGAAGACTCCCTGTGTTCGGAGAGTTGGGATTGATTGTCAGTCGACCCCTCACAGGAAATGGCAAAATGTCGCGACTGAGCCGCCAAACGATTTTCTTTTGCACTCCGAGCACCAGGACCGCACACAGCGCTGCCGCCTAGCAAGACGACAATTGGTTTCTTAGATGACATTGTCGTGTAGAGCCTGACTTTTAAGATAGCCGGTGTAATCGAGAAGTCGTAGGTGGGTTGGGAGGTAATGTCGACAAATACTCGAAGAAAAACCCAAACGGCGGAGAAGCCGCAGTGGCCTGCAATCTTCCCCTATTACTAGGCCGCACGTTTCAGGCATCATCGACCTTGCCGTTGTCTCCTGCCGCTTCTCTAGCCAAGGGTTTCCGCCGATCATGACCAGTTGGCCAATCTATCCCCATGGCCTTTGACAGTTGCCGGGAAGGTGACGGACATGACTTGATGCCGGTGCCCAGTCAGGTCCTGATCTTCAAATTTCACTCCCTGTGATATATGATGCTGAAAAAGGTCTTGCAATTCCCATCCACATCGCGGATAGGTGGTCTCGGCTTCTCAACTGACATCAGTCTCATCTCGGACGCATTCTCCTCGACTTATTGCTTAATGCCAGGTTGCATCTTGTTTGTACAGCATCTAAATCAAACGCCATTACCTACTCAGCTCATTTCATCAACTTGATAACAACCCAGCTGGTTTACCAGACAAGGAACCACCCTCCATCAGGGTATTCATCTGTACCTCTGAGTCGTTGGCTGGATTCATCGCCATCACTCTGACTCTTGTTCCTTATACCGTCAGTTTCTCTGCCGTCCGAGTCAACCAAGTACACAGTCGGCATCTTAAGTCTCCGCCACCTCCATCTTCGTTTGTGTCTCTCCATAGGAAAAAAGTATTCCTGGCATCTGGAGCTTTTCTCCCATGGAAGGAGGCCAGCAGCAGGACAGGCCATCCCCCCACTCGTCAGGATGGGTATACCTCTTAATGCCCGATTCATTGAGATTTGACGGGCTCTTTCTTACAGCTTACCTTGAACCTCCAGCATGCCACCAGGAACTGCTCCTAGCCTCCTCTTCCCCGAGTAATGTTGCGAGAGAAAAGCCGGGAATCAGCAATGACGAGAATTCGACCAAGATCCTACCATCGCAGCAGCAGCCGCCCTGTTTCAAGTTAGCGATGCCGAGTCCTCGTCGCAAAAAATCAACACCAAATCAATAGAAACAGTCGTCAACAAAGTGAAAAGCCAAACGCCAAGCAAGTAGACAAATAAAAAAAGGGTATCTTCGGGCTTCGCTGAAAAATAGTAAAAATAAAGCAAAGGACAATAGGAGAAAGACCAAAGGAGAAGAAGAGAAAGGCCGGCTTTGGTGTCTTCTCCAGCTCTAGGGGAGAAAAAAGAGATGGAATAGTTTGAGTGTCTTCCCCAACTCTGAGCCGACCTGACCATTCAGTTTGAAGAGCAGTGGAAGTATTCCCAACACCTCGAAGGGTTCATTCCGGATCTTCCTCGCTGCATCCGGTGCCCCGCCCTACACGCTGCAATCCCGGGGGACCGGCATTTCCAGCACATCTGGTCGGGTCTTGCAATCCGGTCAGTGGCTTTCGTTTGCGCGACGTGGATCTGACACACTCGGGATGTTATGTGTTGCCTCTGCTCATCACCCATCCACCGAAACCCAACATCAGGTAGAAGCTGTCAACGGCACAACGCCAACCATCAGACGCTCAACCCCCACTGCGGTTGGTCCGCTTCGCGATCAACGCCTTCGCCAACATCGATCGAACCCGAGTTCTCTCCGCAAGCCACTTCCTCCAGTTCATTCCACCAAAGCCGTTTCAATGTCACAGAGTCATCACTCGCATCTAGATTCAAGCCCCCAAACCTAAACTCACAACTGCCACCCGTCCAGTCTTTGCTCGAATCAATCTCTCCACGTGGGTCGTGGGAAAGGGTGTGATGATGTTCAGGGGTCCACACTCAGTGGAACCTCGAAAGCAGAAAACGGCCGGCAGGGTTCAACTCAACGACGTCAAATAGTGGAGTCGCCGGGAACAAGAGGGGTAAGGGGTCCTGCGTTTGGCCCTTATGCACTCAACCCTCGAACCGAGCATCGATTGATGAGACAACTACTTGGAGGACGAGACAGAAAAAGGCGCGCATACCGTTCGTCGTTTCTCTGGTCATTTTCTGCAAACAACTGGGCTTGTTATTCCCAAATATGTCTGATTTGTAACAAGCCCGCCCCGAAAGCATCTGCCGGGTCCTCGGGTCGAAGTCTCCATGAGGCGCCAAGACATTCCAGTCTCTTCGCCAGTGGGGGCCAACAGTCATCCAACCGCCCTGTTCTCCACGGAATGATGGAAGGGTCCACGGGGTCTCTCTTGATCAAATATCCACCCACGATGTTTCCTCGCTAGCGTCTCCCGGTGCCGTCATGTTTCCAGACAAACTCCGATGCAGGGGAAGTTCCGGAGCAAAACTACAAGTAGCAGTCTCTTCCCTCTCTCCTCAACAACTTCCGATTCTGTTAATAATACCCGCCTACCACCACGGCACACACTCACATCGCAGCACACTATTGGAAGGGAAACGTACATACACCTTACATATATCATCAATAAACACTTCCCCTCTCTCACATACCCACCCGCATCTTGCGTGATATACTTTTCTCAGAATTGGTGGGGGTGACTACTCACATACACAAATACAAACCCATCCGATCGATCGGACCGAGCAATACCAGCTCCTATTTATCATTCACAACAACCGCCACACAATTATCAATCTCCCCACCAGGGTCGACATCACCATGTTCAACCTCGAAACAACCATGCCTCTCCACCCCTCCTCCAAAACTCTCCGTCCACCATCCCGACCAATCTCTCGACGACCATCCCTCAACACCGCTCCCACAACCATGAGCACCACAACCGCCACCACCACCACCACCCGCAAAACCCACCCTTCCACCCTCTCAAGGCAACAATCCTCCACCCTCCAAAGAAACCAACAATCCTCCGACCTCCTCATCACCACCATCTCCCCCCTAGTCCACACAATCCACCACTTTCAACAACTCGCCTACCACCTCTGCCTCAACACCCTCTTCGCCTTATCCATCCTCGCCTCCGCCTCCTTTGTCGCAAGCAAGGCCGTCGCCTACCGCTCTTTTCTCCTTTCCAAAATCTTGGCAGAGAGCGGTGTGCTAGCGGGCAGGTGGGTCTACGCCAAAGTCTGGAACGGGCAGAGGTCAAGGCTGTTCAGAAAGAGGCTCGAGTTTGAGATTTTTGTATTGCTGTTTGGGTCGGGGAACACTATCTTGCTGTTGGTCCTGTGGCCGGGGTGGATTGTGCTTGGATTGGCGGGCGTGGGGTGGTGGTTGGTTAACGGTTGAGGGAAGAAGAAAAGCTCACGACTTAAAACCCAGCAAGATAGAAGCTGGGATTCAGCACGTCGATTAGTATCGAGAGAGATCTGATCCTTTCAACCAACAAACGACCCGGCCCTGGCGGTAGAGGTTTGCTGTGATGGTATCATCCATCCCCGCCAATCCCAATTGTCACCGGGAACCTGCTTGCGGATACTGTCAATCGGGACTTCATTTCGTCCCCGAAAAGAAAAAGGCATTTCCACCAGTGTCCCGCTGGATCTCCTTGGAGTAATCCACGTCAGGATCAAACTCCTGCCACACACTCGCCGGGTAGATGTGCTTGTTGCGCTGGTACCACCTCCGATCAACAACCTTTGTCCACTCTGGATCATCACCCGCCCCCTCCAGCGTTCTGATATTCCCACCAGCCTTCAGAACGCCACCACTTGCAGTCGCAGCAGCAGCAGCACCGTCCCCGGCAGGAAGAGGAGCCTCAGCTCTGTACTCAAACAATCTCTTCCCTTTTGGGCCGAGAGTCTTGTTCATAATGAAGAAGTAGAAGTCGTAATGCTAACATTAAATGTCAATAACCTTGTCTCATGACCCTTGCGAAGTGAACTTACATGAGGAATAATAACCCCCCTCCTCACCAACATCAAATCATCCACCCCAACCCTCGCCCAATCCCTCCTCGCATTAGCATTCTTATCCCCTCCCACTCCCAACTCTGCCCCCACCTTCCTGCTCTTGTCCAAGAAAAGCCAGATGTGATCCCCCTTTTTCACCCGGACAACACCCCCGGGGATGTTTGTGCCATCGTAGAAGACAAACGGGATCGCAATTTCCGTCTGCTTCACCGCCGCCTGTAAGATCAGGAACTCCTTCCTCAGGGCGTCCTTTTCAGCTTGTTCCTTTAATCTTGCTGCCTTGGTCAGGGCTTTGGGGATGACGGGGGCGGAGGTGTTGACTATTTTCTTCGTGTCACTCTCGCTCTCGGGGGTCGGGTTTTTCGACTTGGGTTTTGTTGTTTGTGGCCCATCCTCCTCTTGATTGTTTTCCTCATCGTCATCTCCGAATGACACCAACGCCTTGACCGCGCGCTTGGTGGTGGTTTTCTTTTTCCTTTTCGGGGGAGGTTGGTGGTGGCGGCGGTCGGTTTCGCTCTCACTAGGGACGGGGACGGCGGCGGCGGGGGTGCCGGTTTGGGATCTGTTGGGGGGTGTTAGGACGTTGCTGTTGTTATTCGCGCGGGTGATGGCGGCGGCGGCTTCGCGGGCTTCGCGCTCTTGCTGCTCGAGGACTTCGGCGCGACGTTTGCGGAAGTCGGCCAGGCCGACGAGGCCGACGGTTGTGTGGGAGAGGCGCTCGTTGGTTGTTTGGTTTTGGGCGGTGAAGCGGGAGGTGGTGGGGGTTTGGTCGGACATTTTTTGGGTGGGTGTGTTGTTGTCTTGTCAATTGAAGAGAGAGAGTTGATGAGGATGACGTCGCGGGGCGGGCTTTGGCAGCGTTGAATATGCTTGTGGTTGCGAAGAAGCGCTATGGAAGATTCCGCGAAACTCACGGCGGGTGTCGCGATAAATACCCGACTACACTGGCGGAAATAGTGGGGCACGCGAAGGCCAAAAGTTGTGTGTAAACCTCCAGAAACTCATTTTCCTCTCCAGCCACGTTGTCGCAGACGACCTGCTCCTATCCCAAATCTTTCAATTTTCCCTGCAAAAAGCCCGCCAAGCTCTCAAACATAACGGCGTCATGTCCTTCCCGCCAATGCACTGTTACTGTTGTCGTGGAGACGCCCATCTCAACGGCAACGTCAAACCCCAGCCGGCATTGCACTGGATCAGATCCCGGCGCGGCTGAACTCAACACGGAGAAGCTTGTGGATTGGTCTCGCATTTTCTTCCGCCTCGATGCCCGGCTCCAGACATTTTCTCTTGTCCTCCCTGTTCCCTTTCTGGCGTCTGTGTCCCAGTTCCACGACAGTAGCTCCAATGACCGCATAACCTCGTTAATCCTCGTGATGGCGTGGTCAATTGATCTCCACGGATGCAGACTCAAAACCTCAATTGCCAAAACTGGCGGCGAGACTTTCTTCCAGCCGCTGGTCTTCACCCTGGCAACATGTTCTGCTGGTCTCATTGGCCCGAAACTCCACCCAAGCGCCCATCGTCTGGTCTTGTTCCCTTGTATGAACTCGGTGATGGCGTAGTTGTCTATTCCATTGGCCTTGAGCTTGTCAACCAAAGTCTCGACACTGCTAGCTTTGCCTAGCATGGAGGTGTACCACTGAACCTCCTCTTTCAGCACCAGAGACTCTTCTAACATCCGACTGATGTGAGCAATTTCGCCACCCTCACAAACCATCTCGACAGGTGCGCCAGTGCAAGCCGAATGTGGCGGACGTACTTTACTTTGCGCCGAAGAGAGCATATCGTCCTTAGACTCGTAAAAAGGAGGGTTCATCATGGTGAAATCGATGTGGATGACCTTCTCGCTTTCTCTGCCACGGAGAGGAATCAGGGTGTCTTCTGGTTGGCGCCCCAACACAGTAATTCGGTCTTCAAGATGGTTCAACGCGACATTTTCCCTTGCATATTGCAAAGACTTCTCATCGATGTCTGGTTGGTGTTAGCTGGCAATGGTAACCATGCTCACCAACATGAACAGCACGTACCGGTTGCAACAAAACGCCACGATGGGCGCTGGGTCGTCCCCAGCAAGGGGTAGATACAGCTTGCGCCTGTTCCAATGTCGAGCCCGCAGGCTGGTCGGCCTGGTGGCTCGTACGACGAGGTGTCCACCAATTCCTTAAGCCATAAAATGTAGTTGTGTCGATTTGGCACCTATGACTTTGTCAGCGAGAATCGACACTGTGTCTGAGGGGCGAAAGCCTACTGGAGGGCACAGTCTGTCATCGGGCAGCTCTAGCTTCAGGTTGAAGTCGAGTGACAGCAGCGTCTTGGTGAGCTGCATGACCGCCTTTGGCTCGGTGAAATCGAGATGGCCATTTTCTTGGAGTCTGGAGTCACATCATCAGCCAGTGCTATGGTAAGGTGGAAGGTATAGACACAAACATACACAGCAGCAAAGTCTACATCTTTCTCGGCGAGTTGTTTGAAGTCGAGCTCACGATCATACAGGTGCCGAAAGTGAGCATCATCTGAAGCCGCTACGTTGAGGGACTGTTGAGATGCAGGAGCTGCTTGGGACTTGCGACCGGGTTGTTCCAGATCATCCAGTACCTTCCTCTTTTTGCTCGACATTTGGATAGATGGTGGCTTGGGATTCTTGCATATTAGATGCAGCTTGTTTGGTCGAGGTCTTTGGCTGGTGATGTCTGCTGTGTTGCATCTGGGAACTGCAGTGGGGCGAGGAATTGACCAATCAGATCACGTGCCCAGGCTGCCATCACCGACCGATATCTTTTGGCGAAGACCTGCCCTGAAAAATGCAACTCCTTCTTTGTGTTCTCTTTTCCATCTCTCTTTCTTCCAGCTTCAGATCACAAAATGGATACACCGGTCCTCCAACTTTCTCAATGTTGGGTCTATCGCCTCGTCTCAATACAACGGCATCCCTAACGGTGGTATCTGCAACCCTAACCTTCTCTTTCGACCCCTCAGTTCAATGCGACGGCAGCACGGTTTCGCTGCTTCAACCCGCCCCCAACAGTAACAGCCCGGTCTTGCACAACATGCAAAATTAATGAGCACCCGGCAGTTCCCCGTCATGGTGTGATATCCTTCATCGACTTCATACGAGTGCTGTGGTAGTGTTGGTACGGGATCCTTGCCCAATCTATCGAGTTCGTGGTACTCGCCAGGTCAGCCTGTGTTTCGGCAAAGCCGTTTCCTCAAAAGTTGCTGTGAAGCGTGGCCGATTTCGGTATGCAGGCAGATACTGCTGTGCACATGGCTGGCTACTTGGTCCCTTCGGTTCAGCCACTGCCGAAGGATGCCGTCTCCATCGCTTTGGGCTTCGGCTCAACTTCTCAACTTGATGTCGACGGCTTACTGAGTCTCCAGCAGCAGCCCACAGAAGCCTGCGACTCGGCACAAGAAATGGTGACATGGATTGCCACGATGTGAATGATGCCGAGTGATCTATTTGACACACCTCGCAACCTATCCGATTCGAGATGTCACCGTATTGGCGCCTTGCCCTTGGACCGACCCTAGCTGCGCCCGGCCTGTTAGCCAGAACAACTGCATGATACGACCACCTCTGGACCGTCTGCCTGAGTGCTCGAGTGGATGAGTCGACATTGCCAACCCTCTGTGCGGCCCCTTTGTGGTTACCTGCTTGGGGAGAAGCGTTTGGCACGCTGCGCAAGCTTCACGTCGTGCCAGCGGGTTGGGACATGGTTGCAACACTAGGCGCGGAACAAATCGCCGGCAGCCCCTCTTCGCCTAGGTCTAATACCCGATTGGCATCACGGTTTCCCACATCATGGTGTTTTTCTGGAAGCCCACTGCTCTCGGATCGTCATCAAAACGACGTCGGCTAACACACAGGGGTACTGAACAGTGTCTCGGTTCTTGTACCTAGTGCCAGCCATTTATGGTGTCGAGGAGAACGCTCGGTGGCCGAATGTGAGACCCTTTGAAGACAAGAAGCAGAAGTGGTGTGGCAGCCCCGACAAAAATCAACAACTTGCAGAGATCTGTGGGCACGCACACGCTCCAGGCAGTTCTCCAGATTTACGAAGGGCGCCAAAACATTCGCTTCAGATATCGCTATCGCCGCCAAATCTCGGATTCTATGGTGGCGACTGGTGATACGCGACAGAGAGGCACCGTTGGCGTCAGCCTTGTTGGTTGCCTTCTCTGCCGGGAGAAACCCATTCTTGGCTGTCATCTTGAGGCTCTGTTCTTTCTCTTTATGGACTTGATGGTGCCTCTCGCCGCACCCCGGCCTGAATTTGTCGATACTCTCGGATCAGTCCGACAGTATGCACGGTTCCAACAGCCGGTTGGCAGGACGTTGTATTCCTTTCAGGCTTTCCACGTGTGGGCACAGAGGCAACAGCTAGGCACTTCATCGGATTTCTGGTCACGAAGCTCAATTTTGTCTTCTCTTCTTTTCGGTAGAGCATCTCTCACTGGCTCTTGGCTTTGGAAGCTGAGATGGCAGGTGGGGTGCTCCAAGCTGCCTTTTGTGCCTTGTCCTTCTGTGACCCCTGTCAGCAGACCCAACATCCCGCAGCGCTCGCCTCGGTGGATGTCACATCATCTCTACAAGTCGATCTGATGGTGTTGCCAATCCTCTGTCTTGTTACCGAAACGAGGCTCTACCCATGCGTACAAAGGCGGCAAAGCAGGCTCCACTCAATCAGGATGCCGCTCTTTGGCACCACCACTCCGTCCCATTTGGAGAAACAATAGCAAACAGTGGCAGCCTCCGGGTCCAATTAGAGAGCAATTTCAGACATGCGATGAGTCTTCTACTGGCTACTAATGCTGGTCAAACCTGCCTTCCATGCGGAGGATGGTGTTCATTGGGTGAACTTGTTTGAAGGTCGGCATTTAAAAGCAAGCGAACACCATGACATGATGCCACCTCGATCCGAGACATGTTGACAGTTTTCTCGAACACCTCGGATTATCAGCCACTGCATTCCCTTATCATCCTGGTCCTCTTTTATACTTTTGGTTGACCAGTGTTCCACACCTTTACGAATCCTTGGCCCCGCCACATCAGCTCTGAAGTATTTATTGCACCCCAAACCCCACGCTTTTGTGGTGGTCTCCGGCCCCGGTCATCTCTCCGTGTGCTACTGCAGACTTGTTCGCCATTGCTTGCAGCACTTCTCGGCTGTCAGCTTGCATCATTCGCCAAAAGAGCTTAGGTATCGATAACCTATCTCTCAACATATCCCACAACGACCGAGACCACCATCAACGTCCAGGTCAGCAAAAGCACTGAATTCTCCATTCTATTAACTCGGAGACCGAGAAAGGAAAAGAGCTCGGACACAGTTCGACCAAACATTGCCGTGGTCTGGGTCAGTCACACACCCTGCTGGACTTGGCACACCACCCGACACCACCAGCGGGCACCCCGGGTCCTCAACCTCGCCGTGCGCTGCCGTTCTACATCTGGAGAAAAAGTACTAAACTTGACTTCCTCAACGTCCCGACGTCTCAACGTCTCACCGACTCCTGCAGACTGTCTTGCCGAACACATCACCCTGCATCACTCTCGTCCGCCATCATCCAGTGAAGTGGCGGCGACTAGCGAGAACGGCAGCATCCTGGTGCCGCTCATCGGACGCACTACATTCTGTCTCTCTTGAACCAAGTAACCCGCTTGCCTTCTCCATAGGTTGCCGGTTTGGAGAACACCTCTCCGTTTGTCGCATCGTCAGATGTCTCCCATCTACTCGGTCGCATTCGCACAGGCTCTGCAGTTGTGTACCGGCGAGTGGGAAGGTATTGGTTCATCTTGACCCGTCTTGTTTCGGGAGCCCACAGTTGGGTCACTGGCTCTTTTGTCCGCCTACTTTTCCGCGCAGTCATCACCATCGTTCTGACCATTGGCAAGGCGACAACAGATCCTCAAATACGGACGCCCCGCGGGTCTAAGCTTCTTTCTTGACCACCCACGTTGCGCCTGCCAGTCGCACAACCTTATTGCAGTACAAGGCGCCTACTCGGTCTGCAGTTTTTCACCACTGAAGTGCTCCTTCTGTGCCCCTCTTGGCCCTCAATACTCCGCACCCACCAGACCAATACCTCAAGGCTTGATCTTCAACCAATCCAACCAATCTGCAACTCAACAACATCATCAGCTCCTTTGCCGTCTTTATTGCGAAGGTATCCTTAGCAATCATGGAAACAGACAAGCACTCGCTTGAGGTGCGCGAGGGGAATCCGCCAGCCCCTGCTAACGGTGAGGAATGCAAGGCCCCAGTCGAAGGCAACCCCAAGGCAGCTGCCACAGACAAGAAAACCGGCGAGCGAGTGGCTGGCAAGCCAAAGGACAAGAAGCAGACCGAGAAGAAGTCGTCGAAAGCCAAGCGGAAGAAGAAGGCTGATGCCTTGCCGTCCTCCGACGAGAGCGCCACCGATGATGACACCAGCGAATCTGACTCCGCCTCGGACCATGACGATAGCTCCTCTGAGTCCGAGAGCGAGTCCAAGAAGAAGCGGGTGACAAAGAAGCGACACGAGGCTAGTAGGTCCAAGAGAAAGTCACGAAGCAAGAAGTCCAAGAAGCCTGTCACATCGGAGGAGTCCTCGTCTTCATCCGGCGAATCTGACTCTGATGCTTCCAAAGCCGAAACCGAGGATTGTTCTGAGGACGAGATGAGCCCACGAGAGGCGGTGAAACAGATGCACCTTCTTGTGGCGCAAGCGCAACAATTGGCGCAGCAGCAGCAACACCTGCCACTCGGTGTGCCCCTGTCTTCATCTCAAGGCATGCAGTTCCAGAGACAGAACGCCATGCCTTATTCTTTTAACCCTTCACGTCAGTATAACAACGACGACTATGACGGCGGTGCGCCCCCGAGCTTCAATCCTCCTCGCAGTTCCAGGAGAGGGCCTCGTTTCGGCCAAACTCCTGGCGGGAGAGGCAACTATGGTCTGGGAGATCTGGACGCCGGCCTTTCTAATCTCCTGGACCCCAACCTTCTCGGCGACGGCAAGCGTCTGACCAAGGACAAAAAGGAGAGAAAGAAGCAGAAGAAGAAGGAGGAGGCGGCAAAGCTCAACTACAAGCGGGTTGACCAGGTTTGGGACAGCTCGATTCACAACTACAAGCTTCAGGACACGGCCGAGGGTTCGGTTGACTCGCAGTATCATGATTTTCTGTTTCATGTGCGCAGAACTTTTGATTGGGAGGGCAAGTATAAGGCTACCATTGTCGACATCAAGAGTAAACTCCTACGCGAGTGCTTGCAGGATGTCATGGGCAATGTTAAAGGCGTGTCATTGGTGGAGAGCACACCCAAGCTGGACCCCAATCTACTTTTTCTGTAAGTTGCCCTTACCTTGCGACTTGATGGAAGTGGCTAACTTGATAATTGTAAGCTATCTCGATGATTTGAAGACGGCTCTGAAGGGCCTTAAACGGCGTACTTGCAAGGGTGCCAAGCGGGATCTTAAGAAGGAGCAGAAGCGTCTGGAGGATAAGCGCAAACACCTGAAGGTCCTGATTAAGTACCTCGACAAGGACTATGCGGAGGTCAAGAAGAGGTGGGCGTCTGAAATCACATTTCTCATTCTCGATAACTAACAGTGGTCAGTCTGTACCCGATGCTGAAGAACGGACTCATCACCTTTGACCTGCTCTGGGCCCTCTGGAAGCCCAACACTCTTGCTTTCGCCCACACCTACAGTTCGCCGGATGAGCCTCGCGTGTTCAAGGTTGAGATCGCAGAGAAACACTCCTCGTTCATGAAAGGCGACTACTATTACTTGGAGGGTAAGTATTTCGAGTACGACGGCAAGCAGTTTGGTTACGGAAGCGTCTCGGAGGAGATTATGGAGTTTAGAGGCGCTCGCAAGATCACCAGCTTGAATTGCTATCCGCTCAGCTACCACAAGAACGAAGCCAGGGTGCGCGAGGAGCTGGTGGAGCGAGGCAAGAAGTTCGTCGGCCTGGCTGGTGTGTACTACAAGAGTCATCAGGGCATGGCGTACTACAAGAAGAAGAAGGGAGTTGTCAAGGTCAATATCAATGGCCGGATCATGGTCGACCCTGCTATTCACAGGAGGATCAATCCCAACTACCCGATTTCGATGGTGCGGCCAAAGGACCACGACAGGTACTCGGACGATGAGTGCTCTGATGAGTCGGACTGTAGTGGATGTGGCTCTGATGACGAGGAGGAAGCGTTCAAGCGCAACGCTCGTCTTTATAGACCCAAGCGGAGCGGCCCTCCTGAGAACAACACGGGGGAGAAGCTGGAAAAGGTTTCGGCGCAGAATGATGAGGTCGGTGAAGAGACCAAAGATGGAGAGGAGGCGGAGAACAAGGAGGTACCGGCAACTGGTTCCAAGGACGCCAAGAAGATCCCCGAGTTCAGCGAGGAGGACTACTTGATTGCCTCTCCCGTGGTGCTTGGGTTCTCGTTTGCGGAAAAGCTGTGGCTTGAGTTTACCGTTTCTGGTGTCAAGGAGATTCAGTGGAACGAAACGGCGTATGACTCGCTGGTGCTCGAGTCCAAGACCAAGGACATAGTCAAGGCGTTGGTCGAGTCTCACAAGTACCATGCGGCCGAGAGTATCGACGATGTCATCCAAGGCAAGGGAAGAGGCCTGGTCGGTGAGTTTTTTCGCTCTCTTTGTAACATGCTGCATATCACTGACGAGCCTATAGCTGTTCTTCATGGTCCGCCTGGTACTGGCAAGACTTTGACAGCCGAGGGCATCTCGGAACTGCTCAAGTGTCCGCTCTACATGGTTTCGGCGGGCGAGCTGGGCACCGATTCTCGCTTCCTCGAGACCGAGTTACAAAAGATTCTCGACATTTGCCACGCCTGGGGCGCCATCCTCCTGCTCGACGAAGCGGACGTCTTCCTCGAGAAGAGGAACATGCACGACATTCACCGCAATGCTTTGGTGTCGATATTCCTCAAGCAGGTTGAATACGTGCAGAACATTCTCATCCTCACTACGAACCGTGTAGAGGTATGTTGCCTGCCCTTGCTGTCGGTTTCTTGCTGACATGATAACACAGACATTTGATGACGCCTTCCAATCCCGCATTCACATTGCCCTTCGCTACGGCAACCTCGAACAAAAGGCCAGGAAGGCCATCTTCAAGATTTTCATCGACCGCGTTCGTGCTCACGAGGGCAGCAAGCTTGGGCCGTTCACCGATAGCGATTACGAAAGTCTTTCCCGGAAGGAGCTGAACGGGAGGCAGATCAAGAACACGGTCAGGACGGCGCAGGCGCTGGCGGTTAACAAGGGCGAGCCCTTGTGTATGAGCCATATCCGGCAGGTCTTGGAGGTACAGGCAAACTTTGACCGGGATCTGAAGGGCGGGACGGGGTATCAGGACGCGATGAGGAGTTATTTTTAAGGGGGGTGGTTGGGTGATGAGAAGCAGCGGTAACAGCGCAGGTTGAGCACACATGGAGATTGGGTTGTTGTACTATTGATTTTTGGTCCTGTGCTTTTGTTTTGTATTGCTTTTGAAAGCAGCAGTCGATACCATTAATTGTAGCAGGGCGCGTTGATTTTCATCTCTCGGTCGGATATCCGGGCCATGGGATCATGGTCAGGACATTTACTCATGCAAGAATGTGCACCTTTCAGGGATAGGGGAACAGTTCCAAAGCTTGTTACTCGGATTCTCGCCAATCATCTCTGATGCTGTCACCAATCGAGATGTAGTGTCGGGCCATCCGAACACCCCGACGGGAAGATTCCTACGTTTGTGCTATTTGCTCTTGGGCCCAGAACCGAACAACAACATACCGTGATACCCAAGGAATGGTATCTGCAATCGCCCCTCCAAAGTGGCATCGTGGAGTTGTCTATGACAATAGTTCTTTTACGTTTGCGTTTACCGATTGGCTCCTTATCCGGCTGCCTACGCTAATGAGCTCCGCGCGATGGAGTCGACGAGATGCCCGCCCCCTGTTGAGTAGAGTGATGCCAAGACCTTTTTGTAAGGGGAGACCGCTTGAATCTTTGGTGGTTTGTTTGTATAAAACCCCCCGCCCCCCCCTTCTGTCTCTCGGAGAGTAAGTTCGATATCAGCTGCACCATCCAATTCAACAGATCGTCAGCAAGCAAGACGAAAATGAAGCTCACCCTCTCAGCCCTCACCGTCGCCCTCGCGGCCCTCCCCGAGCTCGCCTCGGCCGGGTTCGCGGCTTCTTGTTCTTGGTCCTGGCAGGAGCCAAAGTACGTGGTCGCCACTTGCGCCAAGAAGGACGGGACGCCCTGGCGGACGAGGCAGGACATGAATTTGTGTGTGGGGGTTGATCGGTTCACTGGGAGGCTTGTTTCAAGGGATACGTAAGTTTTTTTTTAAAGTTTTTTTCTTGTTTTTTCTTGTTTTTTCTTGTTTTTTCTTGTTTTTTCTTGTTTTTTTTATACCTCTCAAACCCGAAGTGAAGGAAGGCTGATTGGTTGTTGATGAGGAAAAGTGGCAACGCCTTCCTTGAATGCTGGAACACGAGAAAGGACGGCAACACGGACCTCAAGTCTACGTGCTGGAACTGGGACGAGGAGGAGGTGAGGGGGAATTTGAATATTGGTGAGTACCCTCGAAACAACTGTCCTTTTTTCAGGTGATGGATGTGCGGGTGGCTAATTGATGGTTTAGATGCGTACATGCAGAATTTGGATGGGTGGTTGTGGTGCCATGGGCATCGGAGCGCGCCTTATTAGGGGGTAGGTGGGTGATGGGTTGGAACCTATGGAAGAGATGCGTTTGGGCTCGAAGACGCTGGATATATTCTAGGTTACCAGTCGAGATGTCTTCATGATGATGAATGTTACTGCGTTTGACTTGGTGGTGTTGTGACATGGCAGTATGTTTCTGTGCTGGCACATTTCTTCCTTGCAGCGTTGAAATGTCACTCTAATAGTGGAAGCAAGTCATCCTGCAATTGGCCCTCCTGCAAACAAACTGAGGTTCTGCAAACAAAAAAAAATTCCAGAATGGTGTCGTGTTTAGAGAAAAGGGGCCAAAAAAGGGAGTGGTGACCCTAACAAACAAAAACATCGACCAAGCTGGGACTCGAACCCAGAACCTTTACCAGCTGGAGATTTAACCAAAGTTGAAACCGGAAAGTAACGCGCTACCATTGCGCCACTCAGCCTGAATGGTTTTTGAGGTCAATATCACTACCTATGAAAGGTTGAGTGAGGTGAGCAAAACGCCCTGAACTGGCCCCTTTTCCCCTTTTCTCGGACAGGTCATGCACAAATTTGCTAGTTACAGTTTCATATGTATAGTTTTCTGCCACGGCAAGAATGCAGCTTTAATCAATCTACATAGCTGAGGAGTTGAGTCAACAAAATAAGATGCATTCATTCATAAACTTCATACACCAATCCAGGCCAAGTCCCACTAAAAGCCCCTAGACACCCTACTGCTGCCCCTTCTCCCTGGCCAACGCCTCCCTCCTCCCAGTACTATTAGGATCCAAATACGGCTTCTCCCCCAAGCCCACAGCCCTGTTGCCAAACCGCTCCCCATACTCCCCACCAAGGTAATCAAAAGTAGCAGTATGGAACGTGCTCCTGTTGTCCCAAATCGCAATATCATTCTTGTTCTTCCACTGCAGCCTCACAGTCAAGTCATGGTTCTTGTACACCAAGTCCAAAAACCACGTCAACAGCGCCTTGGACTCCTCCTCGGTAACTCCGTTAATGTGCTTGACGTGCCCGCCGACGGGGAAGAGGGACTTCCATCCGGTCACAGGATTGGTCCTGATGACGGGGTGGACAGCCTTGAGCTCGGTGCCAATGTTCTCGGGCGCGCCGCGGGGCTTGTCGTAGAGCTTGAAGCCGGCTGCCTCGGCGACCTTGTTGAAGCCGGGCTGTTGGAAGGTGACGGTCAGGGACTCGAGGAACTTTTGGTAGGGCTCCGAGAGGCGGTCGTAGAGCTCGTAGCCCGAGGCCCAGAGGGTGTCGCCGCCGGTGGTGGGGAGCTCGACGAGGCGGAGGGAGGTGTAGTCCGCGGGGACTGGCTCAAAGGCAATGTCGGAGTGCCATTGGCCTGTGGATTGCTTCTTGGGGGAGAGCTCGTCGGCGATGGCGCCGCGGGCGTAGAACTTCTTGTTTTGGATGGAGGAGATGGTGCTGATCTCCGGGTCGTCGCCGCCGAGCTCACGCTCAGAGTTGAGCAGAGGGTGGATGTGAAGACCGGAGGTGGCGGGGCGGCCGGTGAGCTCGCCGAGGCGAAGGATGAGCTTCTTCTGGAGCTCGTTGGTGAGCTCGTCTTGGGCGCGGAAGAAGACAACGCCACGCTGCGAGATGGTGATGGCAAGCTCGCGGAGGAGGTCGTCTGAGTTGGGGGCGTTGAGCCACTCGACCAGGTTGGCCTTGGGGAACTCCTTGCCAATGACAGGAGTGACCTCGAAGGACTCGAACTGATCAAGCAGGCCGGTCAGCTTGAGGGGAGCCGGTCTCTCGGTGGTGGGGGCGGCGCCCTTGGTGACGATGGGCACCACAGGGGTTTGAGTCTCAATTGCGGAGGGAGCCATTGTGTCTGTTTCTGATGTGTTGGGGATGTGAGGTGATGGTGATGAGGATTTGGACTGTCTGATACACGGAATGCCTCGTCTCTTATACAACCTTCCACCAGCCTCAGATGGTCAACCTCTTTGTTGCCTCGGAGCCAAAAAGTGCATCACGATCCACACCAACATTGCGTGAGGGTGTGCAACCCCGCGCAAAACAGCTGCCATAGTTTGCACCCATAGGCTGGTCAATCAGGTCGTGGACCTCCAGTGTACCGTATCCGTGTCTTGTCGAATCAGCAGCAATGACGAGCTCGCAATAGCGCATTTCGTGATGTCGTCAAGTTAGCGACGCTGTCCGGACTTAACGTGAGCCCAGCCCCGGATGTTGCGATACAACCCAGAGGACAAAGAGACCCGGCGCCGAGGATCATGAAACTGCGGGGTGAGTAGATGACATCCGGCTGCGGCATACTGCATTCCGTGTTCCAGGAATCAGTTGAGGTCGCGCCTTTACCCCCACGTTTCCCTGCCCGAGCCGGCGCCGTAGCCCTAGGAGCAGCCGCAGTCAAGGGTGGAAGCCGGAGATAATGCAAGACGGCGTGTTCTGTCAGTTTAGTAGGCCATGTCGCCATATTGTTCTTTTTTTTTGGTATGGGGAAATCATCTGCTGGCCAATTGGAGCCGAGTTGTTACTAGAGTGTTGCAAACCAGTGGTTTGTATGTCGTCGCGTCAGGGGCCAAGGCGATCACGAATCATCACGCCATCGGATTCCCACCAACCCGCAATACCAACCTCACTGGAAGCTCAGAGATAACTGATTTCAATGCCGAGGCTCCAACGTAGGGTATCAATCTTGGAGATTTCTTATCAGGGGTCATGAAATCAATCAGATTCGAGAGCCGTTGTCGGAGCATCGTCTGAAGGATAGTGGTTACGCTGTGAGGATCTCTCCTCAAGGTATGAACCTCCAGAAGTGCCTGCCTTCGCCACGCCTTGAATATCCGCGTGGGCATTCAAAACCAAATAGTTGCCACTACGGCCTAAGATGGCAGGAAATACCCAGCGTGCTGGGTAGGGTTGAAACAGAGAGTCTAGACCGATGGCTTCGTCTTGTTCTCGACAAGCTTCGCCCAGCTGATAGCCACGTTCTTGTCTGTGGCGCTTCTCGTCCTGGAAACCAGGGGTCCAGATCTCGGTCCTGTTCGTCGTCTGAAGTGCCGTCTCCCGTCCCTACTGTTGGTTGAGGGTGCTGTCAAGACGGGCAAACCGCTTGAACGGGACATTGTAGATGTCGCCATCAGTGTTGAGTGGGGGGCAAGACCCAGCCGGGGGGGTTCGGACGCACCGACAATTGTAGGTAATGTGCAGACCAGTATGCATCGATCTGCTTTCTCCCCGGTACCAATGATCCAGTACCTCCAAACGTGATTCTGCAGGCTGTATTCGCCATGCCATGTACCCGTGAAAGTCGTGATAATTCCCGTGGTGTAACAATCAATATTTCCAGGCCCAGGAGATGGGTATAAAGAGGGCCGTCTCTGGTGATGATACCGAGTGGAAGAAGTGTCGATCCACAGCAGCGGCCAGTCTTGCCTCCTTTGCATCATTTGGTACGAGAGAAGCAAAAAAGACGACACCATGGCGACCGTTCTCACTCGAGGGAAGGCCCTGCCCCGAGCCACTGCACACGGAAGCGATTCTGAGAAGAAGGATTTCGATGCCTCCTCCACATCCGTCGCCTCTATTCCACCTCTAGGGGAGCCCATCGAGCGAAAGAAGCACTTCTGGCAGCGCAGCAAGCCATATGACTCGGAAGCCATCGCAACACTTCCTAGTGTCTTTGACGATCCAGAGACGGCTGAAAAATACCAACCGCCAGCAGAATGGTGATTATGCTCTTGTTGTTTTGTACTTCTTGGAAACTGACGTTATCGTTCAGGGAAAACACCCACCGCTTCGATCCCCTCGCAAGATGGACCTGGGGGGAAGAAAACAAACTGATCCGGAAGATCGATTGGCGCATCATGGTCTGGGCCTGTATCATGTTCATGGCTCTGGAGCTTGACCGTGCCAACATCGGTCAAGCCTTGACGGATAACTTCCTCCCCGAGCTAAAAATGAACACCAACGGTGAGCAAGACTTCGACAGAGACAGCGGGTTCTTTTGCTGACACTCACTCAAGACTACAACCTGGGCAATACTGTCTTCAAGCTTTCCTTCCTCTGCGCAGAATTGCCTTCTCAGCTGGTTTCGAAATGGGTCGGACCCGACCGATGGATTCCAACCCAGATGGTCTTGTGGTCCATCGTTGCTAGCGCCCAGTTCTGGCTTAGTGGTCGTACCTCTTTCCTTGTTTGCCGTGCACTGCTGGGCATGCTTCAGGGCGGCTTCATCCCCGATGTGAGAGACCTTGTCTGCTTCTGCCACTGAGTAACTGCTAACAACTCAACAGATCATCCTCTACCTGTCATACTTTTACAAGCATGCCGAGCTCACCATCCGTCTCGGTTACTTTTGGACCGCAATGAGCATTGCTGATATCCTCTCGGCACTCTTGGCTCAAGGTCTCCTGCGTATGCGTGGTGTCGAGGGTCATGCAGGCTGGAGGTGGCTGTTCCTGATCGAGGGCTTGCTGACTCTGATCATCGGTATCATGGCGTTCCTCTTGATGCCTGCCGGTCCTTGCCAGACTGCTTCCTGGTTCCGAGGCAAGGGTAAGGAAGGCTGGTTCAACGAGAGGGAGGAAGTGATCATGGTGAACCGGGTGCTGCGCGAGGATCCCAGCAAGTCGGATATGCACAACCGAGAGCGGATTACCGTCGGGTTGTTGTGGAAGAGCCTGAAGGATTATGACTTGTGGTATGTGCCAGCAGCTGCTGTCTGTCGTCAAGTACTGAAAGCTGACGTTGTGGTAGGCCACTTTATGCGCTGGGTCTCGTCTTCCAGATCCCCTTTGTGCCTGTTGGGCAGTATCTGACACTTTCCCTGAGAGGTCTGGGCTTCGATACCTTCCAGGCCAACCTCTTGACGATCCCTTACACCGTGGGCCACATGATCACCATGTTGGCGGTGGCATACGCAGCCGAAAAGTTCAGCAACCTGACAGCGCTATCTGTCACCAGTCAGATCTGGGGTCTGCCGTTCTTGATCTTCTTCAACGTTGCCGACCTTGCCAACACCAACCGCTGGGTGATCTACGCCGTGACGACACTGCTGCTGTCGTTCCCGAACCCCCATCCTATCCAGGTGGCGTGGAATTCTCGAAACGCGAACTCGGTTCGGTCTCGTACCATCTCGGCTGCCGTGTACAACATGGCGGTTCAGACGTCGGGCATCATCTCCTCGAATATCTACCGAGAGGATGATCGAGCGTCGCTGTATAAGCGTGGTAACCGACAGCTACTCGCGATTCTGTGCATGAACATTGTTGTATATGCGTTGGTGAAGGTGTACTATGTATGGAAGAACAAGTCGAGGGATAAGAAGTGGGCTGCCATGACGGAGGAGCAGAGACTCGATTATCTGGCCACCACGAAGGATGAGGGCAACAAGAGGTTGGACTTTAGATTCGAGCACTAGATGGTCTTGATCAGCGCATGCATGAACTAGCAGAGAGGCGACTCACTCACTCACTCACTCACTGCATGAGTTCAAGAGACCCATCTCTATCATAGTCTTGGGGATCATACACTCAAAATAATGAACATTATGACATTTTGCGATTCTGGAATGTAGTGTGAGAGTGTAATAGAACAAACTTGTGAATGCCGATCAAGCAGTCTATAAGGCAGGAAATCTCATCCCTCAACCAATACGAAGTTAATATGAGATCCGGAGCTGTCGTGCAATGTGAGCACTGACCATCAGCTTCCCCAGAAAATATCTCGCTCCACGTGACGTCACAAAAGTTTGCTACCCCTGCACTTGTGCCCCCGCTGGCGGGGTTGAAACAGCGTCGATTGAGACCAGCTTCAACAGCTGAACCACGTGCAAATTCATCAGTGAGTGAGCAAGTTGCAGCTATCACCCTCCTGGCTCAGCTGTACTCACATGAATAAGCACCATCACCTCCTCCTCCGAGGCGCCTCATCCTTAACCGTCTCCCTCTGCAAAAGAAGTGGACCAACCCACCTCCCACCAGCAAGACCGTTGTTCCCATCCTCCGGAGCCGGCGGGACGACAACCGCCGCCGCCATAGTATCCAATTTTTTCTCCCGGCATCATCACTCAACCTTGACCTCACCTCACCACCACCTCCCCAAAACCGCCAGAATGTCCACCACCACCCCCTCCCCAGTCGACCTAATCGAACAATCCAAACGCCTCGCCGCCTTCCAATCCGTCACCGCCCACCTCGTCCCCTTCCCATCCCGCACCCGCATCGGCATCGGCTCCGGCTCAACAGTAATCTACGTAGTAGAAGCAATCACCACCCTTGTCCCCCCCGCCACCCTCTCCACAATGACCTTCTACCCAACCGGCGCCCAATCCGAACAGCTCATCGAATCCGCCGGTCTCAACCTCCAGTACATCAACAAGCTCCCCCCCGGCACCCTCCTAGACGTCTGCTTCGACGGCGCAGACGAAGTAGACCCCAACCTCAACCTGATCAAAGGAGGCGGCGCCTGCCTCTGGCAGGAAAAAATCGTCGCCAGCAGCAGCAAGAAGTTTGTTTGCGTGGCGGACTTCAGGAAGATGAGCCCTGCGTTGGGGACGATGTGGAAAAAGGGGATTCCGATCGAGGTGCTGCCTTTGGCGGCGAACAGGGTTTTGGGAGAGCTGGAGAGGATGGGGAGTTTGGGGCCGAAGGTTAGGCCGGGTTTGCCGGGGAAGGCGGGGGCGGTGGTGACGGATAATGGGATGTGGATTGTTGATGCGCCGTTTAGGCCGCTCAGGGTGGAGGGGACGAGTGACAAGGAGAAGGGGGAGTGGCAGATTGATGAGCTGGCTGATGCGTTGATCAAGATTCCGGGGGTGGCGGAGATTGGGTTGTTTTATGGGAAGAATGGGAATCAGGCGGGGGAGGGGGGCGCGCAGAAGCCGGTGGAGGCGTATTTTGGGATGGAGGATGGGAGTGTGAAGGTGTTGAGTGCTTGAGGAGATTGGAAAAGGGAAGGGGGGGGGGGGTACACAAAAGGGGTGTTGGGGTGGGTAGGGACAGAGGTAGAGTATAGATTTGGAATGATATTGACTCCAGAGACAGGTTAAGAATCTTTGACAGCACGCATCCTGTTGCATGTATAAACACACAAAGCAAAACTATTAGTCAACATCGTGAGGGGAATCCTCTGCATCGAGGATGTGAGAGTGTGCGGGCAGGCAAATGATGCCCATACATCTCTCTGTGTTGAGTGCCGGCATGGCATCTGCCGGCAGTCTTCAAGTCATAGTCTTACCATTTACCTACAATGTTCTTCACAGGAAGCCGTGGCTCTTTCTCAACAGCAAAACCAGCGCGTAAAAGTTGGCCTTGATCCAGTTGAAGGGTAAAGACACAGTCTACCAGTCTCGGCCACGAAAAGAATTCCCTGCGGAAGGGGGGTGACATCATCTCAGTCTTACTCAGGCGTCACAACATGATATTGGATAACGAGGACATGTTACCCAAGCCGGGATGACATCCCCCCAACCAGCCAGCATTCTTGACCGGCCCGAGATCTTAGCTTTACCAGTGTACTGGTTCAAGAGACAAACTCAAGATCCAGATCGCTATCAACGGAGTGACCCACAGAAGGAGCGCCTTTGATCATCCCACCGGTACGAAGCTGAAGAAGAACACGAAAGAAATCTGCGGGATGGGAACCGTTCAACAGACAATCGGGTTCACGGACGCCACAACATCGGATTGCTCGGGAGGGATGATGAAAGAAAGTTATCTAGCGCAGGCGGCCAGCAAAGTGGCTTGCGCAACACCAAATTATGGGAAGATTGATGCATCTACCGACGTGAAGCCACCACCGATCGGGAATCCGAAATTTGTGTTTGGTTTGGGGGCGTTAACACCGATAACAGGCAGCCGCGATACACTTTCTCGGGTCGGTACGGTGTGGCAAGCAAGCGGCGAAAGCTTCCGAGTCTACCTCATCCTGGTGATACCTACCCAGCAGAAGATAGATAGGCAGCTGATTTTGCAATTATCATCAGCTTGTGATAGCCTTCGTGGCGAAATAGCCACGGCGCTGTATCCGACCAACAAATCCCTCCATGAGCCAAGCCGCACACAAAACTCTCGGGGGCGGAAGCAGCAAGCGCCGAGTCCGTCTCGGGCGGGAGTGATGGAACCTCGGGCTGCAACTCGGCGTCTCACCACACACTATTTGTCCCCTCCCCCCCCTACCCCCCACCACCACCAAGCGAAACAATGAGTTTCGTCGATCGAGGTCTGTCCCGGAAGGGTCATTATTGGGCAAAGAGAGACTGTCCATCATCATCATCGGCCCGGGAGCCAGTCACCAGTTCTGCTACCGCCTTGAACATTAATAAGCTTGTCCTCTTTCGGGCTTTCACAGACAACAACAAGATAAACTGTGCCACCTCCTTCCCTCCGTCTCCGCCTCCGCGTTTCGTCAGACGTGAGAGCGTCGTGCAACGAGGCTTCTTAGCTGAGGGTGCGTGCCCCGGATTGGCGCTGCAGAACATGGAAAACTTGAGTTATTTCTGGATTACATACTGAAGAGTGAGCGTCACCGGTTGATCGGCCTTGGTTCGGGGGCCATGCCAATCCGGGCGGGAGAGGAACCACAGCAACACGGCTCGGTGCCAAGGATCTACATGCGTGATCATATCCCAATTCCGCCCAAGCAGAGAGGTGAGACTTGGTCACCGTGATTTAATGTAAAAATGCAAATGACCCAGCGCCGGGTGAGGAGCGCGTCGCGTCGATTTTTGTGTGTGCTTGTGTAATGCATCGGCACCTACCCATAGGCCCGATGGCCAGCCAAGACCTCAGGCGATTGGGTGGTCGGTGGTGATGAGGACGGGATTCGAGAGGACCGCCGGGGAAGCCGGATTGGACGGGAAGGATGGTGAGTCAAAGGGACAAGCCGCACCACCTCCGTCTGAGAAGCACAAAGAACTGATCTTGCTGCTGCTGATCCCGGCATTTCAGAAATGTCCCTAGAGACACGGAGTTGTATGGGTTAAATGGAGGTTAGATACAACTTGTAGCTATAAATGGACAACGACATTTTAGCCTGTGATTGCTCTGCTGATGGCTGCTGGTTGCTGGCTGCGGACGGGCGGAGGAGGGCGGAGGACCTAGGGCGGAGAAGACGCTGAGGTTTGAGGTTGAGAGGGAGACAGACACAGGAGAGGAGAGAAGAAGCGGCCGGTGAAGGAGGGGTTGCTTTGGGAATCGTGAAGGGGCCATCAGCTCCACCGCCACGGAAGTGACTTCCATGTCACTGGGTGCGCGGCGGATCCATTTTGCTTCCGATTGCGTCGTGTGTCCTCCCGTCGGTCTGCCTGTTCCCCAGGGAGCTCTTCGTTTTCTCCCGCCGTTTGTTGTTTGGCTGCCATTGCTGCGTTTGCATCCGGGGTTTGGAGTGTTGATTTTGGCCAAGTCTGGCTGGGTAGGTTCGATAAGCGTTATCTGGCACAAAAAAAAAAAACCAAAAAAAAAAAGAAGGAGGCAGGAAATGCCCAAAGTGTCCTCTGACACCAAACACACGGTGGTGCCGGGGTCGGATTGACTGGCGGCCGAAGCGCCCGAGCAAAATTGGGAAATGGCTTGGCTCGGAAATCCGGGATATGTGGAACTGCACTCCGGCGAACGCGACACCGATTGTCGATTGTGCCTTAGCTCCCTCCAAGACCAGATCCCGTCTCATAAATCGCTCGTTCAACTAATCAGAAATCCACTGCAGTGTAAAACCTGCATGTTCTGTTTTCTCACCGATGGATAGGCAGCATTGTCGCCGAGTGCTGTGAAGCAAAAGAAGAAGCAGAAAAAGAAGAAGAGGTGATGAGGCCGGGCGGCGCAGCAGCCTCGAGCCACCTCAAACACGGGTGACGGGTCATTGCCCGATCATGCTTCGGGACACGTTAGGGCAGAAAAGGGGGCCACCGTCTTCTTCTCGTCGCGCAACGGAATGCCAATAACCTACCTGGAAGCTGAAGAGTATGGAAGAGGGCCCGCCGCGTGGTGGAAGTGACTCGTTGGACAAGGCAAAAACAAAAAACGCCCGCTCATCAAAAGGTACGGCCGGAGGTGCGAGTGACTCCTCCCCTGCTCCACCGCGGGGGCCTGGAACTGAAAAGCAACCGTCCCGCATGCAAGCCGGGAGCCAAATGACGGGAAATCGCCGTGGCACCTGGGAGGTGAGGTGGGCGATGGAGGAGGTGGAAGGGGGGGGAGAGGTACGAAGGTTAAGGTATGACTGGGGCTCCGGCACACAGCCCAGAGTCGGAGCACAGCGCCCAGCCGACCGTCGCAACCTCCATCGTAGGCATCGCTGGTGTCGCAAGCTGGCAGACGCCTCTTCCCCTGCGCACGGCGCGTGCATTGGCAGCTTTTTTTGTTCTTGATGGAACTTCACACACAAGTCTCTCGGAAGATAGATAAGATGGAGTGGGCAAGGTAGAATAGTTTTCCTGCCAGGTAGGTAGTAGCATCATGGGCGGCGGGTGGTCTACCGATCAGCGGCTGGTTTGAGCCGGATTTGCTTTGGCTGAGGCATCTCGGTGTCTCGGTGGGAGAGCCTGGGCAATCCGGGGCTGTTTAACTCCTGTTCTGTTCTATCTTCAACAGTGCCATCAAAGATTGTATAGTTTTGGATAGAGCTATATCAGGATGGCGTGGCTAGGTATGATAAAGTCGAGCCATCAAACGGAGATTTAGCGGAGATGACGAGTGCGAGACAAGATCGGGATCGTTTTCCTCACTGCCGGGGCCGGCTTGCTTTGTGTCGCGGCGCTGACAGTGGCGGCGGGCGCTGTTTGTCGCTGGACTGAGGGGCTGCTGGTAGCGACTGCGTCTCTGGCAGGCCCCACAGACCCCCGGCACCATCAGCCGATCCGCCCGCTCGATTGTGACCCACTTACCAGAGCGCTGCCGCCGCCTCCCTTCCCTCGCTTCCTGAGCTTCCAAAGTCCGTCCGAGCCTTTTTACCCCATCGCCCCCCGTCATTCCGTCCTTCCTGGCCTCGCCCTCTCTCCTCTTCCTTTTCCCACTCGAACCTGACCACAGCTCACCTCATCGCCGCCGACGACGACGACATTACAGGCCGGTCCACTGTTCTGATTCTGTCTCCTGTGGCTCCCGGCGCACCTCCGGACTCTTGTTTTTTCCTGCTCCGGCTTTCTCGGACTTGGATCGGACCACAGACAGACCACACAACAGAAAAGTAAGGTTTTGCTTCATCATCGCCAACATCGTCAACATCAACTTCTTCACCATCTTCGCCGTCCCCCACCCCACACACCACACACAGCAGCCTCTCTCAGCAACTCTCAGCAATGGCGTCGGTCGTGCGATCGACAGCCCTCCGGGCCGGTGGTGCCTGTGTGCGCTGCCGGAAGGGCAAGACCAAGTGTGTCTACGAAAACGGCAGAGCACCATGCAAAAACTGCGCCAAGGGAATGCACGAATGCTATCTCCCCTCTGAGTCCATGGCCCATGGTGGTCATGGAGTATCGCCAGCCCGGATGCAGCACCGCATCCGGGAGTCTTTGCCCAGCGAACGGGTGGTTTCAAGCAGCGCTGTTGATCGCCAGGTACCGGCCGGTCCCAGTTCCAGCGTGTCGCGTCACGCCTCCGCGGCGCATGAAAAGTACGTTTTGCTATCTTATCTCTCTCACACAATTCCCTTTCTTCTGCCTGGCCAGACAGAAAGACAGACAGACATACATCATCTTTGTTTGCGTGTGTGTCTTTTCTTTTCTTTTTTTTTTTTTTTCTTTGGGCTGGGTCCGGACGCATCCGTTTCGAGCGCGTTCTTTTTTGGGCGGCTCCGGATGTCTCAACCCGCCCCGGTTTGCTGTTTTCTAGCGTTGCCTTCTCGGAGTGGGATGGGTTTCGCCCCATTTTTTCCGCCCGGCCCTCATTTCCCAAATCAATTTTTTCGCCTGTCCCGTCTCACCCACCCTCGGGCGCATGGGCCCTCTTCCTGCCCCTCAGGCAAACGGAGCCCTCCCAGTGGATGGGCTCCCCGGCTCCACAGAGACCGGATCACCATACCGACCGAGTTCCCATACGGGATCAAGTGTGTCATCGGCCCGGAGACTGACATAATGTCGTTAAACAACAGACTTACACCCGAGCTCATGACGGAATGCGAGCGAGTCATCAGCAAGACCCTACCGGCCTGTGTTGCCTTCCACAAGCCGACCTTTTTGGTGGCGCTCAAGAATGCCTCGATGGAGCCGACCATGGTCAACGCGCTATTGACCACAGCTGCGCGGTAAGCAGACGCATCCACCGTTCTGATTGGTCCCTTTCCCTCTAACACGTCTTGTCAGGCACTCCCCCGCCATGATTCGCCGGTATGGCGGACACGGTAGCAGCAGCACTGCGGCCGAGCACTTTGCCAGCAAGACCATCAACCTGGTGATGCAGAATCTGGACACGCCTAGCCTTGCTGATATCCAGTCCGTCTGCCTCCTGATTCTGCACGAATGGGGTTGCCGCAATGCTGTTCGCGCCTACACTTATCTCGGCCTTGCAGCTCGCATGGCGCAGATGTACAGGCTTGTCCACCACCACAACTCTACCAATGAGCCGGATCAGTTTCAGATGGAGGAGTCTTTCCGTCGCACACTTTGGCTCATCTACATCCTGGATTGCTTCTTGACCAGCAGCCCAGGACGCCATCCAGCACTGACCCACCTTGATGTCCAAGATGTTTCACTGCCCTGTCTCGACATGAATTACAACTTTACGAGTCCTGTACATGTTCGCACCCTCAGCGGCGCCCCCCCAGCGGGCTTGAAGGATTCCTCTGCCCAACTCAGCGAGGTGGGCGAGTTTGGTCATATTGTCTTGGCCACCAAGGCCTGGCGCCAAGTCGTCGAGATGATGACCACCACGACGTTGGCCACCTTTTCCGATGAGAGGTGTGTGCAGCTTGAGCAAGACATTGAGGTCCTCAGACAGTCCCTTCCCATGCACTTTGCCGACAAGCCCAACAACATCAACCTCCACATCACCATGGGCAGCGGCTACACGTATGCCTTTATCCACTGCCTCTTGAACTGCGGCACCATCTTTGTCAACCGCAGACGCATGCTTCAGGTGGTCACGGACGAGAACTTTAGCATCGACTTGTGGCGTGGATCTTCGCACACTCACGTCCAGACTGTTGACAAGATCTTTGCGGCTTCTCACAGCATCATCCACTCGCTGTTGGCCCTGGAAACCGGAGCTGACAAGGACAGCATCCTGTGCTTCCCTCTGTTTATGCTCTTTGCCGCCTTCACCGCCGGCTCAACCGTCGCATACCTTACACTGAAGGGACTGGCCCCCGCCAACTCGAGCGAGTCCGCATTCAACATAGTGAGGGACAGTGTTCGCATGTGCCAGGACGGAGCCGAATCCTGGCCCCTGGTCATCCCCTGGCAGCGCCACCTCTCGGTCATGTCTAAGGTCCTTCGCGACGTGAAGAGCGCGCCACGCGACAAGGCCCGCGAAGACAGCAAGAAGCGGGCCCTCTCACCATCTGTCAAGGACGACAATGTCAGCCAAACCGACACGAATCCGGACGCGATGGACTATGAACAACCCGATGTGTCCGCTGCTGGCCCTCAAGCTGTCCCTACCACCGAGGGTCGGGCAAGCGAGCCCCCGGTACCCCGTAAGACCGGCATCACCACTATCAATGGTGGGCCTGTTGCCGTTTCCACACCCGCCGACAGCCCGCCACCACCAGTACCAGTCGTCGCCAAGGTTGACTCCCCCTCCCCAGCCTCACCAGGCTCAGCTCTCGGTGGTGTCCAATCGTCTAGTACCGGTCCCGATGTTCCCGACGTGGACATGACGGCGCTGGAGTTGTGCGCAGCGTTTGAGAGGCAGTTGCTCGAGCTGGATGACTTGGCCGCTTTCATGGGGGGCGGAGTGTGAGTGTTGATTCCACTTTCTCCCTTCTTGGGAGTTGATCCCAAGCTAATCAAGGCAAACAGTGGGAATGCGCCGAGCTAGATGTTCTTGAAGGAAGCGCATACAGTGAGGAAGAGAAGAAGAAGGATCCGACCTTTCCCTCACTAAGCACGGTTTTCTGTAAACTATTTCTTTGTTGCGTCGTTCTGTACAATACTTGGCTTTTTATTTTTTGGCTCTTTTATAAGGGACACCTCGTCCTTCTAGGGAGGGTTTCTGTTCTTGTGTGGCTGGGATAATTGATGACGGGAGGGGTTGGTGTTGGGGGAAATGGATGGGGTGGGCTGTTTTTGCAAGGAGTTTTGTGCGATGGAGGGATACCACCCAAGCGGTTCATGTTATGGTTCACGGCCGGTTTTACAGGCCATGGGGGAAGGCAAAAGTGTCTGGATGGGGATACTTTTTTTGTCAAATGTTATAGGAGGCAGCGTGTGCTCTACCTAATCTACCTATCTTGCCTGTATGGCTTGTGTCAACTTATCTTCCAAGGTGCCTGGTTTCTCTGCGTGGTTTCTCTGCGTGGTTTCTCTGCGTGGTTGTGATGAATCTCGGTGTCTTGATAGGATCCATGGTCCCGGAAAAGAGCACCGGTTGCGCATGACTCGGGACCAAGTTCGGACGACGGTTCTAGGTGACGTTTACGGAAGGCTTTGATTCATGTGATTCCAATGCCGTTGATCGGCTGCCGTTTTTTGTTTGGTTCCAACTGTGTGGTGGGTAGTGTGTTGATGCTGTGCAGCATCAGAATTCGCTCAGGTGCTTGCGTTGGATTGGTGAGCGGAGGGTAATACTGCGTTAGTGTATGCAGTTTCAGGATCGGGGATTATGTGAGGGGAATACTGGGGGAGCGATGTCGGTTTTTTTTTGGATTCTTTTCCCTTTCCCTTGCCCGGGGGGGGGGGGGTTGTATGTCTTGGTGAGGTCGTCTGCTCTTTTTTCTTGGAGGGGAGAGGTGATGGCTTGTTTACTTTGGTAGATATCACGGTTGAGGTTGGGGTTGTTGAGGGAGTCAACCACGGTTGAACGTCTGGTGAGTGTGCTTGACGACTGACTGCATTTTCAGTTCTGATGTGCACCAGCGGGCGGATCTACAGTAAATGCTGGAGGTGATTTGAGCACTTACGGTTTGTCAGCTTGGCGCCTTCCTGCATCATCACCAACGTTACCGCCACCACGCCTTCCCAACCAACGACATCATCACCCCTTCGCTCGGCACCGGGCCCTCATTGAATTTTACGACCAACACTTAACCTAGCTTGACACCCACCTAGGTGTCAACCCTCCACGCCAATATCCCTAACTACCCAACATCAATTTCCCTAGCCATCCTCAACATGACCACCCCCACCCTCAGCTACCTCACCACCCGCCTCCCAAGCCTCCTCCCAAAATCAACCCACCTCTCCGACATCCCCAACCCATTCCGTCTATTAGCCTCCCTCGACAGACAGAACTGGGCTTTTTTCTCGGTGGCGTTCTTTGCTTGGGTGAGTTAACACCATCACCGCAAAATGGGATCTCACTAATAGTGAACCACCAATAAGACATGGGACGCCTTCGACTTTTTTACTGTTTCTCTCACCCTTCCCGACCTTGCCAAGTCTTTTGGTCGGTCACGAACGGAGATAACGTGGGGGATTACACTGGTACTGATGTTCAGGACGGTGGGGGCGGTGGCGTTTGGGGTTGTGGGGGATCGGTATGGGAGGAGGTGGGGGTTTGTGGTTAATAATGGGTTGTTTGTTGTTTTGGAGTTGGTGAGTTATTTCTTTTTTTGACCGGGGGAGGTGGTTTTGGGATGGGAGGCAGCGGGGAGGGATCAAATGGAATGGTATAGAAGGGAGGTGGTTGTTGTTTGGTTTGGGGGTGGCAGGAGTGGGGGAAGGGGATTGGAGTGTCTGGACGGGGTGTGGGCCAGGATGTTGAAGTACGCCCAGCGCGATTTCTCGGGTACCAAAGGCATCATCATGTTCCGCAACATGTATAGCCTTATTCGATCATGGCTGGTGGATTTTGGGAATGAGCATTTCATGTTTTGACTCCCAAGAGTTCACACACCTGGATGGACTTTGGAAGTGGGCTGGGGTTGCCATTCCTAAGCAGAAGAAGATTGCAACTCGCCGCTAGATTTACAGCCGCGTTGGCCGAGAGCTCTTCCCATCCGTCATCTCGCCGTGGGCCAACGTTGTCAAACTGGGATAAGACATTCGCCAACCGCAACAGTTTACCCTTCTACTACCTCAAGCAGATATTTACCATAATGGCAAAGGCAGGGGGAGTTGTTCCTGCGCGTGCGAACGGGAACTCGTCTGCTCCCCTCGGCCCAAGAGATGTATCTCGAAATGACCCGGGGAGAAGCCGGAAAGGCTCGAGGCCAGGAGTCGGATGCAGCGGAGGCAGGGCCGGAGCCCTGGTTCTTAAGCAAACACTACGTGATGGGAACGGGCCCTGGTTCTTAAGCAAACACTACGTGATGGGAACGGGCCCTGGTGTCTCTATATGGCACGTTGCATAGCCGGGGATTGAGATTCTGGATCCCACGCCGAAGATAGTCGCGCAACCAGCGCTTCGAAACGGGGGGTGTTCGCAAAGTTGAGATGATGTCATATTCAAGGGTCCAAGTGGATAGGTCAGATTCAGGGATCAGAAACAAGCTCTTCCTTCCCGCGCGGATCTTATCTCTTGGCGATTTGACCCCTGGATCCCTGTTTTGGACTTTTTATCTTGGCTCTCTTCCTTCAACCACGGTCCCATTGAGTCTTTATTCAACTTGTTCTTTTCACCGGCTAACATGTACTACCTTCTAGGCAACCGGCTTTTGCCAAACCTACTCCCAATTCCTCGCCTGCCGCGCCCTTTTTGGGATAGCAATGGGCGGCCTGTATGGCAATGCAGCTGCCACCGCCCTTGAAGATCTCCCACCGATCGCCCGCGGGTTGATGTCTGGTCTTCTCCAGCAAGGCTACGCTTTTGGCTATCTCCTCTCCACCGCCTTCTCCCGCGCCTTGGTTGACACCACTCCCTATGGTTGGCGCCCATTATTCTGGTTTGGAGCTTGTCCTCCTGTTCTCATTATTGGTTTGCGGTTGTTGCTGCCAGAGACGAGAACATACCAAAAGTTAAAGATGGAGCGAGAGCTCAAACACCAGCAGCAGCAAGATGAGGAGGAGGGTTCCGGCCAGGAGGGGGGAACTGGAACGCGCAAAAAGGGGGTGACGCATGTGTTTTGGGAGCAGGGGAAGCAAGTCATGAGAAAGGAATGGTTGTTGCTCACGTACATGGTGTTGCTAATGGCAGGGTTCAACTTTATGAGTCATGGCTCGCAGGACTTGTATCCTGTGCTGCTTGACACGCAGTTTTTGTTTTCGAGGGATCAGGGGACGACTGTTCAGGTTATTGCCAATGTCGGGGCTATGCTCGGGGGCACGACGGTTGGGTTTATGAGTCAGTTTGCGGGCAGGAGACTGAGTATCTTGGTGATGTGTGTTTTGGGAGGCGCGCTGTTGTATCCGTATACTGCGACTGATGTCGCCAATCAGGGATGGGAGAGGATTGCTGCGGCGGCGTTTTGGGAGCAGTTTGCTGTTCAGGGGGCTTGGGGTGTCATACCCGCTCATTTGATGGAGTTGTCTCCTGCGAAATTCCGGACTTTTGTTGTTGGTACGTCGTATCAGCTGGGTAATCTGGTTAGCTCGGCGTCGAGCACGATTGAGAGCACGATTGGGGAGAGGTTTCCACTGCCTCCGGAGACGACACCCGACGGGACAGTGGTTGGACAGAGATGCGAGTATGGGAAGGTCATCTGCATCTTCATGGGTTGCGTCTATGCGTATGTGGTGGTGCTGACGCTGCTGGGGCCGGAATGTCTTGGCAGGAGGTTTGACCGGCGTGATAGTGAGGCTTTGGAGGACACTGGGGTAGTATTTGGGGAGGATCATGAACAGGGTTTTGAGATCTTTCAAGGTGCACAGGGAGAAAGGGAGAAACGTGATCGGAAGGGTGAAGAGGCGGTATGACGAAGAAGATTGTGACGAAGGGACACGCGCGATGAGTACCTACATCCTAATGACAAACTTTCAGTTCAGTTCCAGGTTACTTAGGCGTGGAGGCGTTGACACGTCTAATGGCTTCAACGGCGGCAAACTTGAGAACGCCACACACCTGTCACTGACATCGTGACTGTTTGTGGTCATATGGACCCCGCGCCACACGTCTAACCTTTTCTTCCACTCTTCCCGGCATGTAAACTTTATCTCTTTGCACTCAAATCTGTCCCGCTGCCACTAAACCGAAACCTCACCCTGCACCCTTCCGAGAATCAGCCACAAGATGATCACAATGGGCACGATGTTGCGGTTGCGCAAACCCTTATCGTCTTTCTTTCTGATACTACTCATATCGACTCTCGCACTTGCCTTACCCGCAGAAGCATCACCGCCGATCCACGACACAAAACCTGCAAGCACATCTGCCCGGCGTCAGACGATTGGCTGTCCGGGATTCCACCCTGATTTTGCGTGGTTGGTTCTCCCTCCCCGTAACCAGTGGGAGGCAGACTGGCTCAAGGCTCAGATCCGCCAAGAGCAGCTACCTGCCGGGGAGAGGGCGATTCTCCTTGACCCTACTACCCATCGGCTCTGTGTGAGGCAGTGCGTCATGGACAACTGTAAGGGTGTTTGTGGAAGGGAGTGGCAGGTGTACCCCGTTCATGGAGTGGATGAGGCACAAGACTGACGGTAACGTGGGATGATAGGGGTTGTTATCGGTACCAGTGCATTCCGGCTTGCGATTACGATTGCTGTGAGAGGGGTCTTTGATGGAGACTGGCAGGATGACGAGTGGGATGAATGATATCTTCATATCTTTTTTCAATTGCTTTCTGCTGTTGCTTCATCGCTTCTACTCATGGAAGTTGCTCTTCTTAGTGGTTTCAAGTGAGCAGTTCCCATCATGCTGGTTTATGCTCTCTGAGCTTGTTCAGGAAGTGATAGGAAACACGAAGGTGAATGCTCCGGTTCAATATAAATATGGCTTTCTTCTATTCACGGTACGTGTTAAATCTCGTGCTGTTTGGCCCTGGGGAGATCACCTGACTTGAGCAAAGTCGACCTCTCTAGGCCTTGCGGGTCTCTCCCGGTTCCTCCCAAGTGAATATTGCTCGACAATACCGAGTTGATACCCCATCACCGTCTAGGTGGGGCTGTTCACTCCCACTGTTTGCTTTTCACTCCCACTGTTTGCTTTTCACTCCCACTGTTTGTTTTTCACTCCCACCACTGCAACAAATCTGGCCTGCCCTCCTTCAATTTACACCCCGCAAGCGATTTCCTACTGCTTTTTTGCTTCATCACCCAAGCCTCATCACCTGCGGTCTTTACGAGCGTTCATTTGCTCTTCCTTGCGATCATTTCCTTTTCCTTGCAATTAATTATTGCTTCTTGTAAGTCGCTTCATAATTTGTGTAAATCTGCTCCCCCGACTAACCCTCAGCCAGTGCCTCTTATCTACTCCCTTGTCCTTTCTATACATTTCCATTTCGCTAGCTCCCCTCAAGAATCGGATAAAAGGACACCATGGCAGCCGCTGCGGAAGCACCCATGTCTCCCCCACCGCCTGGGCCGTTCAACTGGGACAAACCAGACCTAGTTGCGTACTATTCGGATGAGGGGGATGATGACAATGATCAGGAGGTTTACGGGTCGGACTGGATTGGCGAAGACGGTGACGGAGAGGGTAACGACGGACAGGGCGACAGCGGGGAGGGAGGCAACAACGACGGTGGGAACGAAGATGCTGCTGGTGATCAGGGCAATAACACCGCCCAGAATGACGGCATAACCGACGATGAATCCCAGCGTCCAGTCCCACTTGACTGGAATACCTACGACTCGGAGGACGACGAGTGGGCGCAGCAGTTCAAGTGCATAATTTGTCCCAGGGACAAGCTGCCTTTCGCAAGAAGCAATAATTTGCGTAAGCACCAGCAGGATATTCACCTGAGACCCAAGCAGCGAACGCGCCAGTTTTGGGCTCAGCGCAAAGCCAAGCTGGTGGCACTCGAGCAGTCAAGTCCCGCCCTTGCGGCACAGTTGAAAGAGCAACGCACCAGGCGTAGACGGAAACTCGATCAACGAGCGCAGAACCACCAGAACTCTGTCGCTCCAGCTCCGAACCAAGCCAGGTTTGCCCCTGTGAAACGCTCTTCTCGACTTGCCAACCCGAAGCTGAGCCAGCACCAGGGAAATGCCGGTCAACGACCAATCGTACCAGCCAACATTAGCCAACGGGTGCAAACCCATGCTAGACCTGGGCCAATGACCCTTTTGATGCGACAGCACGTTGGCATGGAACAGACTGCGCAGTTGGAGAATATCCCACAGGCCAATGCTGTTCAACCTGGCAACCTTGGGACAGGAAGCATCACCCAGGGTCACCCGACCCCGTCAGTCCCCATCTCTCGTTACCCTGCCGTTCCACTTGATCATAATCAGGTCCAGGCCGGTGCTGGGATTATTGCGCCCAACTATCTAGCGTCTGGAAACGCTGGAATCTCATCTCAGCCTCCCATTCTTCGTTCTCACGGGCAAACTGGCAACCGCCACCACACGCCTCACCCCTCCGGACCAGCCCAAGGTATTCAGCGCACTGAGGATGTTCTGCTTAGTGAACAGAACCTGGCTGCTGTGAGAAGCGGGCATCTGCAGCAACGCCAGTATGGCCGGCGCAGTGTGGACGACAGTACAGGTCTGCCAATTCTGGCCTGTATGACATCAACACCCCAACCCATCTTATGTATGGCCTTGGAACTACAAACAACATTCAGCCTCGGCTCGGGAATCCATATCAGCATGGCCAGGCTGGTGGATATGGCAGCGGCTACAGCCAGGGCAATGTTTCGGGTCAGAACACTGGTTACCTACATGGCCCCAACACTGGCTATGTCCAGAACACCGGCTATGTCCAGAACACCGGCTATTTCCACGACAATGCCTATGTCCATAACACCGGTTACGTACCCAATTCCGGTTATGTCCCCAGCAACAGGTATGGCCGGAGGGCCAGCTACGACCCAGACAATATCTACGACCTGAACTATGCTCACGGTCAAGGCACCGGCTACGCCCGAAACATAGGTTACAATCAGGGCAATGGGTACAGCCTGGGCAATAGTTACAGCCTGGGCAATAGTTACGGCCTTAGCAACAGTCGAAGAACGGGCAATGGTTACGGTCAGCGCGGCGCATACGGCCTTGGTCAAGATCAAGGCCAATCCGCCAGACACGCTCAGGTCCCTCAACCTGGTCAACGCCAAACCCTTGGCTACGAACAAACCATCGACCCTCGTCTACTGAACGAATCTAGTCAAGCCGCTCAGCATGGTCCGAGCAACCAGAATGGCGGTGACACGGCTAGTGACTAGAATTGTCGCGCGTGCTATCAACGGCGGAGCCAATCATAGGCTCTGGGGCTTTTGAGAATGGGTAGTGGAGGAATTTTCAGGAAAGGACGGAGAAATTGGTGGAGGGATGTTTGGGATATCTGTATTTTCTGTTTGGTTTTGTTTGGTTTTGTTTGGTTTTGTTTGGTTTTGTTTGGTTTTGTTTGGTTTTGTTTGGTTTTGTTTGGTTTTGTTTGGTTTTGTTTGGTTTTGTTTTCTTTTTTCTTCGTCGGAATGGAGGAATTCTGGGGAAGGGCTGAGAAATTGGTGAAGGGATTTTTGAGATAGCTGTTTTTTTCTGCTCGGTTTTTATTTTCGTATGTTTTTCTTTTCCGCATATTCGTGTTTTCATGGGTGTTGTTTTGCGGTTGTGTTTGTTCCCGATTTCACGTTGAACCAGACAGCGGTCCCCTTTTTAGATGGATGCTAACAACACACCTTGCAGGTCAACATCATGAGGTGAACGATGGATCAAGAAACTACGAGATCAACAGAAGCGCCAACGCTCGATAGACTAGCCTCTCATGGCTGCTGGATGAGGAAAAGGATAGAAGGGACAGAGGTGCTAAAATTCAGACTGACGTGCTGTATCCAGGAAACTCGCCCTTGGACCTTTTCCACCAACATGACGCCCTTTCTCAGAAATTATTTCCACAAGTAATCACCAAAGACAAGTCCACTCAGCCGCTACACAACTCTGACCAGAACCCAGGCCATCATCACCGCAATGGCAGACAAGGGAAATTACCCTCGACCGCCTCACTCACAAGGTGATGCTGCTACGAGAGTCTGTCCTCGGCATGTCGAAGACCATTCTATAGTCTCCTCACGTGCAGTGGTAAGTAGTATGTGTAGCAGCTTTTGTAATTCTGACAGGATCGAAGGAAACCGACTTTCAAAGACACGAGGCCTACAGCAGATGGATTTTTTGTTGCTTCACACCTGTTACTCTTCACTGACAAGCTGATTTCGACGACGACTTGAACATCAAAGACCAGTATTAGGTAACTTCAAACCTGTCCGTAGACATATACATACTTTTTTTCCCCAGATGTTTTGCTAGTTGGCCGTCATCGAGACGTGAGGCACCGAAGATGTAAACTGACGGACTGATGTGCGTTTCACATCGCTGTTAACCCACGTTCACCCTTACCGGCTCAACGTCAACAGTATGATGACTGATAGCGCTTGAGATTGCACCTCTCTGTACTGATGCCTCGTTAACCGTCAACGTCGGGAGTGGGTCTGGTCGGCTCATGGTATTCACTCCCTTCACTCAATCACAACATGTGGGCCATGCTGCTCTCTGTTTTGCTTTTTCTCCTCTGCTTCATGATTCGGCTACCCTTTCCCCCCAAACCATCAGAGAAAAGTCCACACCTCTCTGAGAAGCAAGCAAGGTGGTAAGCAGTGCTCAACACCACACCTGCTCATCCTACTGTTCGCTCTAACCAGTGTCTAAGCCAGTCGATACCTAGGTTGTTATTTTCTCACTTGCGACTTACTGCACTTTGCTTACTGAAGAGTCGCTTTTCCCAACATTGCCTCGAATAGCCCCCGACTTTTTTTTCGACCACCCTGATCGTTTAATTTAGTAGCCCTCAGAAGGAAGCAAGGTAAGAACAGTTCATTATTCCCACCTATCCGTTTCGTTCGTATTAACAAATGTTAAGACCAGGTAGTCCCAGCACTATGGCTTTAGTGATTGACCCATCGGCCCAAGACGGCATTGGTAGTGCTGGAGGCGGCGCGCCGCCGCCGGTACCTATCCTGGACGGTCTACCGGACACTTCCGAATCTGACATCGAAAAGCCGAGCAAAGACCGTCGATACCGTTGCAAGCTGTGTCCAATCGGCACGGATCCCATCGCGGGAGCCGCCCGATATCAACCCCTTGCCAATAAACGCAATATGGGGCGCCACCTGATCGACATTCACAAGGCCAGGCCCGGGTCATCCACCAAAGAAACTTGGCGGAGAGTTTCCCAGCGCCATGCACAAAGAAGAGCCGGGAAAGCGCGTGTCTCTGCTCGGGCTGGCCATGCTCGAGGGCGTCGTTAAGGTCCAATCCATCCCGGCCATGGTCATGCTACGAATGGGTTGTCCAATGGCCAGCAGCAGACTCCTCAGAGCGGGCAATTTCTTGCCAGCGATCATCACCGCGCGGAGTCGAGTTACCCAACCCCTCAGCAGCCTGTTCTAAGCAGCACTCCCTCTCAATTAACATACCAGCCACATCCTACCCCTTAGCAGAGCACACCCAGAGGGTACAACTGATCCCAGATATCTACCTGGAGCCTCGTCGAACCAGCGCAAACACGGCGACGATTCGGGTGCCTAAATAGGCTATATGCGAAGTGGGAGTTGGCTATTGTTTGTTTCTTGTATAACTAAATGGAAGCGGAATAGGGGTCCTTGCGGAGCTACCTAGTTACATGAGGGGTAGAGCTGAGCGCGGAAGATATCTTCTGTTGGATTGTTTTATCACTGTAATCTTCCTTGTATTTTAAACACTTCTTTTCTATTCACTTTACTTTTGTCCTAAACACTGGTTATGCCCACAACACTGGTTATATCCCCAACACCTGTTACACGGGGGGGGACACTAGTCAGGTACGGCGAGAGTGTCAGCTACAGCCCGAGCAATATGTACCGGTCAGAACCACGGTTGCGGTCAAGGCACCGGTTACGGCCAGAAGATTGGCGCAGGAGAGATCACAACCTCTTAGGTGTAAACCCCGCCCTGGTGATTGATCCTCAATATTTCCCTTCGCCTCTGCCTAGCCAGCAGAGATTTCGGTACGAGAGTTCAGGTGGACAAATGTTTCGAGGTGAAAATCCGACGGGTGTTATCGGCCCACGGTACCTTCCAGGGCATAGGGTTAGCTAGCAGCAACTTCGCCACGGGCATTCGGGCGGTGAGGTGCCTCAAGATGTAAACCCGACGGGTGTCCTCAATCCTCGATATCTTTTCGGCGCTCGCGCCTCGTCAAGACGGGGCGGCGCATGATGACTAGGTATGATGAAGATGAGATTTTGGAGGGCGACTTAGAATGGAACCAACTACAACCAAGCTATGTTATTTTATAGTGATGGGGAGGGGTTCATTGAGAGTTTGTTGGTGTACGACTTCGAGTTCAGGAAGGTTGAGCAAAGTTGCAAGGACGGGAAGCTGTGAAAACGCAGCATGGTGTTGAGTTCAGAAACCCAGACAGTTGAGTTGAAGAAGAATGTAATTGATCGTTGTTTCATATAGCTGGTGGAAGCAAGTCAAGGTAGGTATCTAACAGGACAGTGTACTAGGGCCATCTCTATAGGGGAAGACCTCGTATTTCATCTGGCAAGCTCACCAATGCCCTGCCTGCCCCCTCGACTGATACCTGCTCGGCCAAGCCTTACATATAAGACCTACATCACATCACGTCCATTTCCCGCTCCACACCAGCACTTTTGCAACGGAGGAATCGCTCTGTGTTGTGGGGCAGCCCACAGTTCACTCCATCCTGTGGCTTGGGCCAACCTGGCCTGCGCAGTTCATCTTTGCTCACAGCTTTGCTCCGTGGTTGAGTTTGGCGTCTTCCTTCTATGCCCTGCATTGCGGTACCACCGACTATTCTAACACCACGACATCGATCAGTCGGAGGTTTGATACGCCTTTCTCATCCAACCTGTAAGTGTTCAATTTTGCGCCAGAGTTACTCTGGGCGCGTTTTCCGTCATCATCCCTAGACAGGGCCTAACAGTTTCGTAGATCAGATCGATAGATTGTCGCCGTGCCTTTCCGCACAAAGCAAGGTAAGAAGTGGCCAACACCTCGCTTGCCATCCCACTACATTTTACTCTAACAAATGATGAGATAATATAGCCAAACCTAAACAACAATCGGTCTTACTTACAGGCCACGACAATGGCGATGGTCCTGGGACCAGGGGTTGCGCAAGGTGGACTTGGTGGGTTTGGTGGGCCACCACCACCTCGGCCTCCTCCACCGCCACCCCCGCCGCCAGGACCGACGAGCACATGTGTCAGCAAGGAAGCCACGCGTATCAAATGCTATTCGAGCTGGACGAAGAGCTCAAGCGAAAATGCAGGCTGAACGTCGGCAACTCGAGCGTGCTCAGCAACAACAGCCCGCCATGCCTCACCAAAACATCGTGGCTGGTCCGCTTCATCATCGAGCTTTTCCTGGGCCTCCTAATCGGCAACGTGCCTATGCGAACATGCAGCAAACTGTTCCTAGCATGGAGAGGTCTTCATATGATGGCATGGGGAATCCTTCGCATTCTAGTTTGGAGAGTACTTCCCGCCAGCATCCACCCGGGAATGATTCCTATGGTCGCATGGAGAATGCTATGTCTCGTCAATCTCTTCAGAATTGACGCTTTTGATGCCCAGCATCAGCCCAGCAGCACTGTTTCGGCCAGGGTTCCGACATCAACCCAAGAAAATCCCCACGACGAGCTTTCACGTTTCAGCGATCCCCGACTTCTCTCATTCTCCTCGACAATGCAACCAAGAGCCCTCAACACGCAAACAAACCTCCAGGGGCTCAACCCAGCTGGGACCATCGATCCCCGATATTTCCTGGCCCGCACGCCCGACCAGCAGAGCTTCCAACCAGCGAATTCAGGTGCACAAATGCCTGGAGCCAACGATGGCCAAGGTAGAAACATTGGACAGCAGCCCGTAAACGCCGGTTCCCGGTCCCGTCTGCGAGGTTGAACCGTCGACATCGGCCCAGATTGTCTCAGGAGTACATCCAGGATCAGGCTCTAGATGATGAAGCTATGGCGCTGCAAAATGACGACGACGAGATCATCGAGGGTGATTCTGAGGATGAGGACGATATGTACCACGAGTATTTAAGTACAGTTTCTCGGACCGTTTTCACGCACGACACGAGAGGGATTTCTGGGGTCTCAAGGGAAAGTCCTGCTGAGGGATGTGATTGATATTGATATTTGTACGAACACGACTGCTCAAGATAAAAGGAAGACTGCCCAAGATAAGAGACATTACAGGGGAGGAGGGTGGTTCAGTCTTGAGGACAACATTGTGGGTTGAGGAGGAGGTGGTGATGTCAGAATAGGGTTCTCATGGATTGACCCGGAGAAGGATTTCTAAAAGTGATGGAGGAGTGCTTTATACCTGTACAGTTACGAAGCGGGACAATGGAGGGAAGACGGGTGGTGATGAGAGTTGTAGGCCGAAGCACTGCAGGGAGCTTTTTCTTTTTCTTCATGTCGGGTATGGACTAGGACTGTCGACTACTGTAGTAAGTATTATCCGCATTATTAATCCTTCCTTTCTGCTTTGTCTGTTTCCAGTCGCGCCCCTTTCTTGAGCTTGCCTGCCTATTGATTTCCTGCTATCGAAGCCATCTGTTAAGTTGACATAAGAATTATAAGATGCGTTTCTCCGCTTTCTGAATTCCGGCAGTCTTCCATTGATCAGGCTACACTTGCAAAAACTCAACAAGGGCCATGTTCTTTTCAATCTTGGTTGTTTGAACGAAGGTTTCCACCATGGAAAGATCAATGAGAAGCAGTGTTCTATTGATCACGTTGCCCCTTTGCCTAGGTATGGTATCCTTAGCGGTGGTTTTGGCCTCTCAGTGCCACCAAGACTTGGATCAGCTCCCTGAAGCTGGGAGTCATTTCGAGGAAGGGGAAGATGGGGTTGAACAAGACAGCAACAGGGGCGTGGGAGAAAGGCTCTGGATTGATGAAGATCAGTGGCTGATTACACACCGTTTTCTAGAATCACGATGAGGGAACATACACACACAGCTGAGCACTATGCTGCCTTCCCACCGGAGGAGAGACATGAGAATGCTCACCAGCCTCGTTCTCTCGTCCAGCATCACAACCAAGGCGATGGCGTGAGAAATAGTCAGACAGAGAGGGGTCACCAGGCGTGCGCTATATGAGTGGTCCGAGGGCGCATTCCAGGATTCACCCCCGCACCTGACTGGCCGGGGACGGAACGGAGCTGGATCCGGGCGGGGTCCCGACGTGGCAGGGCATCATCTGCACGCACTTCGGTCACGGCCCCTCCCGCCCTCATTCGCTAACCCCCTCGCTAACGCCGGCCCAAGACTCCCTCCGCGCTGCAGCAAAGACTTCTTTTGAGTCTAACACGCCCCCACATTCAACCTTTTCCCTGCCTGCGAACCCCCAAACAGCTTGGTGTGTTGTGCTGTGTTGGGTTGTGTTGTGTTGTGTTGTGTTGTGGCCTGTTAAAAATTCCATGCATGCCACCTCTGACTGTGTTACCACGCTTCTCTCCTCTTCTCTTGTCGCAATGCTCCTCCTCCATCAACAAATCACTTGACTTGACGAACAGCGCGTTTGCTTGCTACTAGGTACTCAAAAAATGACCCTCATCGAACACGACACCCAGGGCGTCGAAGTCGACCAAGACTTTGACAAGTTCGCCCAGAGCCAAGAAGCAGCCACCTCGTCCACCACCTCCCTCCACAGCAGCCTCGTCAACTACGAGTGGAAACACGGCCGCCGCTACCACTCCTACCAAGCCGGGAGCTACTCCTTCCCCAACGACGAGCGCGAGCAGGAGCGTCTCGACCTGGTCCACCACGCCTTCTGGCGCACGCTCAACGACCGCTTGTTCCTCGCGCCCATCAACCCCGACGACGGGCTCCGCATCCTCGACATCGGCACCGGAACTGGACTCTGGGCCATCCACCTTGGGGAGGACCACCCTGGCGCAAAGGAGATCATCGGCAACGACCTCAGCCCCATCCAGCCGAGGTGGGTGCCGCCCAATGTGCAGTTCATCGTCGACGATGTCGAGCTCGACTGGGTGCATGCCGGCGTGAGCGTCGAGCCGTATGATTACATCCACTGTCGGTACATGGCGGGCGGTATCAGGGACTGGCCGAGGCTGGTGAAGCAGATGTATGACAATGTCAAGCCGGGTGGGTGGGTTGAGTTTCAGGAGTCGGCCAACACGCTGTACTCTCAGGATGGTACCCTGAGCAAGGACAATGCCATGGTTCGCATGATGGAGGGTTTGATCTTGGCGTGCGACAAGATTGGGCGGACGTTGGATCCGGCGCCGCAGATGGAGAAGTGGGTGAAGGATGCTGGGTTCATCAATGTCGAAGTGCAGAAGTTTAGGCTGCCGATTGGTAGCTGGCCGAAAGATGCGAGGTTGAAGGAGGTGGGAACGTTGATGGCGGTCAATTTCATCGAGGGTGTCGAGGCGTTCACGGCGTCGCTGTTTAGGGATGTGCTAGGGTGGTCGCAGGACGAGGTGTCGGCGTTGAATGCCGAGGTGAGGGCTTCGGCGAAGAGGGGGAATGCGCACGCCATATTTGATTTCTTGGTTATCACTGGGCAGAAGCCAGAGTAGGTGTCATGGGGTTGGACACCCCGGCATGTAGAGATACCACAATGCTGTCCCCCACCTTGATGACGAGTCCCGCTGATTGTTCATGGATCTCTCAAGATACACAACCCAGATCTAGACCAGTCCATGGATCCATGCCCAGCTGATTGACTTGCATGTCTCACCTTGCACTCTCCCCATTGGCGATTCCTCGCCCACCTGTTTCTGACTCGCACCACAGAATCAAGATCCCATTCGTTTATCTGACACCTGATAGTGTTACGGGCATTTCAAGCTTGCGCCTCCGCCCCTTCCCACTCCCCGTCGCTTCGTTTAAAGAAAGCGGAGAACTATGTTCGTGTTCCTGCCAGCAGACGTCCAATGACATCATCGTCGTCCCCGTCCCCGTCCCACGGCTGTGGCTCCCTCCCGTGTTTAAAACCCCTCCTTTCCAATTCAAACCTCTGCTTTCAAATCTCCCCCATCAACATCCAGCAATACAGCCATAGCTTTCCTCAAACAAATCTTCCATATCCAACCTTTACAACCAAACCACATCCCTACCCAACATGGACTTCCTCAACAAAGTCACCGGCGGAAACAACACCTCCCAACCCGCCGACCACTCCAACAACCCCACCACCACCAACCCCACCGATCAGTCTTCCTCCTCCGGCGGCGGCCTAATGGACAAGTTTAACAGCCTCGCCGGCGGCGGCAAGGAGTCGGAGAAGAAGGAGGATCCTCTCGATAAGGGTACGTTTGGTCCACCAACCAACCTTACCCACTCCACTACGTCATCACCACTAACAAATAAAAAAATAAAAATAGGAGTCGACCTCTTCCAGCAACACGTCCTCGGACAGGGCGACCAGTCCAACGAGAGCGCCATCGAGCAGGCCAAGGATGAGCAGATCAGTGATTTCATTCGGGACCAGTACAAGAAGAATGCGGGGAAGGATTTTCCTGTGGCTGATAAATAGATGAGTGTTGGTGTTGGCATTTGCGGCTGCGGGCAATATGAGCAATGACTGGCTGGGAAGTTTGAAGGGGGTTAAGCCAGGGTTATGAGTTATGAAATTCAGACACTGATTCACTTCACATGCATGGGGGTGTGGTGGTGTTGTTTTGCAACCGTCTATTAAGTTGTCTATTATGGATTCCAGTCCCCCTCTTTCTTCCTGGCAGTTCTCCCCTCCTATTCAAAGTTTCATCTTCTTTTTAGTTGACGGTGGCCTGGTTCAAGTTGTTGATCAACCTCGCGCCATCAAACAAGCGGCCGTTGCCGGCCCTGGCGCGGCAGAGGTTCTTGCCGCGCTCGATGATGTTATTGGTGCAGGTCAGCTGGCTGTTGGCTACGCAGCTGAGTCTGGAGCCGCCTGTTTGTGTTTGTGTTAGCATCACTCCCTGACTAAGGAAAGAGAGATTGGGAAAAGACATACAGTTGTTACCACCGGGGACGCAGCGGCCGGGCTGGCCGTTGGCGGCGAAGCACGAGTCCTGCTTGAGGGACGTGTTGGCCACGCAGCAGGTGCCGCGGGGGACGGGGCGGTTCTGGTTCTGGCGGGCGGCGATGGCGGGGACGGCGGGGTTCTCGGCCGCGGGCATGGCGGTTGTGAGGGCTGCCATGGCGAGGACGAGGGGGGTGAGGAACTTCATTTTGAGAGATGGTGTGGTTGAAAGGGGGAGTTGAGACTTGGTTTTGGCGTTGTGGAAAAAGATAAAAAAAGAAGAAGGACCCGACCGGCGGAATGAATGTGGGTGTTTTGTGGTATGAAGACAGAGAATTGAAGAGAAGGTTGAAGGAAAAGGGGACGGGAATAGACGGCGGAATTGAAGACTGGCTTAAAGACGAAAAGAAGATGTTGGAGAGGTAGTGAGGGAGGTGGGAGATTTATAGTTGAGCGAGGCTCTGTGTCGATCGGATCATGTTGCCGAAGGAGGCTCACTAATTCCCCCCTGGTGGAGTCGGAAACCCACGATGGTGGTAGCGCTTGGATGTTTTGGTGGTTTTGGAGTGGCATTCTCAGGGGGTGTGCGGTTTCAACCCAAGGAATTCACCACTGTCGCGGGATTTGCAGCCGCTCCATTTGGGACAGCGGTTCGAGGGAGAGAAAGAAGAATGCATGGAAGGATCAGGCGATCGATGGGAAACATTGTTCGGATCGTCTGGGGAGGAGAAATCGTGGAAATCCGGGGTGGTTTTGAGACGGCTATCATGCCTTGACTTTGCCAAGCGCCCGTCTTGGCAGGGGGAGGGTTAAAGATAGTAGTTATTGGGAGCTTTGTCACGACGGGATGCAATGCTGTGGTGATCTTGAGTGCTGAACCTGGGACGAATGGTTTTGGCGAATGGCACAATGTCTTGCGATGCGAATCGGGGAATGGGATCAGGAAGATGATGCTCAGGAAAACAACAAGACCTCTCTCGGTTGGAATCAACCCGAGATCAGAGTCTAGCCAGAGTTGGATTGGCGGCTTCTTTGCTTCTCCTGGCGGCAGCGCCCGAGAACAAGGGGAGCGCGCCAAGCTTCGTGTCTCGGCAGTCGCTGGCAGCGGGAGAGCTCTTCTCACTGGTTCAACTTTATCGCGAGGCCGATATCATTCAACTTGAGCTCTAGATGGGGGAGTTCTTTGCTGAATTAACTGACGGTTTTCACGGCCAGAAGACATGACAGCAGTTTTCTCACATGAGCCTCTCACACCGGGAATTTTCGAACACCCACGGCTCATGTTCACTGCGAGCCAAGATCTCCTCAGACTGCAACGAATGAGAACAGAGCGTTTGATACAGACGAAGAATGACCGATCTAGGGAATTCTTTTCTTTCGTTTACTCATCACTGAAGAACAACAGCGATGACATGTTCTAGAATGGCCTCGGATTGTGCCTGGTGAGACCATCACCACACCACGCGTGCCGTCTTGGCACGCTCACAGGCTGTTCAAGCGATGAACTCCCAATCGCTTCACCAACTCGCCAACAACCAAACGATCCATCATATGACAGCTTGCCAATCAACGCCGCCAAGATATTCACTGCAGCAGCCAAGTTCTTTGCTCACACTCAACGGCGACAATCTGGTCCAGACACCAAAAGTTGATCAACAGGGGTTGGCACTGCAACGTCATGCTATCATCGACGTCATCAGCCTTTCCCGCTCCCCTCCTCACCAACCCTCAAGAATCATGATGCCGCTACAATCATTGTTTGAATGCCCGACAGCATGAATTCAGCATTCCGACAGCCACCTAGGTGAGAAACAACAGAAAATGGGCGACATTTACATCAGCAACGGAACCTGCTACGGATCCGCAGGCAACGAGCTCGACAAAAGCTTCATCCCGTGCGGAAATGCCGCCTTTGGACCAGTGACGTGCTGCGGAGCGGGAGATGTCTGTCTCAGCAACAACGCTTGCTTCGGCGTCCACGGCACGCCAGGATCATACGGAGCAGACCTGACCTATCTCGCCGGGTGCACCGACGAATCATACAGAGATGGGAGCTGTCCTGACAAGTATGGTATCGACCAGCCGTGGATCGCTTTGACGGTTTGCGATGACAGCGGTGGTGATTGGGCTCCGTGTCCTCAGGAGGGAAGCCCGACTACGCTGCAGAATGGTGCTTATTGCAGCTGTACTGATGCTGCGTCGACGACTGTCGCCATCAACAATTCGCCACGGCTGGCAGATATTGCTAGGTTGCCGCAGACGACTGGGGGGACTGTTTCATTCTTTCCGGGGAATGAGCCGACAAATACATCTCCTCCGGCTCAAACGACCGGCGGGGGGAATGGTGGAGGTCAGTCCAGCTCCCAATCGCAATCCCCATCGCAATCGCAACCACAACCAGGAACAACAGGCCAACCGCCAAATACAGGATCATCAAATACCAGCAGCAGCCCAATACCATCAGAGACAGGCTCACCAGGTTCAGACTCGGGAACGGGCTCGGACTCTGGCTCGGACCCAACCGGTGGTGGTGGTGGCGGGAGCTCTTCTTCAGGCGGCGGCCTGAACTCTGGCGCCAAGATCGGCATTGGCATAGGAGCTGCCATAGGAGGGCTCATACTGATTGCTACTCTGCTCACCCTCTGGCACTACAACCGGAAGAACCGCCGATCTGCCTCTGGTGCCGCCGGGATTGAAGAAGGCGGGGAAAAGCCAAAAAAGGCATTCGCGCCTGTCCCGTCCCCTCGCGCATCCGAAGCTGACTCCAACCCTGTCTCGGAAGCGGACGGAAAAGCGGTGACACGGCCCTGGAGCATGAGAAGTGAGCTTGAAGGGAATAATACTGCTGCTGCCGCGGCAGGGAAGAAAGCGCCAACGGCGAATGGAAATCAAAAGGTTAATACTGATGGGGCAGCACGTCCGGGGGTGGGGGAGTTGGATGGGAGAGAGGTGCAGGAGCTTCCACCGCACCACGATCTGAGTCCGGTGGCAGAGCTTCCTGGGAGCGAGGCGTGGGCCCAGGCCCCGGGAGGGGGGAGGGGGAGGGTATGATGCGGGCTGAGATGGGACATTTTCTTGCTATGGTTGAGTTGGTCCGGCAGGCAATTTTCACGCGGTTGGTGGACTGATTTAGGGGGTACATATATTGGGGCCTTGGCTGATGTTACTTTATACCAGATGGGTGTTCATGGGGGATTTACATAATTCTAATAGCAAAAGGCTTGTACTTTGGTCTGTGTAACGTTTGGTTAAACGTGGTTGCACATGCTGTTGTGTGACCACATCAACCACCCGGATGGAGTGGTATTGGTCAATAGAAGGGGGTGACTGCAGAGCTTATTCTCTTGGCTTGGGTCTTGGCCTCGGTTTTCTATCACCGAGAGGAGTTGGACGCGGTAGGTTGATGCAGGAGAGGCGTGTTACCATGTTGGGGATTGGGGACAGGCCGCATTGTCTGAGGACCAGTTTCTCCCGGGGGGATGGGTTGGGTCAAGTTTAAGTTGAGGTGGCCTCCCTTTCTTGGGGATGGTTGGGTTCGAGCAGCCGCACCCGTTCAAAGAGGCACACCACCACCTATCCGTCATGACCAAGCTGTACCGATCTGCTGCTGCTCTCGTTCTGTCCCTCCCTCTCTTGGGTCTGGGACAGCAGCAGGCGGCGGCACCTGATCCATGGGCGTTCACCCACTCGAACCAGGAAAAGGCCATTGTCTTGTCTCATACCGGCGGCTTCAACATTGGCAGCAAGATCGTGGCTGACCCTCGACGTCCAGGCCAGACAATAACCTGTGATCACGGGTATTTCGTACGTCCCCCCATTCTCGTTTTCTTTCCCGCCCATTTCCGCTGACCTTTTCCCCCAGGAATACTTCATTCCCCTCCACTCCCCCCCCCAAGGCCACCTCCGCCGGACAACCTCCCTCGTCCTCTGGCACTCCTCCTCCACCCAAACCTTCCAAAACCGCTGGGACGGCGGGCCCGGGTTCAAAGACCTCCTCCTCCGCCTAGGCTACCCCGTCTACCTCTTCGAAGCCCCCCGCCTCGGCCGCGCAAACTGGGCTTGCAAACCCCACCGCTACGACGTCACCTACCGCGACCAGGACAACTTCCTCGCCTGGAATTTCGGACCGTCCTACCTCAACTGGTGGCCTGGCTTGCAATGGCCCGAGGACCCCGAGGTCAGAAGACTAAGCTGGGAGCAAGCTACCGGGGGTAGGTATGTGGAGTTTGATGACTACGAGCATATCCTCCTCCACGCTGAAGTAGCCGCCAAAGGGGCTGTTCACACTGAGCAAGGAGCAGAAAGAGGGGGGGTGGTTTACCTGACGAATTCTGCCGCGGGTCTGAGGGCGTTGCTTGCGGCTACGCTGAGCGATGAGACGGTTGGGAAGATAAGGGGGATTGTGGCGTATGAGAGCGCGGGGTACGTCTTTCCCGAGGGGCATAACGTCACCGACAGGAGGGATGAGCCGTTTGGGCCGTTGGTGGTGACGCAGGAGGCGTGGAGGAGGTTGGCAAAGTTGGATTTTGTCCAGTTTGTTTGGGGGGATAATCACCCTGAGACGGGGAGCGGGTTTTGGGATGAGATGGTGGTGCAGAGTAGGCTTTGTGCGGAGCTGATTAACCTGTATGGGGGGAATGCGGAGGTGGTGAAGCTGAAGGAGGATTTGGGGGTGGTGGGGAATACGCATTGCCCGTTTACGGATATGAATAATGAGGTTATTTTGGGGCTGTTGGAGGAAAGGTTGGAGAGGAGTGGGTTGGATGGGTTTGAGGGGCGGGTGGGGAAGGGGAAGGGGAAGGGGAAGAGTAAGTGGAGAGGTTAAAGGACTGCTTTGAAGGTTTCTTTCATAATGGAGGGATGCTCGTGTGTGTTTATGTTGGCTCGAAGGTGCAGCACAAAAACTGAAATGCTGTTCTTGCCCCCTTCTTCTGAGTCCCTGGATCGAAACAGTGCCTCGTTTCCAACCCATATCAACCAGATGTGTCCCCTAAATCGTCAGAACTAAAGTTTCGTCACCACCACATCATCCACCAACATCCTCACCGCTCTGTTGTTGTTGGACTGGATCCGGAAGGTAAGGTCATTCCCGCCCCGTGTTGCTGAGCAGACAAAGGTATAGCCGATTTGAGTCCATGCCAAAGAAGAACCCGCACCTGACGTGATCGACCTTCCGCCCAGAACAACCGACCACGGATTCCCATTTGTGTAACTGGAAATAACGCTGATTCGGAATGTGAGCCTATAATCAGCCCCTGGCTCGCTGCAGAAAGAGACGCTCGTTAGCATACCACTATGCGTAAAGGCCCGAGGAGGCTGACACACCAGTTGATAGTTTGAGACACAGAAAGTCCGGCGATGGTGGCGCTGACAAAGTAGCTCGACTGGATCTCCATCACGTAATTGCCAGCACCCTGTGAGATAACCCCAACGCTGGCACCGGTACCGACCCTGTTGGTGATACTCCATCCTTCCAGCGAGTTACCGCTGAAGTCCCCGTTGGTGATCAACGGAGATGGTGCTGCTGATGTGGTGGACTCGGGCACGGAAACAGTGGATGTTGTGGGCTCAGGCGCTGTTGTCGTGGTGAGTTCGAGTGTCGACTCTTCGGCAGTGGTTGTCGTGGTCACCTCAGGGGTCGGGGTTGCTGTGGGCTCGAGCGTAGACTCTTCAATTGGAGTTGTGGGGGCTGGCTCGGTTGTCGTGGGCTCGGTTGTAGGTTGCTGGGTAGATTCTTCCTCCACAGGTGTCGGGCTAACGGTGACATATTCGGTAACGGTCGGTGTTTCAAAAATTGTGCTTGTGACATCAGCAGTGACGGTAGCAAGCTCAGTAGTCGCTGTGATCCCAATGCATCCGCAAGCAGAAGTGAACTGCAGTGGCTCGACGGAAGAAGCGAAGCTGCGCAGGCAGCTCAATGGCAGTCTGTTGGAGCAGCCCCTTTTCCTGCGTCTAGCTTTCAGGGGTAGACTTTGTGCGATGGTCGTGGGTTCGGTGACAGGTTCGGTGATAGTTGCAGTTTCGGTGACGGCATTGGTAACGGTGCTGTAACGATACACGTCAGTCTCCATGCTCTGACGGATTCGAGAAAGTTGTAGAGGCATACACGGTAGGGGTGACAGTGACGACCTCGGTGAATGCAGTTGCTGTGACGATCGAGTTGGTACAAAATTGGCTGGCCTGTACCAGTGAACTGCTGAAACAGTTCAACAGCCCATCCTGGACGCACTCCTCGACATCATCGCGTTGCTCTAGCTTTGCTGAGGTAGCTGCGCCCAGAATGACCCAAAGGTTGCCAGCGAGGAGGAAAGACGAACGCATGGTGGACGTGCGTAAATGAATGACAGTCACTGGGAAACAAAAAAAATGAATGACAATAGGACCGAGGATCCAAATGCAAAGCCCGGGCGCGTGCGGTCTTTTTGTTGACATTGGCATGGTCCCGAGGGTCTGGAACGCGTGGATCAAGACCCCTGTCGCAAGCTGATGGCTGAAAATCCGATTCTGGAAGCGCTATCGATTTTTCAAGATGAATACTCCATCCTCCTCCCATCTCCCATGATTCCTGGAACCTCGGCATTAAATGGATACACTCTGCCGCCGGCAGAGCGTTGATGGGTAATTGCACCTTGACCGAGACACAACGCCACTCTATGGGTCGCCAAGTATGCTCAACACTATAACTAGGTATGTAACCTGTCAGCAAAATATCTAGCTTTAATGGCGGGGAGCTATGGTCCAGTGAGTAAGCCCATAATGTCCCTATAGTCCTCGCGCCGAGGAGAAAAGCGGGAGTCTAGAAAGACTTGGATTTTGAAAAAACACACAAGTAGTGTGAGCAGCCCCTCCTCGGTCACAATGCTCAGTCAATCCTCACTCGAAAGGCCGGCGTGCTCTGCTATCTTCATTTTCGTCGCTCGCCATGGATCCTGTCACGGCCATCGGGCTGATGTCGGGCATCCTGACATTTGTACCATTTGGCACCAAGCTTGTCAAGGGAACCATTGAGATTCGGGAAGCGCTCGATGGCACACCGGACGAAATTCGCACCCGTCAAGAGGTGGCCCAGGAGATGAAACGGCTTTCCGCTCGACTCTTACCGCCGGACGATACTAAGCTCGCCGCCGAAGAAAAGAGTCTTTGTCTTCTCGCCAAAGAGTGCTCGTCGATGTCGGAGCAGCTGATCAAATTGCTTGAGGGTGTCAAGTCCGACAACAGCCGATCCATAAGACAAAGCTTATGGTCATCCTTGAAAAGCAAAATGCATGGAAAGGAGAGGGTGGACTTGGAGCAGAGATTAGATCACTGCCGAAACCAACTTGCGCTTCAACTTTTGTTTGTCACGAGGTCTGTTTCGTGTCACCACATCTACTTGGATCTTGTATCATACTGAGTTCGGATTTCTAGTCGCCAAACGGATGCGTCGCTGCAAACTCTATTCAAACTAGTCAAAGATGATGCTGCAAAGCTCGAATATCTACGACAGTCCATCAATCGACTTGAGCAACAAGTTCACCTCTGCGATCTCAGTACCGCTGCGCAGGCGCAGATACGAAGCCTTCTACCCCTTCCAGACCACGTCTCAAATAGCATTGCGCAAGACCGGGTGCTTCGCGCATTGGCTTTTGATGGTATGCAAAACCATCAAAACCTCGTTCAGGATCCTCACGACACGACGTTTGAGTGGTTCGTGCATGCAGCGAAATCGTTGCAAGAAGAGGCGCAGCGCGCAGCCAGGGAAAAGTTCACTGGTTGGCTAGAATCTGGCCACGGTGTATTTCACATTTCCGGGAAGCCTGGCTCTGGTAAATCGACTTTGATGAAATATCTGATAGAACACACTGCGACATCTGGACATCTCAACGTTTGGGCCAGTGAGTTGAGCTCCCTGGGCTTAAAGTCAAGCCTCGAGAAGATGACTCTAGAATTAACCAGCTACTGATTGTTCACTTTCAGACAGTCGAAAACTAGCGGTCGCTCAGTTCTTTTTCTGGCGGCCCGGTACAGAGCCTCAAAGATCTCTCGGCGGGCTCTATCGGACTCTACTTCACAATGTCTTTCAAAAGTGCCCAGAACTTATATCCGCCGTCATGCCTTCCTTCTGGCAAAGGTTACAATCGATGCCGTGGCAGCTGAGCTCTGATCTCGAGGTGACGGAGAGCACAGTCAAGGCAGCTTTCAATCGTCTTATCAGTAGTGAGGTGGCCGAAGCATTTCCGAACCACTGCTTTTGCCTTTTTATTGATGGCCTGGACGAGTACGAGGCAATAATCCAGACGGACCATACAGATCTGGCTGCACTACTCAACAGCTGGGCAGAGGCGGGCCTTTCATCTCGCAACATCAAGCTGTGTGTCTCCAGCCGTGAATACAACTCCTTCATGAACCTGTTCTCCGACGACAGGCGGCTGCGGCTTCATGAGCTTACTCACAGCGACATGGTCGCCTGTGTAAGAGACAAGCTTGACCGCATATCTGGGTCGGATGGTTTCGACCAGTTGGTCGAAGACATTGTGGAGAAAGGACAGGGTATTTTTCAGTGGGTTGGGATTGTGGTCAAGAATATGAGATACGAGATCGACAACGCAACTACCGAGGCCCAAGAGTTCAAAGACTCGCTGAAGATGCTGCCAAGCGAGATAAACGACCTCTACAAGCACATATTTGACTCTCTACGTGATACAAAACGTGCATACCGCACGTTGGCAAGTGTTTCCGAGGCAATGGAAACAGGCGTTGCTTCCTTTTCCGTGGATGCCTACTCTTTTTTTCAAGATTATGAGCGGGACAGGAGTTTCGTTGTAGGCAATTCATTTCCTGCCACGACAGAATCATCACGGCACAAGCTTGGTAAAACACGCCTCCGTGGGTGGGGCGGTGGACTACTCGATACCAGAACAGTCACCCTGGGAGGAGTCCGACGGCTCTACGCTGCGCATCCATATACGATGGAAGTTGTGCAATTTACCCACCACTCGGTCAGAGACTTCCTTGAACACCCCGATGGTCAACAGAAGATGCTGGAGCTTCTTGAAGGCTTTGATGTCTTGGACGCAATTTCGCAAATGCACCTCGCAGATTTACGAATGATTCGCGAGAATTGCCCGGGCTTCGATACCTCATATATATTATTTCGTGAACGGCACAGGAATGGCTCAGACAAAAGTCCCTACATTTTCCTGGATGCATGGGATAAATTCTGCCCTGATGAAGACTCTCTTGAGCCCAGCCCCGGGCACTATGACGTCCTTCTTCCAGCGGGCGACAGTGCCTATGGGTTAGCAACTTGTGCATTTTGGGGTCAGAGGGTGGTCCGTGACATAATAGAAACAGATATCGGGTGGATGAACCGCCCTATTTCCACCGGCATCTGGTTAGGGACGTCCAAGTACCCACCACGGAAAATGACAAATGACCCAACTGTCACCGATAGCTCCCACAAAGTGGGGTTGCTCGCAAATCTCATACTTAACTGCCACAGAGAGAGAACAACTCATGAGGAAGAAGACTTTGCCATGTTGGACTTTCTCTTTGACAAAGGCCTAAGCGACCCAACACATCTTGGGGCCAGCATTAACAGAAGTCGCGATGTTCAAGTTGAACCGGACGTGGGCGGGATGCCTCAATTGACCACTTGGCACCGTTTCTTACTGTATGAGTGGATGTATCAGCATGCGGAACGAGTATGGGGTGGTCGCCTACCGCACGAGCAGCTTGACGCAAGATTTGGAGAAGCGGTAGCGTGGTTTCTCAGAAAGGGCGCCGACCCGTACTTCTCTGCGAGAATAGAGTTTGTCAGGCGGCCATATAACGAAGACGAGCTCGAATCAGTAAGTCGAGATCGACAAATCAGCGCTTATCGTGGCCCTCCCATCCGTCCCAACAGCCTTCGCAGCTTTCGAAAGATAACGATTCAGTTTCGGAGGAGGACGGCCAATGGAGATACAGAACAATTTGTTGTTAAAGAAGAGATCCCCGTTTGTTTCCATCTGTAGAAAAGAAGGCAGTGGAACGATCATGCATCGTTGCAAGATTGGGTGCAGGATCTTCAGATGGATTCCAAAGCCAAGACGGAGCTACTACGGCTTGTAAAGAGAAAGTCACAGGAGCAAGCCACCCTTGATTTCTGGAGCAACATTTTCTCAGCAGCATACGGCTTATCTCACGCGGCGTTTGGAAACGGTCAAGCGCCTCCTTGGGCACTTTTTTCAGGATCATATCACCTTGTGATCCCAATTTTGGCGCCCCTTTTGCTTACCTGGGTTGTTTTGTTGCCCCTGCACAGATTTTTTCCACCGAAAACGTTGCAGGATGAGAGGGATTTGGCTGTTGGATTTACCTCCATACCCATCTAAACAATCTTTCGTATGTTGTCGCACTGAGCCCCCGAAGTTGGATATTCTCATGTAGCTTCACCAGTTAAACATCCGAACACCTGTCCTGGAGGAACCTTGATTGATGGTGAATGAATCTGGCAGCCATCAGTTGTCTGTAATAGAATCCTACATGGATACTCCAAGCTCCCTGATGATTATTGATGTTTGATGAAATCTGGTACCGTTGGGTGAACAATAAACAAAGGTGGCACAAGCGGCATCGGAATCCTCAAACACTCTGAGGGACCCAGTCTCGGACCATCCCATTTGCAGAGGCCGCCACGAGCTTTGTGCAACATGACCACAACCTGCTTTTGTTTCTATTGTTACGGCATCTGACGAGAACACACCATAGCAGGGAGTTTGGTCAAATTTCTGCAACGTGGTGAGAGGACTGGGAGAACCGTCAAGGTTGCAGATGATATCCTGTATTCGGTACCTTCCCATAATCACGGATGATGCCACTTATACCCGAAACATAACATGGCCCAGTCGTGGGTGGTGCAGATAGATGCATGCACCTGTGCCATGATCATGACGGCCGTTGGCTGCCAAGGTCTAGACCTCCATCGATCTGCCATCCCAGCTTTGCTTGGCTCGATGCTCCGAACAGGTGCAGCCAGTTCAGCTACCCTGTTCCCTGAGCTGTTAGCCTTTTTAACACTTGATGCCGCATCTGATAGCAGCGATGAGATAGCAGCCCAACTACCCCGCACACCACTTTACGTCATGGCAACAGGGATCTGTGCTGCTGTGCTGCTGTGGACGTCAACACACGCTGAAACTCAATTCCTTGTTGGCCCATTGCGCCGGTCACCTTTCACGATTGCCAAGGCACTGATCGGGGTGCACTAGCTATTTTTTTCTTGTTTGGCGTCTTGGAGTCCCTATCTTTGCCGGCGCTGCTTTTGTTTTTGAGACATTTCTCTTTTTCTTCCTCTCTATCCTCTCATTCCTCGGTGCGACGCGTTTCTCTGGTCTTGGGTTCAGATCTTTCGCCAGGCTATCTAGAGTAGCAGTAGTGGGACATCAAGGTTCACGATACCAACCAACGTTTCCCAGACAACCACCACTTCACACCATGGGAGGCCTAAGCTGGAGAAAACTTCTCGGCTGGGATCGCCATCCTAGTGACGGCCATCGTCACGATTATGACAGCTGGTGGCATGATTCTCGTCGGCGTCGTAGGTCTTGTCCATTCTCTCTCCAATTGCCGGATTGCTGTTAACGCGCCAAGAAGTGCTCCCCCACTACCACGATGAATCTCTCGAGTCTGCCATTCCTCCACAAGCCGTCACCGAAGTAGCCCTCCGATTGCGCCACCTGATCGAGCAGTGTGTTCCTTGCGAGTTGAACCCCGATCTGGTCACCCGCCCTCACAGTAAGGTCATCACCACCAAGGTGATCAAAGCAGCTAAGGAGGCCGGTGGGAAGGAGCACGGCGCCTGTGTGGTGTTTTGTCTGCTGGTGAACAAGCGCTGGTGGAAACACCAGAGTCTGGTTGAGTTATGGGATGCCGATTTGCATAACCTCAGGGCGGTAGCTTGTGAGGTTATCGCCAAGCAGATGTAAGTCGTGTTTCTGTGTCTTGAGAGCTCCGGCAACAAGCTGACACACCACAGTATCGAGACTGAGAATGATCCTACTTACCTCATGCACTCGGTCCTCCTCAAGCGGTACTCTATCATCATTGATGGCAAGCCCACACCACCAGCCAATGTCGTTGAGCGAGCTGTTGATCTCCACGCCCTTAGAGTGATTGGTTCATCCGGCTACCAAAAATGCATCAACTTCCTCTGGAAGGGCTGGCTAGTCCAGGATGAAGACGACCCGTCCACCTTTGTGGACTACAAGGACAAGGACAACACGTCGTACTGCGCCCACCTCGACCCCGACCGCATGCGAGCACCCATGTACCAGAACGTGACGCAAATGCTCTTCTCCTTCTTCTATCTCACACTCTACACCCTTGCGATGAACTCGGTAAATGCCCGAGGAGAGATTGACCTCATCGAGGGGCTGCTGTATGTCTTCACCATTGGCTACATCTGCGACGAACTGTCCAAGCTCTGGAAAGCTGGGCATCAGATCCTGAGCTTTTGGCACGCATTCAACTCGGTCCTGTACGCGCTGGTGACCACCAGCTTGGCCATGAGGTTCATTGCGCTCAGTGCTGGGGTTGATGATCCGATCAGACATCAATACACGACGCTGAGCTACAACTTTTTGGCTGTCAGCGCGCCGTTGTTTTGGGGCCGGCTGCTGCTCTACCTCGACAGTTTCAGGTTCTTTGGCGCCATGTTGGTGGTGCTCAAGGTGATGATGAAGGAGTCGATGATCTTCTTTGCGCTGCTTATTGTGATCTTTATTGGCTTCCTCCAAGCTTTCATCGGCCTGGACTTTGCTGAGGATCAGGCGGCCGAGGACTTTTACTTTATCATTCAGGCGATGGCGAACGCGCTGATGCAGAGCCCGGATTTCAGTGGGTTTGATAAGTTCAGTCATCCGTTTGGACTGATTTTGTATTACTGCTTTACTTTTGTTGTCATGGTATGTTTTCCGGAGACTTGAGGGAGATTGACAGAGAGCTAACGAAGAGATAGGTTGTCCTCCTCAACATCCTGATCGCGCTTTACAACTCGGCCTACGAGGACATCTACGACAACGCCAACGACGAGTATCTCGCCACGTTTGCGCAAAAGACGATGACTTTTGTTCGTGCCCCCGACGAGAATGTGTTCATACCGCCCTTGAACCTGATTGAGATTTTCTGCTTGGCCATCCCGTTCGAGTGGTGGATGAGCAAGAAGACGTATGAACACCTCAACGATATCGTCATGGCTGCGCTGTACTCGCCTCTGCTGCTTGTGTCGGCCTATTTTGAAATGAGGACTGCCCAGGAGATCAGAGGGAACAGGGCCCGGGGCGAGGAGGATGATGATACCATTGAGGAGTGGGAGCAAATGTCTGACCACTTTGACTTTGAGGGTGACGGGTGGTCCAAGACTGTGGCTAGCGCAAAAAGTAATCTGGAGGAGGATGCCGATGTGGTCGAGATTAAGAAGCTGAAGCAGGAGGTGGAGGAGCTGAAGAAGATGATCGAGGGGTTGACCAAGTTTATTGCTGGTGAGAAGGGGCTTGGAAATGGCGATACCGAAGAGCTAAAGGGGTTTGACGAGGAGGGAGAGTCTAGTGGTGGTGCTTAGGGTTTAGTGGCTGTGGTATTTCCTATGGTTGTATGGTTGTTTGCATTGCTAGCGGGCGTTTTTTGGCTTTGGCGAGTACCGCGGGTGGTAGACCTAATTGCATCTGTGTTGACTAGTGTTTCTTTTCAGAATTTACAGACGACGTGGTAATATCGCGCTGCCCTAGGGTTGAGTAGAGCCTTGATGAGACTCTGGAAGAGTCACCTTATCAATCAGCACATGTCTTCCACGAGTCATTCCCCTTGCCATGTCTACTTGACCGGGACCGTAGGTAACTTTCCGATTTTACCCCTTCTAGCTCTCACTTTTCTTAGGTCATGTCAAGGACATGACGGCTTCATGCCCCAGACGCTTAGAGTACCTTCTGGCGTCTGGTTTTCATGACCGAAGCTACCATCTCCGGAGAAGATCAGCAGATGCACGGCAGCAGCCCCATAGCTACCACGTGGCTCCAGCACAAATACCGTTCAACCTTCCCGCTCGTCTATCTACGCAACATTTGTCAACGCGGGAAAAAGGAAGAGCACTCCCCGCTCGCCCGCCCAGTTGCCGACATTCGGGAACAACCTCTTCATGTTCCCCAGATTTCTCTTCCGTTCTGGGACAAGCTCTATGTCACCTCTGCCGGGAGTGCTACCCCCATGCCCAATCTGTCAACTAGGACTTCATTTAGGCAAACAGGCTAAACACCCACCATGGCGCTCAACTGGCCAGCGATATTGACACAAGGCGCTGACGGAATGAGAGCACGAGATTCCAGGCTGTCAACTTGGCCAAACCTGTTCACGTCTTGGCCATTTATAGCACTTGAGGTCGGTATTTGTAGCCTCCGAGGGGATGTTTACGGGGTGGTGGGACATCACCAGCACGAAAGCATATAAGTCTGTCAACACCACCCGTCACCACCACTTTTACCCCCAAACTTCCCTGCCATTCAACAATCCCCAAACTCACCACCCGGCACCACTGCCACAATGAAGCCAACAGCTCTCCTCCTCCTCGCCGCCACAGGCGCAGAAGCTCACTGTAACTAACCCACCCCCCTTTCCCCCTTTTTTGTTTCTCCCACCCCCAAGACTAACCCTCCGACCCAGACCGCTTCTCCAAACTAATCGTCGACGGCGTCCCGGAAACAAAAGAATGGGGCTTCGTCCGCCAATCCAAAAACTACCAGTCCAACGCCGGCGTCACAGACGTAAACAGCAACGACATGCGCTGCTACCAAATGCGCACCGGCACCGCCACCGCGACCGTCACAGCCGGCACCCGCCTCGGCTTTGTCGCCATGTCAGCCGTCACCCACTTTGGCCCCGTGTCCTTCTACATGGCTCGCGTGCCCGACAATGCAAACATCAACACGTGGGAGCCAGCGGGGAATGTGTGGTTCAAAGTGGGGGAAATCAGTGCCCAAGCGGGGCCGAACGGGCAGCTGGGGAGTTCGGAGCAGAATTGGCCTGCTTATAGTACGTTTTTCTTGCTGATCAAAAGTGTGAGAGGGGTATGCTGACAAAATTGATGTGGTAGACCAGAAGGAAGTGTACTTTAATGTGCCCAAAGAGGTGCCAAACGGAAAGTATCTTGTTCGTGTGGAGAGTATTGCTCTACACCAGGCTCAGTCGGCGGGTGGTGCCCAGCTTTACATCAACTGCGCTCAGGTTGAGGTTGTGGGCGGGGGGAGTGGGCGGCCGGGCCCGCTGGTTTCTTTCCCGGGGGCGTACGGTAGGAATGATCCCGGGTTGGTGTGGTCGTATTATCCTGTTCGGACGAGCTACAAGGCTCCGGGGCCGGCGGTTTGGCAGGGTTGAGAAGGAAAGAGGGGTGTTGTACGACGGAGGAGGGTTGTTCACAGCTATTGCAGACGTGTGTCGCTTGTCACAACAAAGCTGATGACTGAGATGTTATATCGTCTTCTGTTCTGGACATCGATTGCCGAAGTTATTGTCGTCCGCAATCCCTACACCACCTACCTTGTTGAACAGATAGAATGGCGTAGTTGACGGGCCCCAAGTCTGCAGTTCGACGGCCAGTGCAAGTGTGCCCATTCGTCCTGGCTGTCTCAGGAGCGTAGCCATTTCCGTCTGCGCGCTCCGCAACGTCTTTGGCATCGTGTCCGACCAAGAGCCGAGTAGAATTCGTTCCACTCAAGGCAGTGTCGGGGCAGTTCATGCCGACGGAGAATTTAGTATTGTCTCCGGTGCTGAACACGACGCCTGGAGCGCTACCATAAAGGCCAACTGGGTAGTCAAAGAATCTTGTCTATGGAGAGAAGGTCAGCATTTGTGAGTCATGTGCCGCAAGAGACCGACGAACCTTTCGATAGGTGCAAATGCCACATGGGTAGCCAGAGGGCTTCGCTGAGCTCTTGTCGGCGGCCGAGATCTTGCGCGCCACTTGGAATCGTTTCGCCGTTGATGCGATGATCCTCGACCATGTTGATTTCGGTGTTCGGTCCGTTGAGGACGAAGAGTTGGTTGACCGCACTGCATGTGTATGATCAGCATTGTGAGACCAAGACATCGTAGGATACGTGACTTACTCTTTCACATGTCAATTTTTAAGCACAAATTCAGAGCCTTCACTGAACGAAAAGATCATGCCCTCAGGCCAAATTCGATTTCCCCAAACTACATGTATGGTGGCTACTCGTACACCCAGGATACGTCACCCTCCCAGCCATCTCCATCAACACCAACATCAAAATGATGCCCAGCAAAACCCGAGCCTCCCAACGTATAGTATTCCTCTCATTAGTATGCAGCCGAACCATTTCCACAAATTGAGCTATCAGCCTCCCCCTGTGAGATCACCACAGGTTCGAGTTGAAAGGCCGGCCAAGCGGGAAGGGCGGAAACGCCTAACCACGTAAGCAAAACCCTCACAGTTCCGCGCCACTCGAATCACCGAGTCAACCAGAGTAATTGGACCTCTGCCGCTGTAAACAGACACCCCATGGTACCGCCCTTCCCCAAAGTAGGGGACATTTGGAATAGCGGTCGCTTTTGCCAGGGTTCAATCGGTTTGGAACTGTAGAGGATGGAGCAAACAAGACTCCTGCGGTCCGGTGAGGAAAGATTTATAATGGATCGCCAACCGCCATCGTGAGAAATGGCAGCTGCCGCAGTAGAATCGCTCGAAAATTCTCCCCGTTTTTGCGTCGACGTGATATACGACACAGGCAGCATGTCGAAGAAAAAAAAGAAAATGAGTGCGCTGCGACACCAGAGGTGTGGGCTTACTTGAATGATGGGTCCGTCGACGGGAGTCATCGGATCCGAAATGGCGAAATCGCCAGCGGGATCGGGGGATGGAGTTTTCTGGGCCATCGCCCTCTTCTTGTTTTGGCGGCAGCAGGGAGCGGAATCAACGGTTCGTAGTGCGGCAAATCGTCGACAAGCGGAGAATATACCCCGCCATGGGGTTCTGTTTGAAATCCTCTGTGCAAAAAGGCGGAGAATGTCAGTTCAAGCCTGGAATGAGTCGTTGCGATAGGCAAGTAGCGGTGTAACATACCTTTGGTCGACTTGCCAGGGTGGGATTTGTCCCATGAGTGCTTGTGAATCGGACCTGTTCCCATTGTATTGGATTGAATTAGTGCAAAGGCGATCAGCAAGAGAAGAACAGAAAAAGTCGTAATAAATATCAACTGAGGCGGATACTGGCATACCAGGGGAGTTGAAACCACTTGAGGCTGTGGTGGTGCTGGGTGGGAGTGGGAGGAAGAGAGATTGCTAGGTGGAAGAGGTTGGAGAGAGAAGAGAAAAGAGAGAAGGGCAGCAGCGGAAGCGACTTGATTTGTACCTGAAATTTTGTGGGGCCGGCAGAATTCTTCAGTGAGTGGTAATATAGAAATCAGTCGCGACTCGAGTCAGAACAAAACAAGAAAGGGGAAAGCGAAGGCCATGAATAATGGATGGAAATAACACTTATATGTGCGTGTTTAAGTGGTACCTGAAAATACTACACCATGGAGAGTGAGTTGACTTGGTCGTCGCGGTGCCATCCTCTTCTGCGCATGGCACTCATCAAAAATTCAGGGATATGTTAGATGGATGGATCCGCTGAATTGAAACAACATTAAGTCAAACAAAGTCGAATCTTGTCATCGATATCGGGTCTAAAATGATGCTGTGGTGTCAGTAGCATATGGCAGCAGTCAATAACCTACAAGTACCATTCAGGATGTTGATTTAGTTGGGTGGCGAGTGTGATGATTTAAGGAATTTACTTGCTTATGGTATTCGTCCACGGGTAAGAGTCTCAAGTGACAATGGCTCTGTACCAGGTTGACTAAGGTTTGTTTTTGGTATATAGGTATATAAGTCCCTGTTCCGCAATATGGTTATAATAACTCTGATTGGGTCCCGGCAATGCTCTGTTGGCGTCATAACACAGTCGCTGGTAACTTTGGATACCTTAATGGGACAACTTTCTACACTAGGGGCTACCCCCTGGGCTATTGTATAGCTTTTGTTATACCTTGGTGTGTTTATTTTCACACGGCCATGATGTCCAGGGTGGCTAATGAGATGGGACGGTGGGATGGGCCAAGATAACCTCATTTTTCTGTGGGATAGGTCAAAATCAACGCCCGTTTCATCGTACGTCTTACAGTATATCTTCCGAAGCCTTTGAAACCCCGAGGGCTATTCTAGCCCCCCGTCACAAGCGTTAACTTTGTTGTTGAGACAGTGGGCAAGGCCACTGTTCGCTTCTCTTGCGTTGGGCTTCGGCCCCCTGTTTCTTTCTTTTTTTTCAGTAAGATGGGCCAATTTGTGAGGGTTGTGGGATGAGCCGAAGCTCCGGAGCCGTGGGATGGGATAAATCGAGGGTCATCTCATCTCAACTCATCTTATTAGCCACCCTAGTTCTAGCTGTCACGGATGAAGTAGGTACTCGAAAGCTCTCCCTGTTTTGAATCGACTTGATGTCCAGACCAAGCAACACGACGAAGAAAAGAAAGAAAACCAAGTGCCGGTACACAAGATTTGCGGGCTTACACTGATGCTGGGATCCACCGGCAGCGACGACAGCATCGAATTTGGTGGCGGCAGCGGCGGCACGCTGAGGCGCGAGGGAGGCTGGGGAAGAGGGACAGCCGGCCGTTATCCCCAATGGCTCTCGGCCTGAGGTGATTGACTTGACCATGGATGACGAGGAAGACATGGTCAAAGTTAAAGAGCCCGAGCCTGAAGATGGCGAGCATGTCGTTGTCTCCAACCCGGGTGATAGATTGTTTCTACCCAGAGAGATATAGGCCCCTGCCATGAGGTTGGCGCCGGTCTGGGCATTTTTTCTGCGCAAAGAGTTGACAAGTCAGTCCAAGGGCTGAATAGATAGCGATGGGAAACAAGTTTAGAGGTCTCTCAAAGAAGCGGCGCTGTGTTTGTATTCTTCATCCAAGCTGAACATCATGGTCGCGCGCGTAAACGGAGTGTTTGATGAATAACACGGTATCTGAGCGCGAAACTCTGTTTGGATATGATCTGAGCTTGACCCATATGTCCGTCAACAAGCGCTGCTGTATTTGTCCTTCTTATTTAAGCTTCAATTGATGGGATGGTGACAAAGAATGATGGCTTAAATAAAGCGTCGACTGTACATATATCTAAAATTGTTGCAATTATCGTATGTCGAGCTTCGATGGGTACCGAGCTTGAATGAAGTATGATCTGAACAATAACACATGAAACTGCTGGTGACACCCCCGTGGCACAGTCAACCGTCATGTCGTAAGGTAATATGTCCATAACACACTCTTTCATAGCTGCAATACGTCTGGCATATTCAGCAATGCTGCCGTTCGGATCAATGTTGAAGTCGGATGTCGTTAAAATGGCGGCTGTTCTTCGGCACATTCCCCACGTCAACTGTTTGGCCCCCACGTGGCGACAGCTGACGAAGAGCTGGCGGCGGGCCTGGGGTGGCGTCCCAGGAAAAAGGGACGCTAAGCCTAATTGGAGGCAAAAGCACACCTAATTCCATTGCATCCTACGGCCTTCGGCGCTGCGCTGTTCACGTCTCCGTCTTGCCGCCAAATTTCCCACGGCTCCGTCATCTCTTGAGCCACCGCAACGCGACGACCACCGAATAGAAAACGACCCGCCACGGCGACCATCATCAATGTGGACACCATAGACGGATAATCTCTTCTCACTCTCTCTTTTCCCTTCTTCTCTGCAACATCGGCCAGCCATGGCGCCGCTCGTCGATAACTCGCAGATTCAGTCCGCTGAACTGCTGCGCCCGCTGCCTCTGGCCCAGCATGCCTACATTTGGCCGTTTGCCATAATATGGCCCATCTTTCTACGATACTACCTCAGCGAGGAACTCTACAACAAACACATTGGGGCGCCGGAATGGACATTTGTCTGGGTTGGCTCTATCATCACTGTCCAGGCGCTGACCTGGCTCTGCACACACTGGAGCGTTAACCTTGATGCCACGTTCACCGCCCGGAAGGTCCGCACCATCGAGGATGCGAAACTGATCAAGGTTGTCCCAATTGCGAATGCCGGCTCTGCTGAGATTTGCAAGCTTGTTCGCGACAAGGTGAGCTCTCGCAAACCCCCGACATTCTGGCTTCTCGGAAAGCAAAGAACAAGTACAGGGTCTAATCTTGAAAAATATCCAGGTCGGAGGCAAGCCCAACCTCTCGTTCCTTTTCCAAAAGCGCCGTTTTCTCTACGATCCTGAGACCAAGAAGTTCGGTACCCTTGCCTACGACATCGATGCTAGCCCTGCCCCAAAGCTTGAGAAGTTCCAGAAATCCAGGGGTATCACCAGCGCCTCCGAGTTGGAGCGCCTCGAGCAGCACTATGGCACCAACACTTTCGACATCCCAGTCCCAACTTTCACCGAGCTCTTCAAGGAACACGCGGTCGCCCCGTTCTTTGTGTTCCAGCTGTTTTGCGTGGGTCTCTGGCTGTTGGATGAATACTGGTACTACTCGCTCTTCACCCTGTTCATGCTCGTCATGTTCGAAAGCACCGTGGTCTGGCAGCGTCAGCGCACCCTTGTTGAATTCCGAGGAATGAGCATCAAGCCTTACAACATCTACGTCTATCGCCTCGGCAAGTGGACTGAAATCCAGAGCGACAAGCTTCTGCCTGGCGATTTGGTCTCAGTCTCGCGCACCAAGGAGGACAGCGGTGTTGCCTGCGATATGATCTTGGTCGAGGGTACTGCGATTGTGAATGAGGCCATGCTCTCCGGTGAGAGTACTCCTCTTCTCAAGGATTCAATTCAACTTCGTCCCGGCGAGGCTGAAATCGATATCGAGGGTCTCGACAAGAACTCTTTCCTCTGGGGAGGCACCAAGGTCTTGCAGATTACCCATGGCAACACTGAAGAGGAGAGGCCTAAGCTTGCTTCAGGCGTTCCCGCGCCTCCTGACAACGGAGCCATGGCTATTGTCACCAAGACTGGTTTCGAGACTTCCCAGGGAAGCTTGGTTCGTACCATGATTTACTCTACTGAACGCGTCTCGGCCAACAACGCCGAGGCTCTGTTCTTCATCTTGTTCTTGCTTATCTTTGCTCTTGCAGCCTCTTGGTATGTCTGGGACGAGGGTGTCAAGAAGGACCGCAAGAGATCTAAGCTTCTGTTGGACTGCATTCTCATCACCACAAGCGTCGTGCCCCCTGAGCTTCCCATGGAACTCAGCTTGGCCGTCAACACCAGTTTGGCTGCTCTTGCCAAGTTCGCTATCTTCTGCACTGAACCCTTCAGAATTCCCTTCGCTGGCCGCATCGATGTGGCATGCTTCGACAAGACTGGCACTCTCACAGGAGAAGACCTCGTGGTTGAGGGTATCGCTGGTCTTGGCCTGGGCCACTCTGGCACTGACACCCCTAGGGAGACCGATGGCGCCCATAGCCATATGACCAAGGTCCACGATGCTGGCCTCGAGACCACCCTCGTCCTTGCCACTGCGCATGCTCTTGTCAAGCTTGACGAAGGGGAGGTTGTTGGAGACCCGATGGAAAAGGCTACACTCAACGCTCTTGGTTGGTCCTTGGGCAAGAATGATACCTTGACTAGCAAACCTACCACTGTTGCGACTACCGGCATTGCTGGCACCGTTCAGATCAAGCGCCGTTTCCAGTTTTCTTCTGCTTTGAAGCGCCAGAGCGCTGTCGCCACCATCCATGCCACTGAGAACAAGGCCGACCAGAGACTAAAGGGTACTTTTGTCGCCGTCAAGGGCGCCCCCGAGACGATCATGAAGATGCTGGTCACTGTGCCCAAGGACTACGAGGAAACGTACAAGTACTTCACTCGCCGTGGTTCCCGTGTCTTGGCGTTGGCTTACAAGCACTTATCTGTGGATAACGAGCTTGGTATGAGCAGGATCAACGACTTGAAGCGTGAGAAGGTGGAATCGGAACTTACTTTTGCTGGTTTCTTGGTTCTTCAGTGCCCTCTCAAGGATGATGCCAAGGAGGCGGTTCGCATGCTCAACGAGAGCAGCCACCGTGTCGTCATGATTACCGGAGATAACCCGCTTACTGCTGTTCACGTCGCCAAGGAGGTGGAAATCGTCGACCGGGATGTTCTCATCTTGGATTCCCCTGAGCACAGCGTGCATGGTGAGGAGAAGCTCGTCTGGCGCAGCGTCGACGACAAGGTTCAAATTGAGGTTGACCCCACCAAGCCTATCGACCCTCAGATTATCAAGACGAAGGATCTCTGTGTTACCGGTTATGCTCTGAACAAGTTCAAAGATCAAGTTGGCTGGAAGACTCTGTTGCGCCACACGTGGGTGTACGCCCGTGTTTCGCCCAAGCAAAAGGAGGATATTCTCTTGGGTCTCAAGGATATGGGCTACTACACTCTGATGGCTGGCGATGGTACCAACGATGTCGGTGCGCTCAAGCAAGCCCACATCGGTGTTGCTCTTCTCAACGGCACTCAACAGGATCTGACACGCATTGCCGAACACGCACGCGACCAACGGATGAAGGGCATGTACCAGAAGCAGGTCGACCTGATGAAGAGATGGAACCAGCCTGCGCCCCCCGTTCCTGCCATGATCGCCCACTTGTACCCCCCTGGACCCAGCAACCCCCACTACGAGAAGGCCATGGAGCGCGAGGCTGCCAAGAGAGGTGTCACAGTCGCCCAGCTCGCCAAGGCCAACGGCACCGACATCGAGACTGTGACTTCTCCTGCCGCTCAGCTAGCTCTATCTAACCAAGACCCGCGGAGAGCATTACAGCAATCTGATGCTGTGGCCAAGGCCACCAACTTTGCCGACAAGCTTCAACAATCCATGATGGACGCTGAGCTTGACGATGAGCCCCCTTCGCTGAAGCTGGGCGATGCCTCCGTCGCCGCCCCCTTCACTTCCAAGCTCCGTAACGTCATTGCCATTCCCAACATTATCCGCCAAGGTCGTTGCACCCTTGTTGCCACCATTCAAATGTACAAGATTCTCGCTCTCAACTGCCTGATTAGTGCGTACAGTTTGAGTGTTTTGTACCTCGAGGGTATCAAGTTTGGCGACGGTCAGATCACCATCAGTGGTATGCTCATGAGCGTCTGCTTCTTGTCTATCTCCCGCGCCAAATCCGTTGAGGGTCTGTCCAAGGAGAGACCCCAGCCGAATATCTTTAATTTCTACATCATCGGGTCCATTCTTGGCCAGTTTGCTGTTCATGTCGCGACACTTATCTACATTGCCCGGTTTTGCGATAGGCTTGAGCCGTAAGTTTCATCTTCCCCGCCTGCTGTCTACTCGCATGCTGACTTGAGCGTATTAGTCGCTCCGAAATGGTCGATCTCGAGGCCGAGTTCTCCCCCTCCCTTCTCAACTCGGCCGTCTACCTCCTTCAGCTCATCCAGCAGATCTCCACTTTTGCCGTCAACTACCAGGGCCGTCCCTTCCGCGAATCGCTCTCGGAGAACCGGGGCATGTTCTGGGGCATTCTTGGCGTCACCGCCATTGCATTTTCCTGCTCCACCGAGTTTCTCCCTGAGCTTAACCAACAGATGAAGCTCGTGCCCTTCACCGAGGAGTTCAAGACTACCATGACAGCGGTGATGGTGCTGGATTATGTTGCTTGCTATGCTATCGAAATCGTTCTCAAGTTCTTGTTCTCGGACCTCAAGGCGAGGGACATTGCCGAGAGGAGACCGGAGCAGCTTGAGAGGGAGAGGGCGAGGAAGGAGGAGGAACGCAAGAAGAAGGAAGAAGAGGAGGATAGAAAGAGGGAGGAGCAGGTGAAGGAGTTTGAGAGGAAGCTGGAGGAGAATAAGAGGAGGCTGGCGGAGGCATGGGGGAGGAATTAAAGGTTGTTTTATTATTTGGAATACATAAGGGGTTAGAAGTGTTCTAGAGCGGAGGGCACGTATTGATACCTTTGATGAATGATTGTGTCAGGGGTTGGGTGGGAACGGAAAAGATGGGTTTTGGGATTGGGTGGGTTGGGAGCGAGGGCTTTTACACAAATGTATTATTTTTAGAGTTTTGAATGTACAATAAAAGAATGTGATGTCATGACTATGGGTTTCGTGTTGAGATTGGCTTTGTGGCTTGGTGGTGTGGGATGGGCTATGGTGGTTATGGTTTCCAGTGTATCTACTATAAACGATCCACCTCTTCCTTGCTGCGCCCACTCATTGGCCACGAGCAGTATGTACAAAGTATAACCGCCGTTTTCCTTCTTGACAGCAGGCTAGACATTGGCCCTGTTTAATGTAACTTGTTCACCATCACCTGTGTCTACTTTTGAAACCGGATTCAGATGACTCCAACGCCACGCCAGCGGTCATTGGTTGGTTAAGAGATTGTATACCTCAGAACAAACACATGGCCTGCCTCCAAGTACCTAAGAGATAGATAGGGAAAGTAGTGCTGGAGCTTGGTAGTAAAAGGAGCCAACAACCTGATAACATTCTCCCTATAGCAAACATTTAGTTTGTCCGAAACAGCACGGGGTCCTCTCCTCTTCTGTTCATGCATGCTAACTAACACAGTCCGGTCGAATCCAATGTCCTGGTCAACACAAAGGTGGTAAGAGTGGAATCAATCATAACATTTTTGTGATAAAAAGAAAAGAGAATAGTTAATACAGTGGTGAAGGCTGTCTAAAGGCTACCTCGACACAAGCCAAGCAAAGCCACAACAAAAGAGACATCCTGCTCTATGCTGGAAAAGAACATGTTCTATTCGCAGAGGCTCCTTCAAGCAAAACGCAAACACAAGACGCCATCCCGTTTTGTCGCCTGCTAAAAAACACTTGTCTCCCAGCTGGACTGGTACCAGCAACCCGAGACATCCATCAACCATACTTTTGTTGCCCGCAATGCACCACACGCCCTCTCCTAGGTCTTTTTGTTTAGCCGCATTCATCACCGCCATCACAGTTTGCCGAGGTTCATCCGCACGAGGTCTTTTGGGCCGCTTGCCAAAAAGAAAAAGGCTAGGCCATGATTATTTTATTTGCTTGTAGGATAAAACGGCTGCATTTATTTGCCGGGGTTGGAGGCCACGAAGGCAACACCCTTCTCGATGTTCTTCTTGAGGTCAGCGAAGCAGGCCTGGAGGAGACCCTCCTCGATGGCGTCAACCTTGCCGACGGGGAGGATCTTCTCAACACCGTTGGGGCCGAGCTCAACCTTGGAGCTGAAGAAGTCGATGCCCTGGTCCTTGTAGAGGGGGCTGTCGACGAAGGTGGGCTCAATGACGCCCTTCTCGCCCTGAGCAGCGCGGAGGACGGAGTCGGCCATGCGGGCACCGGCCATGGCCATGGAGAGGGTGGCGGAACCGGCACCATCCTTGGCCTTGACAACCTCATCACCACCGAACTGGACACGCTTGACGAGCTCGGCGTCGGAGGAGAGGTCGGGGTGGTTGGACTGGGAGAAGAGGGGGACGATGGTCACACCGGAGTGGCCACCGACAACGGTGATGTTCTCATCCTTGGGGTCGGTGCCCTTCTTCTCGGAAACGAAGCGGGAGGCACGGACGACGTCAAGGGTTGTGACACCGAAGAGGCGCTTGGGGTTGTACACACCCTTGGACTTGAAGACCTCGGCGCAGATGGGGACGGTGGAGTTGACGGGGTTGGAGATGATGAGGATGTTGGCCTCGGGGCAGGACTCGGCGCAGGCCTTGGCGAGGTCGCGGACGATGGAGGCGTTGGTGTTGAAGAGATCATCACGGGTCATGCCGGGCTTGCGGGGAACACCGGCGGGGATGAGGACGACCTCGGCGCCCTTGCGGGTGCTGGCGCGGCCGCTGGGGGTGGCCTCGTCGCCCTTGCCGGTGGCCTTGGTGTTGCCGTGGGCGCCATCAGCAGCAACGCCTGTTTGAGGGTGGCAAGAACTGTCAGCTATTGATGGGACGAACGCGAGGCTGAGGCTCTCGGAGCTAATTAGCTCCAAGGTTCGGACGACGTACCAGGGGCGCCACGGATATCGTAGAGGGCGAGCTCAGTGACTCTGGGGTTCTGCTTCAGGAGAAGAGAGAGGGGCTGGCCAATGCCACCGGCGGCACCGAGGACGGTAACCTTGGAGAGCTGTTCAAGTCAAAACCAGTCAGCGCATGCCATTCATCACCCCGCACTAGTGCTTGGTGGTGGTATGTGCAGTGGTGTTGGCGATGGTGCATACCTGGCGGGCCGACACCGAGAAGGCGCGGGTCTGGATTCTGGAGGCAAACATTTTGACGGTGATGATGATGGTCTTCGTGCGGCGGCAACGAGGATCTGGAAGGGGAGGTAGTGGTTCAAAGAAAAACAAATGCACCGGTCGAGAGGGAGGGAGCGGGTCGTTGAGGTAAAAAAAAGTTGGACCGATCCATCTTTAGCCTAGCGCTGTTGGGGAGGGCCAGGGGTGACAGTGGCGGGCCATTCTCGGAAGGATCGGACCTCGGAAAATCCCGCTGGACGGCCAATGAAATCGATCCACTTTTCAACCTCCGCCTGTCCTTGCCCCGGGGGATCAACGAGTGACGTCTTCGGCCGAGAGGGAAACTGGATTTGTTTTCTTCGATTTTTGGATGCATGATTGTGTCGCTGGGTTCTTCCTGTTCCACGGCTCAAGTTCGAAGCCCGAGATGCCCATCAAATGCGGCATCAGGACCCCACCACCACCTTGCAACTCCCGCCAAAACGGAATGTGGGGCATCCAATTTTTCCGCCATGTTCCAAGAGCGACACCGGACGGGCCGGGTAGCCAATGGCTTTTCGGCTTCGTGAATGAGCTCTCGGCTTCCACACATCAGGACAACGGACTGTCGGACCTCCTCGAGATCGGAGCTTGATGGACGCGGCTGTAAGAGCGTGCCGAGTTCGATGTTAGCATATGATGCCGAGGTGCTCCACCTCCGCATTCCCGGCATTGGTCTGGTCCTTGGCGATTCGTTGGTAACTGTGCTTTTCCTTTCTCACCGTAGTCAATGATGACCAGCATCCTAGACCTCCCGTTGGTCAGAGAAGCTGTCATAAACTGGACTGGCCCGGTCTGGCGTAGACATTCACCACGTCTTGGTGATAGCCAGCCGAATCTACGTCGTTGATTTATTGAGAGCATGTAGCTGAGCTTAACCCTTGCAGCTTTGTTGACCAGCATATAATCCGCTCCCACGGCCAGTAACCTCACCCATATCACCAAATCGGGATTTAACCCTACAAGACCCAATGTTCCTTCAATTGAATGTGTCTAACATGTCTTCGAGTCCTTCATTATGAGGGCACAGAAGAGGACGATGGCCGCGAAGACCAAGCCAGCAACGCTATATCTCAATTGGAGATGTTCATCCTAGCTTAGGATGTTTACTGTCGCTCACTGACGCTGCCGGATATGTGCTTGGATGGAAGACGCTCGCTTGGGAATGGAGCTCGACGAGGTTTCTCGCGCTTGCTTGCCAGATGGAAGATGCCCTCGTTTGCTAACGAGACAATGATGAGATTCTCTGGCGTCTGGTTACCCGTCTTGGGGGGTGGGAATGTCTTCTTGATGTCATCCAAACATCTTCAAGACAAAACATCTACATTGGCATCCACTTCTGAAGCTGTTTATATTCACCTTTGTGAATACATGATGGCTATTTTGCCTCTGAAATGAGGTAGCAGCTAAATCTATAGCAAGGTTGGTATAAATAAACATCTCTACACATCTCACTCTAGGTGCCCCAAATAAGCTGTGAAAAGTTATTTACCTGGTACTTTCTCAAAAACAGCTCATCAACCTTTTGCGTGTTAAATGAGTCTGAAGGGGCTCCTTGGATAGCTTTAATGTTCCCATGGTGCACGGGGGCACGGCTTGGAGAGCCTTCTTATACCTCACCTTTGTCACCGCCACTTTGGCTATCTACCAAGTCAAGTATCACGATATTTAACAGCCTCCAGTCCACGTTTTAAACTAGGTAGTGGATCAAAGTCCCTTGACTAGTCTTGATAAGTCTTGAAAAGACTTTTGGAAGTACGTTTGGCCTACTTCCGAATCGAATTTCAGAACAACCCGAAAGGTTCAAAAGGTCTATGGTTGAACGACAATATCGCAATGTCATGTAAATGAGAGGAAAGGTGATGTCTTGTTGCACGTACCCAACGAGTCGCGCTATCTTGACATGCAAATGGTGATATCCATCTTGGTTTGCATTGACATGGAAACTCATGATATGTCAGGTTACAAGCAGCTACATCGGCATACTGTCAATTACAATATCTTCAGGAATCTCAGCCATCAACCATAGGTCAGAACACATGCGCCCTGGCAGGGGATGATGAGTCTGACGGCCCACCACTCAACCCCAAGCCCCTTGCCCACACTCCTGTGCCCTGTTAAGCGATGCAATATTTCAGCAACCCACAAACGTAGCTTTCAGCCCCCCACCAAGGCGGAACAGAGGGGCCGGCCAGGCAGGAGGAGCGGGCGCAGCGGTGTTGTCTCCCCAAGTCAAACGAAACCCCTACACTTCCGCACCACTCGAATCACCGAGTCGGCAAAAGCAGGAGTCGGGCCTGTGCCACTGCCGAAGCAGACCCCCCAGCTTTCGCTAGGTTCAATCGGCTGGGAACTGTAGAGGGGTGGGGGGCACGCCAGCACCCACAGTGGTGGTTGCCGAGATCTCAAAGGTGATCTCCGACTGCCATCGAGAGATGACAGTCGCTGCGGGCGAAGGTTCCAAAGCTTTCCCCGTTTTCCGTTGACCGGGTACGGCCCCACGAATGACGGGACGAACCGAGAATCTAAAAAAGAAGACCGGATGCTGGGGACACAAAAGGGGGTTGAGTGGGCTTACCTTGAATGTCTGATGTCTTGGGGACCTCGGGGGCGGCGGTGGGGGGATCTGGAGAGAGTTGCCAAGACACTCAAACGTCAGAATCGATTCCATGTGCATGGCCCGAGTGGAGGGGAAAAGAAAAGGCTTGTGCAACAAAATGAAGTTCTGCAAAACATACCAGCTGGGATAGACTTAAGGCCGCAAGGGCGCGCTGCTGAGGTCGCAGGAGGGGGCGGTGGACGAGGGTCGTTATCGTGACTGAACGACTAAGTGTTGGTATGCTTGGACAAAAAGGTAAGAAGAAAAGAGAGCGGGAGTTTGCGAGGAGAGGTTGAATTTATACCTACAATTATGGGACTGGGAATTTGCAAGCAGCCGGACTTTGCAAGCGGGCACAGATCGCAGAGATACACCTATTCTGGGGCATTCTGTTTGGCTCTTTTCACCTCAAGAGTTGCTCCGACCAATAGGCTGACGCGTAATCCGGGTGTTGACTTTTGAAAAGGTTGCTCATGAGTTGCTCGTCTTCACCCTCTTGATCCTCCGGCATATCCTGCCAGGCTCCACAACACATCATCCCTCGCTGATTACTTCAGAGGGGTGCCTGGAGAAGCGTCTGAGGAATTTGGGTCGGTTGGGCAGTGTTCGTGATAGTTCAGAATAGGCCTAGGTAGACAGAAGGTCTGCTCAGCGGAGATGTAGGAGAAAGGAGCAAAGGCTCAAATTACCTTATGTCGAGAGAATTCATCTCTAGCAAACAGCGTCTTCGTGGAGGGTTGGGCTGGCATCAGAAGCTGAACCCTGGCGGATCAACCTGGGTGCACAGGGAGAGGACCAAAGGGCCACAGACTGGATGCCCTGTTGGGGGGTTGTCTCATTCAGTCAGCACCCCTTCCTCTTCCCACCCCATATTATCAGATTGGAAGCGCAGGACTTCCTTCGCGCCCCTCTTCTACCCACAGTCCTTCGTCTTCCCATGACCACACTATTCCCAACCGATACCATCGCTGCCCCTGTGCCTCCATCTTCCAGTCAACTCGGATGTATGTGTTTCTTTCCTACCACGCACCACAGCCACAGCGAAACCCTTTGTTTTCATTTCCCCCCCTCCTTCACTTCCCTTTTTCTCCTCTTTTCATTTGGCTTGAATGGCGGCTGATCGTTATTGTAGCACAACAGATTGCGTTCAAAACTGAAAAGTAGAATATCCTTCCTGACTTTGACGCGACAGCATTACCAGGACTCTGGTACGTATCCCCTCTTCTCCAGGAAAATGGTCTATTCTCTCCGATGAGTTTGAACTGACAGTTTCTTTTCTGACAGCCAACTCCACGCAATACCATCGCCGATCCGATGTCCGATTCGGATCCTGATCCCGATCCCGGTGCTGATTTCTGTCTTGCTTCTTCCCATTGCTCGATCAAAATTAGACACACCGACAGCCTATCTGGGATCTGTTAGCCGAAAGGGATTGCTGACTTTCATATGCCAAAGTCTTCAGTTGGGAATGGCATGGGCGAGAGACGAGGGAGGTAGTAGAGGTAAAAGAGGCCACCAAGACCCCATGGCCATATGGCCGAAGGATTGCGTGCCCGCTCTTCCTGACATGAACAAATGGCGCTCTGCTGCAGCCGAGGTGATCTGATTGTGGCCAACTGGGAGAACGGCTTGTGTTTCATCTCGAGGTTCTAAGAAGCTACTGGTTGTAACCACCTTCTGTCGGTGGTGGCTGAGGCAAAGAGACTGAGCTCTAATCTGAGGCGAAGAGACTGAGCTCAAGTCTGAGACGGTTCAGATTTAGCTTCAAGGTCTAGTCGCAAAATTGGAGGGAGAGAAACACCGAAGCGGTTCCAGGTTCTGTGGTCATGCTCTCGTGAAGCCCGGCGCACTAGATCATAATGTTCATCCTCCAGTATCAAAACATCTGTTGACCTGCTCGGTCCGCTCCTGTGAAACAATGCCCCCGTTGGCACTGCAGTCCATGTATGGCTTGCAACGCGACGGTATGCTCTGGAAAGCTTCCCATTTATAACGAAACTCCCTCCCGGAACAGGCTGAACATAAAGAGCCAAGAGAACCCAGCGGTTGTCACTATTCAAGATATCGCACCCAATGATCGCCATCTGAACCTTTTCCTCATCGTCTTCGGAATCGTGGATTTCGAGTACATTTTTCGGCACCCATGTGCGGTCCTCAACCAGGATTTCGACAATGTTCAAGCGTACTGACAACCCAACATTGGTCATATAGAAAGGAGCGAGGTTGCGAGGAGCCCATAACCCAAGAGTCGGTGGGCAGGCAAATGCAGCAGGTGAACTGGCTAGAAATCCACTACTTGACACATCTTCCTTCCACACGAAAAGACTTTGGTCAAAGGACACACGCATGATCTCTTTTTGTAGCCGACGGAATGCCTTCTTGCCCCCCTCGCCATAGAGAATAGGCATGCAAATGTTGAAGATGCCCATGAGGCTGTAGGTTATGTCTTCGCTGCGTGTGGTATGTCGCTCTGATGCCCATCCCATTCGTTCCGATATGCTCACCTCGGAGACATTGTCACGAAATAGAAGACAGGCGTCGCCAATCTTAGTGATGTTCGAGATAACGCTGACGAGGTGCCTGTTTGTGATGGGTTGCCATGTGGCGTCGAAGAATGATCTTGTCTCAGGGGCAAGGAGCTCTTGAAGGGTCCAACCGCGTGTGAACCACCGACATGGCCTTAAAGCATCATCAAGCTTGGCAATCGATAGGCTTCCCCAGTCAGCCATCGCTTTGGTATCGGAGAGGTAGACGAGGCAGTCTCCTGAGTCGTAGTAATAGCGGTACATGGAGTTGATGGCCTCGGATAGGTCGGCACTGTTGCGCTTGTCGATGCAGCAGGTGTCTACCCAACCATATTCGTAACCCTTTTGACTTGCGAGGCGGCAAAAGTTGGTGATCTTTGCGAAACCGGTCTTGTTGGTGATGGTTTCGCGCAAGCCCTGCATCTCCACAAAGGTCACTTCCTGACTTGGGACATCCCAGGTATGGGACAGGATGGCATAGGGTGGAAGGTCATTGCAGAACTCTTCTAGTTTCAAAGTGATTGTGTTGAGAAGCCACATAGTGATGGCAGATGATGATCATGTTGTAGGGTTTTGTTGATTGTTCAGGGAACATTTCTCGTGTTTACGTGCGGGGAACGGGACCCAAGCATGTGACCCAGCGGCCAATGACCTGCTACATGCATGAGGACATGCAGCCGAGCTGAAAGATTGTAACCTGCTATCAACATCAACATCATTTCTCTGTCTTGGTACAACTTATGATCGTTAGATGGCTCTAGTGTTGAGAGCCTGAATTCTTACACGAGGTTCCCTGGTATTATGCCCGTCAGGGGAGAGGTCGTCGAACAGATACAAGTTGATTATGAATGACAATTGGCAAGGCATAACGAAGGACGATGAACAGTAAATTGCATTGAGTAGGTAGTGTGCTTGAAGCGGCCAGGTGGGTGGTTATGTACCCGTGGACCTTATGTTGGGCGCCGCCGCCTGCTCCCAGCTGTCCTTGGCCTTCTCCCGCCAGAAGCACACGCTGAACAGGTCACCTGGGAGCTCCTATTCCACCTGTAGCACAACCTCCGCCGACTTGACACCATTCGCCGTGGCCGCCACTGTAATCGCCCCCGATGCTCCAACCTTTGCACGCACAATAGCCAACGCTCGTCCTCGAAACGCTTTCCTCTCCTTTGACGGGAACGCAACCATATCAGTCGAGTCTCCATTATCCGTAGTGACAATGTCACCAGGCCCAGTGATGGAAAATGTGATGTTGGGTTCCGCGGTGGGAACAACATCGCCCTTGTCGTCCACGACAGCAACACTGACAAAAGAGAGATCCTCGCCGTCAGCTTTGATCGTCGCGCGGTTATGATACGTCGACAACCGCAACTGAGAGGCCGTCCCGGTAGTCCGAACTGTCGCATTCGCCCATTCATTCCCATCCTTGTATGTCACGACACGCACCTCTCCTGGCTGGTAGGTGACCTGGTCCCACCGGAAACGATAGGTGTACTGCGCCTTCTTCTGTCGACCCTGGGACTTGCCGTTGACGAAAAGCTCGGCTTCGTCACCCGAAGAGTACACATGAACAGGCGTGACTTGACCGACGCGATTGGGCCAGTTCCAGTGAGGCAGGATGTGGGCTATCTTCACGCTTGGGTTCCATCTTGACTGGTAAAGGTAGAACCGGTCCTTGGGAAACCCAGCAAGGTCGATGATGCCAAAGTAGCTGCTCCGAGAGGAATCATATGGCGTCGGCTCTCCAATGTAATCCCAGCCTGTCCAAACAAACTCACCCGCAACGTACGAATACCGATCTTGTGCCACAAAGACCTTGTCAGGTGAAGCACCCCATTCCATGGCGTACAGGTCATACGAACTGACTTGTCTAGTAGTAGGATCGGCGCCAGGACCATTCGCCCGTACAATCGCGTTGTTGCTGTTCACCACTGGGAAGAGGTATGTGTCCCTGGAGCTGACCACCGACGAGCTCTCAGTGCTGAAGATCAACTTGTTAGGGAACCGTCCCCGGAAGTTTTCGAACGTTGGCGCGCCGTTTCCTTTGCCCTCTCCCTGATAGTTCAACCCGATAAGATCAACAATCGAGACAAAGGCCGTGTCAGGCCCAGCGTTGTTCATTCCGACGGTGGACTGTCTGGTGGCGTCCTCCTGGCGAACAATATTTCGAAGACGCTCAGCTTGTGCTGCACCGTTGCTGCTTCCCTGCTCTGCGACCTCGTTTCCAAAGGACCAGGCCCAAATTGAAGGATGGTTGCGGTCACGGCGAACAAACGCTCTGAGATCTGGCTCAGACCAGTCGGCAAAGATGGTCTGGAAATCGTTGCGAGTCTTGTGGCTGCCCCACGTGTCGAAGATCTCGTCCAGAACAAGGAAACCCATCTTGTCAGCAAGATCGAGCAGCTCAGGCGCTGGAGGATTGTGTGAGGTTCTCATCGCGTTGGTTCCCATATCCTGGAGCATCTCCAGCTGACGCCGAGCAGCCGGAATGTTGAAGGCGGCTCCCAACGACCCAAGATCATGGTGCTGGCAAACACCCTGAATGTACACGCGCTGACCGTTGACACGCAGTCCATCGCCAAGGTACTGCAGAGAGCGGATGCCGAAAGGAGTTTCGTATGTGTCTACCAGCTGGTCCCCAACGTAAAGACGGGTGATGGCAACATGCATATTGGGCTCCTGCGTCGGACGTGGACCCCAAAGCTTTGGGTTCTGCACAGTCGCTGATGCATTCACAGATGCAATAGACCCTGGGGAGACGCTGACTGTGGCGTTAGAGAAACCACCGATCTTTGCTCCCGCCTTCCCCGAGACCGCATCGTAAGAATGAATGTCAGTGACGACCTGGACCTGACCTGCTGCGGCGGTTGTTGCGCTGTTCTCCACCTGAACAGTGAGGTCAAGCGTTGCCGTTTGAGCTGACGAGCTCCTGGTTTTGACGAAGGTACCGAACTGGCCGACGTGGATGGGGTTTACTTTGGTCAACCAAACGTTGCGGTAGATCCCTGCACCTGGATACCATCGCGACGACTCAACGGCTTGGTCAAGGCGAATAGCTAGCTGATTGCTTCCGGACTGCAGATACGGAGTGAGGTCGACACGGAATGAGGCATAGCCATACGGCCATCCACCAGCGATCTTCCCATTGATCCAGACCGCAGCATAGGACATGGCGCCGTCAACCTCGAGATACACAGATTTCCCCTCGTCGCCCGGGTTGAGCGTGAACTTCTTGCGGTACCATCCAACCCCCTGGATGGGAAGACGACCCATGTTTCCTCCGACGGGAACATTGTTGCCGACATAGAAAGGTCCTTTGACAGCCCAGTCGTGAGGCAGACTCAGGGCTTCCCACGAGTTATCATTGAAGTTTGCTTGGGTGTAGGTGACGTTGGGTGGCTCGTTGGATGGGCGCTTGGTGCGGCGGGAGGCATCATTGATGAAGTTGTTGGCTGATGGTGTAAGCCATGGCTTCAGGGTGTTGTAGTTGAGGTTGTCAGGATTCGAGGTGAAGCGTTGGAAACGCCAGTCCGCGTTCAAGCTTATTCTTTCGCGAGTTGCTGCTTGTGCGAGGACTCCAACGATGAAAAGCACCACTGCTACCAGCAGTTGCCGCACGACACTGGAGGCCGCACAGCGCGAAGACATGATGAATTAGGCCTACTCTGGCCAGCACCTACCGTTCGTCTGATCTGATCAAACAATGCGGCAACATTTAACCTTAAAGTCAACCTCAGACGGAAAGACTTCATCTCCATCCTCCCCATGATCTCGACAGCAGGTAGCCGTCACGCTGGCGGCTATCATCTCAACCACTGCCTTCTATTGGGGCGCTACAATTTGTCCTTGTCAGGAGACAGTGGATAGCTGTCGGGCAGTTCCCCTCGTGGTACATCACACAATCATACCGTTGCTCTCACATGGCAAAATATTTCTCCATCATAGCCTAAGTTGCAGATCGATTCCGTTCCTGTGATACTTGTCGCCCAATCACCGCCCGGCAGAGAGTGGTACAATATTTCTCCAGTGTTTCAGTGAACGTTACCTCGAGACCCTCCTATTTGTTGGTCACGGCCCCGCAGATGACATGATAGACTTGTGGTGAGGTTGTGCACGAGAGCCGTTATGCCGGTCTTGGCGCATGAGGAGATACATGTTGCTTCGGGCCGTGCCGGACCGGAGGATGCCAATGGTGCGTAAATGTTTTGGCCATTTGAAGATGCACTGAGGACCATGGATAGAGGAGGATATGCGGGAAATAGTGGTTCATGTCCGTGATATCTCACAATCTTGTAGAATCTACGGGCACATTTGCGGTCAGATCAACCATGAGGGTGGTTTGGCCGCGCAAGAAGAGAAGAGCTGACTTTCAGGGCTCCTCGAAGCATACCTACCTACTCACAACAAACTGCCACGTGTCAAGCACGCAGTGACGATTCCAGCAATGGCCAGGACCTTTTCCTCTTCAAATTTCCGGGCCACAATCTGCACGCCAACTGGGGCCCGTCGTAGATCTCGGGATCATCTGCGGAGCCAGGCGTTAGAACCCAAGGTAGGGTAAGTGGGGGGAGAAGGGAAGGACTTACAGGCCTCCCAATTTTGTTTATCGACGTCGTTGAGAGGTCTGTAGGCATCATCGCCCTCTGGGACGACGTCGATCGCCTTGTCTTCCTTGGTCATGGGGATGACAGCCGCTGAGTAGTTCATCAAATTGATAATTTCGGTGTAGGCTGTTTGTTTATCGTCAGCTTGAAACACAGCTTCCGGCGGTGCAATGCGGCGTCTATAACCAGTATGATAATATTTGCCTGGAATCACCGCGGCGTGCCGGGCCACTGGCATGATGACGGCATCCACGATCTGGCCGTCGCTCTCGCTCGTCGAGTTCCAAGGATCAGAATGCGCGGCTTCGTACTCAAGCCCTTCTAAGGTGAGGTTCTGATACTCGAGGAGGTCGATCGGCGACTTGAGCTGGAATGCTTCCTCGAGGTCGGGCATCAGGGGCTTTCCTGAAAGGGCGAGGTGGGAGTGGATGTTGTTCCCGCCGTCTGCTAAGAGGAAGGAGACCTACGGGCACGCCGGATTGTTGTCAGTCTGCAGCCAAACAATTCCGACATTGAAGAGAACCTAGAGGGAGGCTTACATGCACCCGCTTAGCGGTAGCTTGAAGCGGCGGCTCCCAATCGACCACCTTATGCCCGGCTGCCCTGAGGGCATCTGCGACATGACGGAGACCCCTGGTGATGGGAGGGTGCGGGCCAACAGCTTGATCAGTCCTAATGACACACTTAATTAGCTTAAAAGTAGCAAGATGATGAGCGGGTGTGAAAGGACAGTCAATGGCTATCGGGAAACACTTGAATGCATAAAAGGAAAGCAAGTACGTGCTGAGGTAGTAAACATGTGGTGAAGGATAGAAAATAGGGGTCAAAACATGGTGAAGAGACATTAAGACATAGAAAGTAAGTGCCAAGGAAAAAGTGAATATGTTTTGAAAGATAGTAAGTAGGTGTTATGAGGGGATTTGATATATCCTCAATGACGATAGGTAGGCATATTAAGGAAGCAGATATGTCTGTCATGAGAGTCAATAGGCGTGGGAGAACAGGTGCGTACCAAAGAATTCCGAGTTTTAACGGCTTTGAAGCTGTTCCATCACCTCTAGCCCGGCACCGATGTTCATCGAAGACATCTTGACGGGAGGGAATCGGCACCACTGCTGCTCCCAAGGTTTGGTGGAAAACGCGGCACGAAGGGCAAGCTCGAGCCCTCCAACGGACGTGCTGAGGAAACCAACAGTCGGTCGGTATGTATTCTGGCCGGTATTGGTGTTGGCGACGTCGCGGTACAAAACTCGTTCGGGGGTAGGCTTGAGGGAAAAGATTCCGTTGAACGCAGCAGGAATGCGAACCGAGCCGCCGATATCTGTCCCAACGCCTAGCACACTGCCCCCCAAGGCTTGAAGCGCATCGTCGCCTCCGGAGGAACCACCACATGACAGATTCTGGTTATGCGGGTTTAGTGTTTCGCCGATGATGTTGTTTTTCGTCTCACCAAAGAGAAGTGTCTGCGGGAGGCCCGTTTGGCAGCACAGCCCTGCACCCAAAGACAGGAGTCCTGTAGTGATTTGATTCTCGATCTTGTGAGTCTGGTTGGGGTCCTTGATGCCGAGGTTGCTGCCTATCCATCCAACGTAACCCATAGTCGTATAGACGCCTTTGATGTGAAACTGGTCCTTCAAACTGATGGGAAGGCCATGGAGAGGTCCAGAGACCGTTCCTGTCTCCTTGAAGCCAGCGTGGAGAGCCTTGGCACGTTCCAAGGCCTGGTCAAAGAAGATTTCATGAAGACAGTCGCCCTACGAAAAATCAGGGCACGTTAGCATACCTGTACTTCTATCTCTCTGGAGCGAAAGACGAGGTATGTGGAAGGCTTACAATTTGGTAGGCAATGGCTGGGGCCTTACAAAAGGCCGTGGTGACCTGTAGAGCACTGTAGGTCCCGTCTTTCAAGTGATTGACAATATCTGGGGCGTCTTTGGCTAATATCGACACTTCGGCGGCTTTCAAGTGCTCTGGCACAACACCGGTGATGTCGCGCTGGCTTTTTGCTTTCGCCAGGTCCTCTGGTGAGAGCTTCCAATCGTCGCGTATACTGGCAAGAAGGCTCTTGCGCTTCTCCGCCGCGCGGGTCTGCCAATTTGAGCTCGGAATTGACATGCTGCACGACTTTGAGGACGGATTTACAGAGTGAAAAAAGAGAAGCCGAGAGGGAGATGAAAATTGGGGAAATGGCGGAGAATTTCGATGGGCAGAGTGCTCTTTTATTCCAGATTGCTTCGAGCACAGTTCAAGCTTTTTCACGTGGGACGTGATATATTCAGATGAAAATAGTCTGGAACTACGTTCCTCTGGGGCTTGCATCTTGCATCCCGCCAATGTCAAGGCAGTGGGTGTTGCGCCTATCCATGAGAAGGGTTCTGGGGACCTTATGCTGGATCCCGTCCTAGCTCAGGACAGATGCTACCACAGATTTCGAGAGACTTTGCCCCAGCTTGTGCCTCTATATCTTACAATGTACCCTACCACGGTAGAGATTTAGAATATCTGGGTTAAGTTCTAAGAAAGTCATTTATGGCCATGGTTATGAAATGTAAATATGTGGAATTGATCGAGTTCTCAGAGGCCGGGCCTTACTCATTGAATGTATTGTATCATTTCCAGATTATGTGTGTCCTCCCTCCGGCGGTTTCAGCAATCTTTACCAAATCTAAACTGTCTTCTGAACATGGGACTCTTTGGCTGGTGATTACCACCAGCATCTCAGGGTTAGGGTCCTCTCTCTTAGGCCATCGCGATGTGTCTCCACGCAACTCTGCCCCGCATTTTCCACCGTGACGTTCTCTTTTCTTCGCCCACCCTAAACTGCTGAGACAAAAACCAAGTTCCTGCTGTACAAACAACGTTCATTTCAAGTGCAAAAATGACATCGTTTCTATTTCGTTCCAGCAGAAACCCTCAGTACAAACTCGTCTTCTACGTCCCAACCACCCACCTTCGAATCTGCAAAGACGCCGTCTTTGCTGCTGGAGCAGGCCGTTATCCCGGAGCTGGCAATTACACAGAATGTTGCTGGACAACATTGGGAACTGGACAGTTCAAACCGGGACACGGTGCCAAACCTTACAAGGGAAAAATCAACGTACTCGCTGAGGAAGAAGAGGCTCGGGTTGAGACACTGTGTGTGGGAAAGGCCGTGGCCAAACGCGCCGTGGAAGCTCTGAAGAAGTATGTGTTGGAGATGATGTTCTTGATTTGCCATGTCAGCTAACGCAGCCGATAGGGCACACCCATACGAGGAGCCAGCTTATGAGGTTTACAAGATGGAGGACGTGGAAAGCTGGCGCCTAGGCTCTGGATTGCGAGCCAAGTTATGATCATCAAGAGATATGGCAAGCAAGTCTTACAATCAGAGAGTTTGACAGATGTTTCTGGCCTTCCTACCGCCTGTATCTAACAATTCTTCCAACCCTGTCAACACGCAGCCAATGAAGCCGCAGCTTGGCAGCGCCCCCGCTCGCCGATGTCACCTCAACGGAGGCGACTCCTGAAGCGCGTCAATCCCATTATGTCCATCATCCGTCCATATTCAATCACTAGGGCCAGGACGGAATGCCTACGATATGCGACTCATCAATGTGTCTAGCCTTCAGATTGAGGAATTTTACGGAACCGATATACCCCCGTACGCCATTCTATCTCATACCTGGGAAGCAACAGAAGCCAGCTTCCAACAATGGACCAAACGTGTAACAAGAATACGAAAGTTCAAGCATCTAGGCTTCGAAAAGATCTACGCAGCGTGTAAACGCGCACGGGGGAACGGGCTCGGCTACGTATGGGCAGATACTGTCTGCATTGACAAAACGAGTTCGGCCGAGCTGTCTGAGGCCATCAATTCGATGTATGCGTGGTACGAAAACGCCCAAGTCTGCTATGTCTACCTGTCAGACGTTAGGATACCGTCAAGGGAAAGTAGCCTGGATGTATTGACCCTGTTTCGTCGGTCTCGGTGGTTTACACGCGGATGGACCCTACAAGAGCTTCTAGCACCGTCTAATATCGTATTCTACACAAGAGAATGGGTGCAGATGGGAACCAAGCAGGCGTTGGCAGTTCTTATTCGCGAAATCACAGGGATTGACGAAGGCTGTTTGAGAGGTACCAGGCGGGTCACTGTCTGCAGCGTCGCACAACGGATGAGTTGGGCTTCTCGAAGAGTGACGACGCGGGAGGAGGACGTCACATATTCATTGCTCGGCATTTTCGGAATCAGCATGCCATTACTCTACGGGGAAGGAAGTCAAAACGCGTTTAGGAGGCTTCAGGAGGAAATTATCAAGGTGTCTGACGACCAAAGCATCCTTGCCTTCAACACCGATTCATCCGACAATACGCTACTCGCCCACCATCCGAGTGACTTTGCCTCCCAAGGAGGAGTGCGACCCAGCTTTGCGCCCAAGCTGACACCACCTTTCACTATGTCCAATGCTGGGTTATCACTGACTACGCCTTTGATTTACACCATGTCCCCCTACTGGGTGTTGGCTGTGTTGAACTGTGTGGAGCTACACTGGGCCCAGGAAGATGTCAGGGCACGGTCAATCACTTGCCTCCCGCTTCTCGGTAGGGACAAGAAGTTCATGCGGGCTCGCGCGCCGGTTACACTCATTAGCTTGGGAGTAGACTTGGTAGGCAATCAGGGGACATTGCGGTCAAAACACAGCGACTCTACGCCTGAAGTCGGGGGTAATGACAGTGATAGCAACACAGCATTGGCAGAGAGCATCTCTAGTATTGCGAAAACCACGCCCCTTGAGATACAAGATTTGACAACTCGGAAAGACACGGATATCCTCGTCACCTACTTCTCTCGAATCTACCCTTTATATGGTACTGAGATGGACGAGGCGATGAAGGGTTTTGAGGTTATCGACGTGGGGCCATCCATGAAGATACCTGATCGGGGGTTCATGATCGCATTTCCACGGGGAATGGGATCCTACCGGTACTTGGACTCGTTCCCTAAGGGAGACCTCTATCCGAACATCAGCTTCTTCATGCCTTCCGCAACCCCTCCGACGAGTACAAGAGAGAAGATGGAGGAGAACCGTGGAAACGTCACCAGAGGCCTGCTTGTTTACTCACACGAAATGGCGGGGAGATTCAAGCCTGGCTTCTTGGAGGAAATCGAGATCGTAGGTATCTATCTCGCACTGGACTCTTCAACTGGTAATTGGACATGTCGGATTTTGGACCTGGAAAGGCGAATTTCTGGGCCCGACTTGGAACACAAGTGGATTGTAAAGGGGGATGAAATGGTGCTTTACAAACCTGAGGAATGGCCCCATTACGACCAGCAGCGAAATATGGTCGTCGCAGCTCGCACAAGATTTGAGACCGCCAAGGGGCATCCCTGTAAAGAGGCGATCATGGTGGAAATCGTCTTTGACCTGAAAGAACTGCTGAAGGAAAGAGATCTGGAAGGGTGAAAGAGCTTGTCTACCCACCCTCCTCAGGCAGCTTCGAATATTGTTGAGCACGTCTTTTGGCTCAGCAACCTATCATCAGGACATCTCGGGGTCCCTCACCACCCCGAACCAACCACACCAGGCTGAATATCAGAGTGTCTAGTTCACACTGTGCTCTAAACACAGCAACAGATCATCGCCTTGCTTTCTTGGGGGCCAAAACTGTGCCGAGATTCCGGGTAGCGCTTGTGGCGGGCTGGGGGGTTGCCGCGCTAGAGGCCTAATGAACACGGCCCGACACCCGGAGGATTCTCTCCAACACGAGGAAAAAATACGTGATGAGATCCCAAAGCAGAAGTGTCGATCTGGACCTTTTTGTGTTGTTTATGTATGTCCTTACTCTTGGACGAGCCGTCTCTTGGCCTCGATAGTGTCTTACACATTGCCCAGTCCGGGTGTTTCCCGCTACCCGGTCTGGGCTGTGTTCCGATTCGGGATTGTACGACCCGAACTGGACCGGAGTCTAGAGGATTCGACGCGCGAAAATATTGTATGAATTTGGCTAGGCCGCGCCCATTTCGAAATATTCCTGTTTATGAGTTGTGATATCAAAAGCTGTCACAATAGAGATTTCAGCTATCGGCCCATTGAGCTGTCCACCGTTGACGTCTGAACGGCCGAATGTGCGGGTCGTGTCTGAATGTCAGGGCTCCCTTGAATCCATGAATCCATGATCGCTGGACACCAAGTGGAGATCTCCCGCTCAGTGGGGAATCGAGCTTAATCGGACTGCACCTCGTATCAAACGGCTCTATCGACGCTCTGCATGCAGGGTTTGACGTTTTGTTCAACTGCGCACGTAGCGGCGTCTGGTTCGGTCTACGATGGGCTCTCGGCGTCGGCCGGCCTTTCTGTCAAGAGCAGTTCACTGGGAATTGAGAAGTTGACACCATCGAACTGTCAACTGGCTAAGCCCAACTGGGGTCCCCGCAGTTGGCTGTTGGCCTCTAAAACACATCCTCACTGCCCGTTCACTGCCTCAGCGAGGCCATTGACACCCGGACTGGTTTAAAAGGGACCACCAGTTCACAAATCGGAGGAAAATATCTCTTCCGGCCGTACAGCTAACTCCCGTTGTTCCTGAAAACCCCACCTCTGCGTTGATCGGCTTGGCACGCCTGAGGTGTGGAGCTGCCGCCTAGCGTCGCGAGCGCACTGACCAGCCACCTTTTGCTGAATAAAAAAAACCTCCACATTCTCAGCTTCACTGCTTGTTTATCACACAGAAGCCTAACAACAAGGGAAGAGTCTCGGCGGTTCCTAAACCGCGCATCATGAAAAGTCGAAAAACACGAGTCAGGACTGCCGAATCTTGCCAGTCTGCAAGCAGTCGCCGCATTTGGATGACCGCCACCCTCTTTCGATGAGCTCACCGTCCGGCAGCGAACCACACTCAGCGGCGCCTGTGGGTGAGCGCCATCAAAAAGCCACCAGTTTCTGACGCAATTCCGCTTGTATAGGCCCGGTCGAGTCACAGAGCCAAAAACCAACTCGACAGTTTGGTTGTTTCCGTCATTTTTCCATCATCGCGTTGCGCCACACACCGACCAACAGATATCGATGCAACAGACCGACAGGGGCCTCACACCCACGCCGTTCAGCCCGATTTTGGGTCCGGCCCATGTTGCCTCCTGAATGGCTGGTGCTTCCCCCGTTGACATTGCCTTACCACCTTCCACGTTCTGGTCAGCGCTGGAAACTCGGCATTGCCCACCAACGACCTTCGTAGCAGTCGAATTCAGCACCAAACTCTGAAGACACCATGCCCCATCGAGCTGTGAGGCCGTCGGTTCAGCTCGAACACCGATGAGAGGACAAGCATTGACAAGCCAGACAAGCCTCATCAAGCTTTGAAGGATTATCTTTGGCATGGCTTGGCCTCTGCGGCGACTACAAGCCAAGTGGACCGAGGAATTTGTCTGACTTCTTACTTTGCAACACGTGTGCCGTCCCTGTCCGGGAAATACAATCAAAGTTGTGCTCGCTTCGAGACGGCATTTGCTGACAAGCATGCATATTGGTGAGGTAGCACAGCTGTGGTTTCATATACACTAGCCGCATCGAGCAGGGACCAGCACTGAACATCTCTTGAACCCCTACCACTTGGGTGGCTTGACGCCCTGCTGACGATCTTTCCCCTCCCCCGCAATCCGTCCCTCACGGTCCCGAGCTGCCGAGTTGTGATATTTTTTGGACGCACCCGTCGCTCACTCAGCGTCGCCGTAGCTCGAACGAGCCGAACTGGATCTTCTCGAGTTCACAAACGAGCGGTTACTGGCGCCGGCCTGCCACTATTTCTCATCTCTGTTCATTTCTGGTCGATATGAAGGCTGTTGTGCGAGGACCTGTCAGATGCAGGTGTTCCCACGCCGCTGCAACCCCCTACTTCCCCTCGCATGTGGTGTCCTGCCCTTCTGGCCTCCCATTCGCTGGCCGGCTGCGACGCCATCTCCAGAATGCAAAGATTCCCTGGGTGCCCATCTGATTTGTCGGTATTTCTCTCACACCTTTTTGTGGGGTTGAGATCCGAAAAAGTACACCAGGCTGGGTCAGGTGCAGCAACCGAATATGACGCCTCAGAGGCAAACATGCCAGCAAGGAGGGTGGCCTTTGACAAGTCTCGAACATCAACAAGACACAAGAGGATTGTCTCTTTGATCCAGCCCAAGCAAGTATTGACATGTGTGTCTTGGATTCTCCTGACTATATCGTTGAATCCACTATTTGCGATTGTCTCATGTGGCCAAGACGGCCAATGCAGACAAAACAAGGTTTGGACGGCAGGCTACTTCGGGAGCAGGGTTTCTGGGTCAATCCTAGCTGCCCAGGCACCCGATCGATGATTAGCCAGCAGAGGGTAATCCACCACCATCAGAGTGACCCTCCCGACGTCACGCAAGACGTCCCCCTGGGCATCCTTAACCAGGGGCCGTGGCCGGCGGCACAGAGCCTTCTTTTTTTTTTCTGCTTCTTTTAGTAGTCCCCTCACACCCAACCGCGACCACTCCGGCCCTTTGTGCCCCCACTCTCTTCAACATACCTCAAATACCTATAAAAGGAAGACAACCTTCTCTTCAAACCACAGTTGCCGCTAGCACCATCACGACGTCACAACTTATGAGGCGTGACCTTATATTTTTTCCACCAAGCCCTCTCTCTCTCTCTCTCTGTACTACGCCAAACACAACTTCAACAACATCCAATCCCAGCAAGACAATAATCCTCCAGCCGCATCAGAACATTCCCAGTGCATCTTCTCCAAATCCATTAGACGCACTTGCCACACTCACAATGGCGAGCCAAACCCCACGGCCCCAACTCAGAAAGAAGGCGAGCTTCCGGGACCGCTTCAAGTCATGGCAGAAATCGGCACCTCCCGCTTTGGAGGCAATTGAGGAACCAAAGCAAAAGTTTGTCTACGAGCCCAAGCATGCCGCCTCGGACTTTTCTCGCATGCCAGTGTTGCCAGTGGGCAGCCAGAGACACCGGATCTTTGACTCCAGGCGAACTGTCCCGTTGCAAAGTTTGCCTGAGGGGACAACAAGACTCAAAGCACGTAGGGGAAGCCAGTCAGAAGGGAGGAGAACAGACGACGCAGTGAACCCTCCGCCCCAGTTGGCCCTCCAACATGAGCTGGCGAGAAGAGATTCCAAGTCAAAACGATACTCCTACACTCTGGTAGAGGATCCGTTGCGGGTTTCCCAAACGGCAGCCGTCCACCAAGTTCCTATCAGCACCCGACCGATGAGTTGGGACCAAGCTCCGACAGAGCTCCGGCAGGCAAGCCACACCCCAACAAGACACCACTCTCACAGTCAGCACACCCGGCAGCCAAGAGCGTCGCCATCGACAGACTTTGAGCTATTTCTTGCCCAAGCTGAAGCCGAAGAACGCGCACATCACGAGGTTGTCTTGCGCCAGATGTCACAGCGCGCAGCGGCAGCTCAGGCGGCTTATCCCCATCGGCCTACTGTCCATCCCAATCCCCACACGCAATTTGCCAGTGCGGTGTCGGATGTAAGCGCCGCCACCACAGCCGTCGGAGGAAGGACGTCCGCCAGTGGCGGAAGCAAGAACAGCAGCCGGAGAAGCAGAGATGCTACGTCCACTGGCACCGGGAATCGATCGCATTCGTCTTTTGCCCGTCCTCTCCCAACAGAAGTCTCCCAACAGCCGCTCGAGCAGCCGCCTCAACGATTGCGCCACAAAGGACATTCAAGAAATCCCAGCTGGGCTACTGGTGCGAGTGTGGAGTTGACGAAGCTTGATACATTTGCCGCGGAAACCGCGCCCACTGTGCAACCGGTTCAGGTGTTGGGCGTGGATGAGGCCTTCAAGCCTCCCCATACACAAGTTGACCAGCCACGAACGTTGAGACGGCAGTCGAGCATAGCTCAGAAGATAGCCGAGTACATCCGACCTTCTCGACAGGTGGACGGCGGTGTTGGGTACCAGAGGAGTGGATCCAAACGTCATAGTCAGGCTATCCCTAAAGTCGAAACGCTGGCCGAGTAAGAGTTCAGATTCAAGTCTGACTGGGTATCAGAGGTGGGAGAATGAAGGATGATATCATGAATGGATGGACCGGGACACTAAAAAAGAATGGGGTCCATGTGTTTTGGGAGATACCCCTGAAGCAGGTGAATGACGACACGGGGAACGAATAAATACCAGGTTGGATATATCAAGGGACGGGCGCATATTCGAGTCGAAGTATGTCAAGACTTCTGAGATTGAAACAAGTGCTAGCTGGGCTAGAGGGGAAAGTAATCGCATCGTATGGTAGATTCAGTATTGACATCCAATGAGACGCTTACAGCTTGCTGTCACAAAGACCTTTTTCACCTGACGCTCCTGAACATAAGCTCACGATCCGTCGCCTGACGTTTGATGTCTGGGGAAGTGCACGCAAGCTAAACCTCGATTGTCAATCGATGGCGGCTACCCCTCACGCTACATCCCCAAGCGGCTCTGCAAGTACGTAACGACGATCCTCTCACCAGTGTAGGGATTCTCTTCCCCTCATGAACCCCACACCAAGCATGCCAAAAGAATATCCCGTCTCTCCGCATGCACAACCATGTCGGGGAGCCGGGAGTAGAGGGGGTTCTATTCGGAGGGTAGTACTATGCCGGCAGATGCGGAGCAATCCTCCCCAACCTCGACCGTGTGCCAGGTGTCGCGGGGTAGGTTGTGGGCGGAAATATTAACCGTGTAGACCGAACTTTGGGAGATATATTTCAACTCTGGTATCTCGCCGTCGCCAACTTTCCTGCATCTTCTCACCATTCCCAAGTTGCTACTGGTTCATTACGATGTCCTCCGGATCCTCCACCCCCGAAGCCACCACCCCGATTCCCACCCTCCCCGAGACCCACTCCGGCATCCCCCCGTATCTCCTCCCCAAAGCCACTCGCGCCAAGGAGGCCGTCTTCTCCGGCCGGACCAAACCCGCTAAGCCCCGCAGTCGTGAGGTGCCGGTGGTTCCCCAGGGTGTTTCCCGCGATCAGTTCCTCGAGGCTTTGGAGGAACTGAAGCGGGAGTTGGGAGAGGAGAACGTCGAGGTGAATGATAAACCTTTGAAAGATGGGTGGTACATGGAGCACCCCAACACGCACGACATGATGACCATTTTGGATGAAGAGGAGTTTGTCGCCGGGGCGGTTGTCTACCCGGGCAACACAGACGAGGTGGTCAAGATAGTGAAGTGGGCTAACAGATGGCTTGTTCCCATTTTTCCTATATCCATGGGGAGAAACCGTAAGTTCTCACAACCAAACAACCACGGAGGGGTGGGAGCTGACGAAAACAGTGGGCTATGGCGGCGCCGCTCCGCGAGTGAGGGGTTCGGTCACGGTTGATCTGGGGAGGAGGATGAATAAGATACTGGATATCAACCCCCAGGATTATACCTGCTTGGTTGAGCCGGGGGTGTCGTTTTACGGGTTGTATGAAGAGCTTGGGAGGAGAGGGTTGAGGGAGCACATGTGGGTTGACACGCCTGATTTGGGGGGGGGGAGTATCATTGGGAATACGGTTGATCGCGGGGTTGGGTATACCCCTTATGGGGATCACTGGGCTTGTCATTCGGGTTTGGAGGTGGTGTTGCCTACTGGGGAGGTGATTAGGACGGGGATGGGGGCGTTGACGGAGGGGGGGCT
>NW_001914856.1:272325-275702 GCF_000226545.1 Podospora anserina S mat+
GGGGAGCGAGGGAGACGGGGTTGGGGGGAGGGTGCTATAACTGGTGCAAATGTACGACGGAGCTGGATCGACAGGATGGATAGTTCACGTGGATTATGTCAACACCTGACGTTATCATCTGTTGAGCCCAAACACGAGAGTAATCACGTGGTGGTTGGTGAAAGAACCAATATCTAGCTTAGTCCATGCTCAATACCGTGTTACCTTTGCTCCCGCATGCGGCTCTTACATGACCTTTGGTCTGGGGTAGTCACAAGGCAGTTTCGCCGGTGTCCTTTGCGCTGTCGCTCGAAACCAAGGGTTCAGGAAGAGCCAGATGCTAAATGTGGCATCATGGCACCGACATCGCTGTGTTTATGCTTTCAAGCGGCAACTTGCCTACCTGGTATACATGGAAACATTAATTTACACTGATACGCATCTCATAAGCAGGAGCCGGGCGATTTAAGTCACAAGGTCATCAGGTCTAACCGTGTCCTCTGCTGTTTCCCAGCAGGTCTCCTCGCACTCATATTTCGTAGTTCTAAAACCGAAACTTGGCAGGAGATAGTACCTCTGCGCCAAATGTGGACAAATTTCCTGCGGTGTTGAATGCATAGACACCAATGACACCATCTCACTGATCAGCACCTGGTCCGTCGCTGTTTATTGTACATTACGGTGGACATGGCGATAGAATAATCAAGAAGACCGACGATCTGTCTGGGCCCAATTCCTTTACTGCTGCCGTAATAAGAGACATGACACGTTCGGTCGCTCAAGACGGCTTTGTGATTATTTTAGAGCTACAGAATCGCCTCACGAAGCGAGAGGAAAAACTGTTTGTGACGCCGATATACATCGGAATGACTGGTGGGAGGTCCATACGCTTAGCACCAATCATGCCCGACAACGAACGGCCAACGGACATCCCTCAAGCGAAAACATTCCTCCAGCTCCTCATCAAGATCAAGGATGAGCTAACAGAGAGAAACACGAAGGAGATCAGCCTTTGGATCAAGACCTCCGGAGTGCCAAACATCGTGTCGGGCCTTGAACTTACCTTTGCCCGGACCGGACAAATATGCAACGCTGTGGAGGATATTCGCAGAGGAGAAAAGCTGTTCACGCATCACGTCCGGATGGTCTACAAGGACGAGATTATGGCCGCTTGGAATAGGGTCGTGTCCCTGGTTCAAGGGTATCGCTCTCTTCATCAACTTCAACCGGGATTCAACAAGCCGCACCAGACTGGCCATTTCTTAAAGGAGCTGGTCAAGGACACCGAAGACGTTTTTGGGCTTCTTGAGAGATACATTTTGACTGGCCCTGCATTGGAGGAAGGAGAGGCATTGGAGGCGATGATTAGCGATGAGACCTTCCAAGCTCTCGGCCTAACAGGACCACTGCAACTGGTCAAGATCGATCGTCAAGATATCTCTCTGGGAGCAACCACCATGGCTTACAGTGGCACGGCCATCCAAGAGAAGATTTACGGCCCTTACCTGGATCCTAGGGATATTCCGGTCGTTTAAAAACGAATCAGCGTCCTAGCCAACATGTTGAAGGCCGTTGAGTCTCAAGACTTCCGTGCGCTAAGGTGCATTGGGTGGTTTCCCGAGCCCTTGGAGCATTGTTACATTCTCAACTTTGAAGTACCGCCTGGCATCGAGGACCAGAAATATGTGACATTGCAGCACGTCATCCACAAGATGAAAGGCCCCGACCGGCCATCCCTGGACGAGAGACTAGGTTTGGCTTTGGCGCTCGCCAAGGCAGTAGAAAATTGGCATCTCGTCGGTTGGCTTCATCAGGGGATCAGCAGCTTCAACATCATCTTCTTCCATAGGCCAGGAACACGCAGGATTGACCACGCAAAACCATACTTGCACGGCTTCGAGTTCGCATGACCTGGATCAGATACCTCAATAGGGCGAGCAGTGGACTCTATTGAATTCAATGCCTATCGACACCCTGATCGCCAAGGGACTGTAGAACGTGGTCATCTCGCCAAACATGACATTTATTCCCTTGGCGTGGTATTGCTCGAGATCGGTCTATGGCAGAGTGCTCTGGATGTTGTGCGGAAACTGCCTAGCAAATTCTCCGGGTTGGAAGCCCAATCCTATCTCGTGAAGCAATGCAACGAGAGACTCGCATATTTCGTTGGAGAGTCGTAGCAAGATGTTGTAGCAACTTGTTTGACGTCGAGCTACGAAGTTGAATTCGATGACACCACCCGCTCGTGATCAGCCAAGTCATTTCACGAAAAGGTCGTCATGAAGCTGAGCATGGGCATTCAGCCCCTGTAATTCAGGAGATCGAGCAACAGCATTCGTCACCCCCCTTCGTCGTTGTTGTCAACGCTACAAGGACCGCGGCATAGCTATCGAGAAGCCGTTAGCAAGATTGTCCATCTAGGCGCAGCAAAGCACTTACCTGGCTCCCGAGGCAAATCTGTCAACAGTCCTGGCTGTTGTGAAGAACGAAGCAACCACAAGGAACATGATTGCGGAAAATATGCTCGCCAGCACACGGCCTGCGGTTGATATTATCGATGGGATGAAGGTGGTTGGGATGAGGATCACCAGTGTCACGGCGACCACTGCGAAGATGCGGCTAAAACGCCGGAGGTGTGGTCCGAGGAGAAGAACATTGCTGTCGGCTGTGATCTTGTAACGCTGTGTTTTTAGACGAGGGAAGAACTGGGATCGGACGTCAGCTCTGACATTCACCCTTGCCCTATCAGCTGCAGATAATACTCATACCCTCCCTGCCAGCCGATCCTACCAGTACGTGCATTCTTCCACGAAGACCTCACTGTACGCCAAAGCCCTGTCCACAGGACCGGCAAGGCTGCCTATGTCCTCATCCATCTCAAGATAATCGGTCTCCTTCCGGCTGATACTGGTCTTGATGCCCAGCCCACAGACCATTCCAAAAGCCTTACGCCTGTTAGCACCTTTTAACACTGCCTCTGGACCAGAATCCTTCAGGCCCACGGCCAGACCCGAAGAATTCTAGATCGACCGATCAGACTTTGCACCGCCGCAACCGAGTCAGCTACTTGCTTCTACCTAGCTTATTACACAACTTCGGAGATAGCACGGCAGCGAAAATGCTGTACGCAGACGACGAGCAGCATTACCGTCCCCGAATAGATTTCTATGTCGAGGTAGGAAACCCGTTGCAGCGATGCTTCCACAACATTCTCCAGATTCCTTTGTACAACAACTCATTATCTCAACAACGGCGCTGACATCTTGAAATCAGGGCAAATTTCGCGTCAACGAACAGGTATACGTAACCTCTGACGACGGCCGCAGTCTGCTCGGTTCATACACGGTGGCCCGGGTGGTCGAAGGCAGCAATCCAAAGAAATAGAGATGTAGTTCCCA
>NW_001914856.1:276590-291175 GCF_000226545.1 Podospora anserina S mat+
AGAAAAGTGCGCCATTTGTTCTTGGAAGCGTTTCCGAAGGCGTTCGGGGAGGAGGTCAACGGCTGCGGAGAGCAACGGGGCTTGGGCCGAAGCAGGGATTTGGTCGAAGAAGGTCCGGTGGACAATGAGGGCAGGGTAGAGGGACATGACGGTGGTTCCTGGGGAAAGCTTCTCGTTTGCCACCAAGCCTAATCCCTTCCCTGGAATGGCCGCCTCGCGTATGGTAGGGGAGTGGGATCGTATTCATCCACATGTGGAATAAGATCAGGGGGCGACTTTTTGTGAAGAGCCTGGAGGCGTTGGATATTGCGGGCAGTGGTGATGGCTACCATGCCACGTCCGTGAGCGAACCTTGGGTTGTGGAAGACGCAATACTGGTCGACGCAGTGGTTGGTCGACTCAAATTCAGGCGACGCTGGTCGAAAGGCAAAGGGTGGCGGATGCGGTGGTTCCAAGGTCACATCTGAGCTGGAATACCTGGCCTCACCGCCTGTCAAAGCGGGACAGATGTACTCGCGTAGATGGATGACCGTCTTCGGGTCAATGATGTCTGGGGAAGGTTTGCCGATGCACACGTCTGCAAAGGACAATCGTGGGATGAGTTGCTGGACAGCTGCTGCGCCTGATGCGAGTGATAGTAGGTGAATGGCCCACATTGTGGCTGAATCTTGGTGAAGATGATGATGAACAAGGTAAGGGCAATCTCAGCTTTTGTCCATGGTGTCGTTCGAAGCCAGTGTCTGTTTCATGTTTCATGTTGGCTGAAACGGTTGGCATTCAGGGGTTGAGATGCCAAGACGCCTCTCTATCCCAATCTTACCCACTGAAGGCGCTGTGGGGCGCTTGGTTTTGGGGGCCAAAGCGTGCAGAATAGGGGTCCAGCAGTGATGTCATGCTGAGCTTGAGCAAAAGAGTGGTTGAAGACATGCCGATGGTTTATGGGAGTGGTTTAGGTCCTCCGCTCGTGACAGTCCGGAATGCTGCGCCCTTTCAATGTCGAAGAAACCAGGAACTCAGGAATGCCGCCACCACCAGCCCCTGATATTCCCGAAATAGAATGAGATGTATCGCTCGCGTGTTTGCGGCTTGATAGATGTAGACGGACAATCTTCCCCGGCCCAATGCACCGGGAGGTGGCTCGGGAGATCCCCTTCGTCCCGCATCCATCCCTGAGAAGCGGTTCGAGATTGACCCAGAGCACCTGAGTCCCCGTCCCGGCATTCCACACCAACCGGTTATTGTACACGCGATATCACAGCTGGGAATGTCCGGAATTTAGAGCTCAGCCGTACTCATTCGATCGTCGACGACTAAATTGCTCTTAAGGACAGGATGCTATCCGCCCAAGGTTGCTTAGCTTCGCCCCTTCGTTGCTGTCAGTTCTGCCCAGCGCAATAACCATATCGTGAGTCATCCGATCTACACTCTCATCATGGCGCTCAACTTGTTGTCGCTTGCCCCCCTCTTGGGGTATGCCTTTGCCCTACCACAATCCCAACCGTCGGCCTCGCCCAACATCCAAAACCTGGCCATGTGGGGCACTGGCTGCCCCCTTGGTGCCGCCGGTCTCATGTCCGGGGTTCGCAATGGAACTCCCATCTTCAGCTTCTCAGAATGGGGTCTCGTGCTGCCTAACGTGGATGACCCTGAGAGCGAGACCACAGCGTCCAAGTTCTGCACCGAGGAGATAACGCTGAACAATGGACCCGTCGGCTTCCAGCTTCGCATCGAGACGGTGACGGTCGGTGGATGGGCCGAGCTAGAGGAGGGGACTAAGCTGGTGGTTGAGGCCGAAACCAAGCTAGGCGACGTTGTTGCTGGAGTAAGTCAGCGACCGCACTTCGGAGATAAATACAACAAGGACTGACAAGTATGTAGGGACAAACAACCAGGGTCACCAGCGGAGACCTCAAGGGCAATGACTTGGAGGTGTCTTTGGATATTCTACCATTTGTCTACTCTGCCTGCGTTGACGAGAGTGGCACCGTGCCCAAGATTGTTATCAAGACCACCGTCAGTCTTGTCGGGGAGAAGCGCGCTGATGGAACAGTCTCCAAGGGAGTAGTCGGGGGTGCCAAGGCTCTGGGCGTACACTTCAGTCCCGTGTGGCGCCCTTGTGCGAGACCAATGGCCAAGACGATATGATGTTTGGTGAAGGGTCCAGACCCTTGAGGCTAAATATCGATGCATGTATCCCTCTCTTGGTCTCAGTCTTGGCCCGAGAACAAAACCTGGGTGGCATTGCAGCAAACCACCAGATAGACGAGATCACTGGTCGCCCTCAAGGCGTACAAGCAGTGTCTCAGCGGGCCGCCACCGGAAATTTATGTCTCTTTCGGCGCCATGGCCCTGCAACCTTGATCAGCCTTCGGTGCTCCGGGACATGCCGTACAACACGCCATCAGCGATCCAAGATATCGGGTCGTGAGTCCAATGGTAGAGTGCGACTGTTCCAAAGTACAGGTTCCTCAAGGTGCACTATCCGTAGATCTGTCGTACTCGTCGAGACGTGGTGGGAGCTTGCAGCTGCCAATTGGCCGATGAGGCCGGACTCCGGAACTTCTGTCTTAGACACTAGGATCTTCCCATGAGAGACGAACGTCTACATAAGGAGCCCGTTCATCCCTAGGTCGTGTCTTATGTCATGGTTGCGTCCACTAACACCAACACCAAGCCCGAACTTTGCTCCTTGATTGTGAAATTGCCGAATCGCGCAGACCATGGAGAGTGCCCTGACAACAAAGACCGAGGGTGGTCAGCAGTATCACAGCCAAGATGAAACTTGTGTGGGGGATATTTCCTGGACGCCAGAGGAGGAGCGGAAGGTGGTACGAAAAGTCGATTTGCGCTTGATCCCGACAGTCTGGCTCATGTTTGTCATTTCCTGGATGGACCGCAGCAAGTCAGTATCACCTCTTTTATGGTCGAGTTCAGGGAACTAACGATAGGTTCAGTCTGGGAAATGCCAAAATCGCAGGGCTCAATGCCGACCTCCACCTGTCGTCCACCGACTACAGCTTGGCAATCATCACGTTCTACTGTACGTGCTGCCGTATGTCTGCCCATACTAGGGGAATGGTAACTAATAGCACGCCCTGGTCCAGTCGGCTATGCCTTCTGCGGTCCTCTGTCCAATCTCATCATCACCCGCGTTAGACCATCCATCTACTTCGCTGGCCTGATGATGGTTTGGGGTATCGCAACTTGTTGCATGGGTGCCGTCAAAACCTTTCCACAGCTCCTTGTTCTCCGCATCATTGTCGGTATCTTCGAGGGCGGCTTGACCCCGGGCGTCTATTTTGTCATCTCAAGTTGGTATGTGCCCGCAGAGCAAGCGAAACGTGCCGCCTTTGTGTTGTCTGCTGTTCTCCTCGGCGGCGCGTTTGGTGGTATCATCGCCGGCGCTGTGACAGGCGGTCTCGAAGGCCGCTACGGGATCCGGGGTTGGCGTTGGCTGTTCATCGTGGAGGGAATCATCACCATCATCTGGGCGATGATTGCAGGCTTCATTCTCCCTGACTTTCCCGCCACCTGCCGACACTTCACCCCCGAGGAGAAGAGAATCGCGACTAGTAGGCTAAGGAACTGCGGCACGAACATCGGCGATAACCAAAGTGATGGGCTACGGCTTGGAAAAGTGCAGTCGATAAAGCTCGCTTTGTCGGACTGGAGGACTTGGGGTGTGGCTGGTGGTATCGGGGTAAGTGACGAGCGATGGGGATCCCGAAGTGCAGTGCTAACTGGTCGCAGCTATGCGGATGTGCTACGGTTCTCCCCTACTTCTATCCAACGTTGGTCAATGGCCTTGGCTACAAGGAGCACGTCACAGCACAGTACATGACCGTACCAATCTGGGCTGTGGCATTTGTGTGTGCCCTGTCCAGTGGGTTCATCGCTGACCGAATCCCCAATCACCGTGCTGCGTTCATCGCCGGCTGGTCGGGGTTTGCTGCCATCATTTCCATCGTGGTGTGTGTCGTTGAGGAATACAAAGCGCGGTATATCCTCCTGATCTTCCAAGGATGTGGTGTCTGGACATGCATCTCGCTAGGTGTGGCTGTTGCGACGACGACGTTCCAGGACATGAGACCGGAAGTGCGAGCGATCTCGGTCAGCTTGCCGCAGGCCGTCGGCAACGCTGCCAACATCTACGGGGCGTATCTTTTCCCTCAGGAACATGCGCCGAGGTATTTGGCGGGCTTCGTCGTCATTACTGTGACTCTGGCGGCAGGGTCCTTATTGTTTGCTCTTGTCGATCTCGGCTTGAGTCGAAGGCGGAAGGTTTTGGCATAGCAAGATGCATTTGGAATAATAAATTTGATTGTGATTGGATAGGTAACAGTTGTATGCCGAGATAGAAATTATGGACACCCCCCTATACCCTGGTTAACCTGCCCTGAAAATGCACAACCCATTTCTCCCTGGAGGAGCAACTACCTCTCGTCATCCTCAGGGCACCGACCCACCAAATCTTTCCAGCGATCTCCTCAAATTCGCTCTCGCCTTCTCCTCCAGCAGCCCCCTAAAAATATCAGAGTGATAAATCCATTCCCTGTCCAAAAACCCCCTCAACACAGCCGCCCTCCCCTCCCTCCACCCTTGCTCATCCACGTGCCCATACTCCTTCCTCACCGCACCCTCATACTCATCAAATGCTTCTTCCTCAGCCCCCAGAACACCCAAATCCATATCCAAAAAAATGGCCGCATCTGCCACCACCTCAGAACTTGGCAACTCATCAGGCACAGTGTGCGTCGCCGTTGCCTCAATCATGACTTGTATCCCTTTCAGACGTGTTGCATCCACAAGCCCAGAGAGCATAGAGCCTGCCAACTGTGCGCTTTGAACCTCATTACAGTTTCCCTGCGCGTGGACATTGTAGATGGCATCATGAAACCAGATGGCTGCTTCGATTGCCTCTGGGTCGTGAAATTTCTCCCGGTGAGTGGAAAGAAGAGCGAGGAGAGCTTCGATATGGTTGAGGGTGTGATAATGGCGTGATGTGTGAGAATAGAGCTCCTTCAGCTTGTCACGGATGTGATCCGAGATGAGTGTCATCATGGATGCGAGGTTGATGTTTTGAGGGAGAGGGCACATGAGCAGGACCAAGGAGCTTGACTGTTCAGCTCTTGGCGTTTCCCCTCTCTCAACAAGGCAATCATTGCGCAGCTGTCTCACCCGCATGATCTGACTGATATACGCTCCGTACATCAATCTCATCCTCCCCTCTTGGACTTCAAACTTCTCAATCATGTCGGTCAAATCTCTCACATCAATCTCACCACTTCCCACTTAGATAATGTCATGGCGCGTCACATTCATGTGCTTCCAAACACAAACATCCCGACCTTACTTGAGCCTGGCGCCATTCCTCACACCAAAAAGAAGGATAACGCGCGATTAGAGTATGTTTGTGCGGATAGCTAAAAGGATGAGAGAACCCGCATTGAGAACCCAAACCGTGGTACCTTATGTATCATCATGATGAGCTTCGGTTTGAGGTCAAGGATAGTCTGAAGAGGTGTCCCGTTGACATGAACTTCAGTGTCAGACTGTGGAAAGACCTATGGAGATAGTGTAAAGATATTTAAATATCATGAGGGCATGTCAACATGGCATCGAGACATACAAGTGATCTGGGGGCGCATCCAAACTCCACTCAAAGAACCTTTTGCCTATAGGGTATGGTGAGATTTAACTGTGCACAACGTCGAGTGGGGGCATTACTCTTACTTTTAAACCTATTCGAGCATAGTACAAAACCTGTCATGATAATCCGAAGCATATGATGATACCTCCAGTATGAAGGCCTACAATGATCGTTGAAAGGCGTACTCAGATAGAGTAAATACATCCCAAGATAAAATCAAGGCGTGGCAAGATCACATCAAGGCATACAAGTCATAGTTGAATGTATTCAAATTCCACTCATGGCCCTATAAAAATGCTCAGGGCTTATTAGCCCGGCCAACATCCTCCGTCCTCCGGTCTCCAACGCCTCCCCCCTCGCCTCCGCACGGCAGACCAAAACGTCCCCAAACGCCACCACGACCACCCACGAACGTTCAGGTCTTGGACTCGCCGGCCCGGCTCTCGCGCGTCGCCGCACGAGCTGGAGCGCTCACAGGCGCGAACTCAACCCCGAACTCCACCGTCCTGGTGATCCCTGCTGGCTCAACACCAGCCTCAACCCCCTCGCCAGACCCGAGGATCTCGTCGGTACTATCCGACCCATCCAGCCCAGCATCACCCCCCACACGTGACCAGGGGCGGTCGTCCAGCTCGATCTTAACGGGCCAGGTTGTGGCCCCCCCACCGGCCCTCGCATATCTGTGCCCAGCCGTGGCACCACTGGTCTGGCTTCTTCCAACAGAGCTTTTGAATATTGTTGGCCAGGTTCTCACCAACAGCACCCTCACCGAAGGCAAGCACAAGCAAACAAACGCGAGATTATACTCGATGATCGTCCACAACGTTCCAATGATGTCGTATGTCCTGTCCGTCACATGGCTCACTAGGAGCGACTGGACTCGGAGAGCCGATGCCACCACAATAAACACACCCAATCCAAACACTGGCATCAACGCAAGCTTCTGGCTCAGGGGGATGTTCAATCTAATGACGAGAGGGAACGGGAGGACCAAGATGATGAGATCGGTGACCAGAGAGACGATGGCGTTCATGTTCCAGATGATGTAAAGGTTCAGACACTTTCCATGGATGTCGAGATCCCAGGCTGAGGCGATGGGGATGCATTGGCAAATTCCCACGATGCTCGAAGAGGTCATGTAAAGGAGGATAAAGTAAATCAGGCCCATTGCTGTTAACTTAAACGCTCGGACGTGACTAAAGATCCGGACGTAGAGCAAGAGGAGCGAGACCTTGGTGAGATGGAGAGCAATCTTGTGGGTGATTTGACCAAAGAACCAGATCTGAAGGGCCGAAAAGAGATCGTGCTTGGGGATAACATCGGAATGCTTGCCAAAACCGTGGCTGACCATGGCAAAGAACATGACATTGGTAGCTATGTTGAAGAACTGTAACGTGAAAAAAAGGTCAGCAAGCTGGGAGACTGAAGAGGAGGGGTAAAAGTATGGCACAATCACGACTGGGACGACCGTAGTGGACGGCCAGAGTCAAGTCGGGACGGAGAAAATGCATACCAAAGCTGTGGCACTGATCCAATCACCACGGTCCAACATCGTGGTCGCTCTGCGGGCGTGGATTCGGATGGCGAGGAGAAGAGGGCAGAGAATGGTAAAAAGAATCGTGGGAATCAACACCCAATGGGCTCGGCTCTCGTCATTGTAGCCACGATAGGGCTCTTGGGCTTGCTGGGTCGCCATGATCGTTGCTGGGATGGCGTTGCCTTCAATGAAGCCTTGCGTGGCGTTGACGTTTCCCGACCGAGAGTTGAAGTTGTAGTCGCTGGGATCGAACAAGATGTCAATCCTTGCATGAGGTTGTTGTTCTTCACTGGAAAGACCAAGGTGGTTTCTGGGATCGAGCAGGATCAGAAGCCTCGAATGGGGTTGTTGGTTTCGACAAGGTCAAGATGTGGTCGCTGGGATCAAGCAGGGTGAGAGGCCTCACGTGGGGTTGTTGTCTTCTTTCCACAGAAAGGGTCAAGGTGTGATCGTTGGGTTTGAGCACGATGAGAAGCCGAGTGGGGATCTGTTGTCTTTGACAGGAAAGGTCGAGATGTGGTCGTTGTGGTCGATCAGGGTGAAGCCTCGTATGGGACTTTTGCTCTCCACTGAAAAGGCCAAGCTGTGGTCGTTGAGGTCGAAGCTCGAACGGGGTGTCAAGCCTGGCGTGGGGTTGCTGTTGTTGTCATTCTCAGGGTTAGGTGTGGTCTCTGGAACCAAGTCAGGATGCACTGTACCCGGCAGCTTGGAAACGGCACGGCAGGGAAGACGGAAGAGTGGAGTCGAAGGAAAATAAAACAACGGCATGGCATCCGATATATGGGTAACGTAGCCACACCCGTCAGCCCTGTTCAACCTCTCACAAGTTGAATAGAATTGAGTGCCTCTTGCTTGCCTTCGATAAGACGAAATCCTTCCTGTGATGGGCCGACTTCCCCGGACAGCATCCGCATCCTGTCTAGGGCGTTTCCTTGACCGTTGCGTGATGGGATTGACGCATGCCTAACCCCTCTGGATGCACTTGATCGCCTTTGGCTTCATCCTTTGCTTTGCCCCAGCGCAAGGCTTTGAACAACCCCCCAGGAGCTCAGCCTCTTTCCCCGGAAATGCAACACAGCCGTTCCCCGGCAGCCGGTTCTGGCGTTGTTGGTCATCACATACCGAAAGCACCTGCGTATTGAGTCGAAGGATTGACTTGAACCAGGTAACATACCCTTGACCAAAGCTTGTGTGTTTGGTCACTGGTCGCTCGTGATCAAGGGTTTCCTGCATGCGCAGTTGACGACAGGGGTCGACTCGCAGCTCGGTGAGCATGGGGGTCAACACCACACTGCCGGCCAATTTACGGTCCGAGCCAGGCACTTTGCTTTTGCCAGATGCTTTCTTGCATGACAGATGGCGTCCAACCTTGCGTCTTGCAGAAATGCCCACGCCAAGACACGTTGTGTTCCTCGACCTTGACCAATGTTTGTTCCGGGTTCCGAGTAGCCAGGGTGTTTCGTCTGGCTGTGACCAATGTTTCTCGAACTTTTCGACGTTCTCAACTAGGTTCTAGGGTCAGATTGTTCGGTACGGGAGGTCCGCGCGGTGCGGCGTAGGTGGTTGGCTTGGCCCTGGTTGGAGAACCTTGTCAGTCTTGCTCTTCACTGGGATCAAGGTAAGAAGAAAACGATGAAAGGAGATACCATGCTCGAGCCCTCATTTCATCCAGAATGTTGAGCTGAGAGTATGGATTACAAGAGTATGCAGGAGTGATGCTGAAACGACATCAGTGCTTGCAATCCGCGATGTCCCGAGAAGGTCCACAGTTGTGCAGCCAATGGACGGGCTGCTGTCGTTGAATCTGCCCCGGAGTTATGTCTGGAGATATTGGACATCGTTACTGAGACCAAGAAGTCAGGCTTCTTTCGGGCTTGGATCAACAACGGTAGAAGAAATGCTGGTGGCTTGCAAAACGCCTCCTGATTGCGAGCAGAGACTGCATGGATGTGACAATCTCGTGCTGCATGTGGTGATGTGGAGGATAGGCCATAGGTTGGCTTTGACCGAGCTTTACCCGTCACAAGTTTTGGATTGGCGAGGGTGTGTGTGGTGATGTTGCTACCCTGTTCCTTGGTTGGTTTCAACTTTCTATTGGGGGTTCCATGTTGTACTGAGGATCAGCGCCGACCAGCGAACACGAACTCCAAGCCAATTCGAGTCTCCGTCTGTGTATTCAATGCCAAGTTAAAATGTCCCGTACCTTGAAAAGAGATGTTGTCAAGCCAGTCAATGCGAAAGAAAAAACATACCAAGTGTTCAAACACGACCACTTGGCAACAAGTCCAGGGTCTCAATTCCGGGGTCCAGTCAACCGGTGACAAGGATGTTGGACAAGAGTACCAATGACCCTTCTGAAGGTAATCCACATGTAGACGGTTGAAGCGTCAACAATGACCATCGCCAGCGACCGTAGAGTGTGAGGAAGTAATCGTCGTCGCCTTGCAAACAGTGAATGGACAGTGGAATGGATGTTCTAAAAGAAGCTGAATCTGGAGGGACGACGACCTTGTTATCAGCATCAGGCTGGTGGGCCGGGGAGGAAAAGACATCTAGAGAACAGACAGAGCCGTATAGGAGGGGCTTGCTTACTGACGTAGATACCCGATTTTGAGAGGTTAACAGGGGCTGGACGGTCCGGTTTTGGGTTCGCCCAACGGCTGGAGTAAGGGATATAATGGTCAATTATAGCTGTAATGATGCATATAATGATTTCCAGTGATGATGCTGCTTTCATGGGCACAAGGCTAAAAAATGAATGAAGATGTTGATGGGATGGGTTCGTGTTTGTCCGACTTTGTGGTGTTGTGACGCTAGGGCTTTTTCCCCTCCAATGCCTTTAGGAGCAACAAAACTTTTTGTGCGTCTGAAAAGAAACAGGAGTGTTGTGGGTCACTGATTTTGCAGTGGGTAGAGTCGATAGAGGTGAGGGAAGAGCCTAGGTAGGGTTTGTAGCGGCAGAACCAGCCAGGTTGACTCAACCTGAGGAAGGACCGACCTTGACAAGAAGCACGGGCCTTGATGGAGCTCATCTGCTGTGACTAGGTGATGGTGATACCGAAGTATCCGACTGTCAATTGGTATCTCTCAACTCGACGATGTGTTATGGTGGTCATCCTAAATCATGACTGGTGTTTGCCTTCATGACAAAGCTCAACACCGGTCGGTGATGAAGCAGCTGCGCCATGTCCCCTAATGGCACTCACGAAGTCATTTGTTGACAGGAAGTCAATTCACAAGGAGTCAAAAGCCCAGTCACACAATGACTGGTGAGAGAAATAAAATGGGATTGGTACCCAGTTTCTAAGCACCATCAGAAAGATTCTAGATCTCATTCAACAAACCCGTGATTATCTGAACAGGCTCCTGACGGTTGAAGTCATGAACACTGCGTAATGTACAAATGCATCTCTGAGCGTTCCTCAACACTTCACACACATTGATGCTCTCAATGCCTTCCTCTTGTGAGACAGGGACAGCACAGTAATAACAACCCTCCAGACAGTGGCAGAGGAAGAGCTGCTTGGATCTTCGCCGCCAGCGTCGGCCATCTCCAAGTCACTGGGGTTGTCAGACTCTTGGCTCAGGTTGATTGACTCATGATCTAGGGTCGTAGAGCGGTCATCTTCATTTGCGGCAAGGCTCTTTGTTTTGGTGTCCTAGGAGGAAGCTCGGCCCAAGAGCTGGAAGGGAGACCGGACATTCCTTCCTAGAGGAAATTGCCCAAAGGACCTTCCCTCTCTTCCAGCTGCAAGCCACATATTATCAAGACGGCCACCAGCAGCAGCTGCCGCCGCCAACTTTCTGTCGTCTTCGCGCGCCTTTCCTCTCGCTTCCTCTTGTGTGTCTGTCGTCCGGGCTCGTCTCGGTTTTTTCCTTTTGTTCCCAAGATGCGCCGGTAAGCCCTCTGTTCCATTTCTGCCTTGCCTAGTCCTTTACAGGGTCGCCTCGGAAGAGAATATCTCGACGGGCTCTTGGATCAAGTGCTTTCCAGATACTGGTCCCTGTTTCGACTAGTGCCTCCCACCCCTCTCTTGTTTCCAACATGGTGAGACCAAAGTGCATGGCAAAGGCAACGAATCGAAAGGCTCGGGACGTTGCTGCAAGGGGGCGGATGTCGGCCGGGTCGTCATGGTCTTGGGTCACAACCCGGGAGTTCTGAAGGATCCTGCGAGGGTCTTCACGAGGGGTGGGAGAGCCGGAGTGGGAACGGGAGTGGTCGCTGCTTTGTGCTGACCGGGGTGCGCTGGAGAGGGAGGAACTGGAGGATCTTGAGGACATAGTTATTGGATAACAACCCGGTGATACCGGACGACAGAGGAAAATGATATGAAGAAAAACAAGAAGAAAATGGGAATTTAGCAATGCTGTGATACCAGATCACAGGCAGAATAGCGATGTGAGTGACTGAAAAGGGTGGGGGTAAATACGAAATGTAGGGAGGACCTGATAATGTCGTGATACCAGATCACGTCGGAATGCTAGGCAGGCGGGTGATGAATGAGGCGAGAAGGAGAGGCTTGATGGTTAGAATGATGATAATCCGGACGGCCAGAGGATCTTTACATACTCACTTTGCCCATAGGCAGGGCCTCTTTCGAATCGCGATAGCTATCTCCTCAGTGAACAAGGTCATCATACGGTACCTGATACCCACATGTCCTGGTCGCTTGTTGTTGGCCTAGCGAGGCCTGGCGCCTGAATTGTAATGGAGAGCAACAATCTGCCCGTTGCGGCTCATGAATACTCCGAAAAGAAGGCGGTTGGGTACATGTTGGGTATTATTCACAAAACCACCGACCTGGCCATGCGTAAGAGGCTCAGCCTGACAGTAAGGGTGGGCCAGCCATCCATACTTCTAGTGTGATTGGCGTCTTCTGGCCAATGTTGTCACTATTTTCATATCCAGCTGGACCCGACAGACTGGTAACGATGTCCGACGAAACGATAAGGGGGTTGGCGCCCATCAGTGCCACCGGCTCACCCATCCCCACTTCTTTTGCCAAGAATGCTCCCTGCAGCCTGGAAGTCACCGACAAACCAACAACCGACTTTCTCTTCCCCCCCATTCACTTCACCCGCTCTTTTCTTTTTCCTCCATATATAACACCCTGGAATCTCAGAATATCATCCAGTAATAAATAGCTATGGCCTCAAGCACGTTCCACTACGACATTGATGCACCGCACAGTCCAGCTTCGACCCTGACGACATGGATGCCATCACAGAACTCCTCCGCGCCAGAGCTCTCGCAGATCACAAAGCGCGTATTCCCATCGACAGGCTAGATGCCGAACACCGCAGGCACTTGGTGCGCGCCATCAACAATGTGCTGTCTACCGAGCTCGCTCTGTTCACATACGCTCAGATCATCGACGGCCTTCCCACCGGAGATGTCGCATGGGAAGTGAGAAGCCCTCTCCTACAAGGGGAGCACCCGCTGGCAACTGAGCACGAAGAACTCTGCCCCGGCGCAATGGAAAAAGCACGCGAGGTCTGCCCGAAGTGGGATACGGAGATGCTTAGGTTCAGCCCCCAGGTGCTCAATGCATATCAAAAAACGGCCCCCGGCAGCAAACTGTTCGCAACCCGTCTCATTGAGATGGTAGCCGTCGCAATCCACGAGTTCGGTGTGCTTCTCTACCAGCTTGACTTTTGTGTGCACAAGGGAGGACGAGAAGCGGTCGATGCCATTGCCAAGTGGAAGGAAACCAGCAAGCCCGAATTGTACTCATGGATGACAGACGAGGAATGGTGTCCTCCGGATCCTATCTGCACTGTTTTCCACAGCATACACTACCTCGACCACGACATCTACCCCCAAGGTGTGGCCGACGTTGTGGCTATTGGGCAGAGGACCGGATTCTCGGCGGCGTCGTTGTCTTTGAGCGTCGGGCAGAGGAATGCGACGGCCACAACTCCAATTACAGCAACCCAGACCCACCAAATATCTACCTCTCTCCCTCCCGAGCTAAAGTCACAATAAGGGTTACGCAGCTCCGCGATGAGCAGCAGCAGAAACTGGTCGACTTTTTGCTGCTCGAAGATGCAAGCAAGGCGGCTGAATCAAGCCTGCTGCCCATTCTTGTGGACAAGAAGAATCTCAAACGGTTCAAGCTGGAGTCATCCATCGTCAAATATGGATCTTTCGAGATATATGGGAGCGAAAGCCACTGGACCGGGAGGCCCTCAGGTATCTCAACAGGCGGCCAGGTTCCGAGCTTGACGATCCTTGGGCCTTTGGCCTTATGGTCATTACCAACAGTGTGTCGGGGAACCCGTTGCCGGCAGGCGTGAAAAGGCGCCTGGAGGATGAAGAGCCAGGGCTCGCGGAGGCTTATAAGAAGGTAAAGTTGGAGGTGCAGTCGGGGGAGGATAGCGAAACACAGGATGGAAAAGGGAAGGAAAAGAACGACGCCGGGAAGGGGCTGGATAGTAAAGATGAGAAAGACGGCTCACGAGATAAGGTTACTGAGGTGGTCCAATCGGATGAGAAAAACACAAAGCGCAAGATAGCAACTAAGCGCGCGAAAAAACGGAAAAGCGAAGACGGGGTAGAGATTAAAAGTGTAGATAAGTTCTTAAAAAGTTTCCTGGGCGCATCTGAACAACCAGATACGTAGGACTATAGCAATTGCGCGGGGTTTAAGTAGAGAATTTTATTTGTTTAATGTCGAGCATGAGACAACTGGCGAGTGTATTGTGTAGCAGCGTTATCTCGAAATTGAATGATCTACGCCAGCCTATGTGACACCCAACTTGATGTGAACATGCTAAAGTGTCATGTCATAGCTCCATCTTTTCCACAACCGGAGTTTGAGATGTGCAAGGCTGACAAGGACAAGGCTGCAGCGCCCATGCTTCTGCAGTGCGCCCGACATGCTCCAGGCTCAGGGGCAGGAGCAACATCCACGTCCCTGTCGGCACCTTGACGGCAGGCCCGTCTTGTTCCGAGTGAAACTGTCACCCATCGACAAACAGCGGCACACACGTCTCCCATAATGGCAGCAACCACCATCGTAGGTAGCACGGGCTTTGCCAGTGCTCCTCTGCAGGGGCGCACAGAATGACACAAGTGTGACCAGCAAAACAAACACACAGATCGCCCACACCACCTTCAAGCACCTGGCGATGCCAAGACGACAAGTTTCCTTTCGCATTCTTGTCGAAGAATGTCATATCACCACGATGCTATCGACAGTCGTGTTGGCACTGGCCATCACCAGCACTAGGGCTGCGCTGAGCGTGGACCTCGATTCTGCGGGTGCGCACACTGCCTGCTTCTAGGTACTTCGCGATGCGAACATTGGCTGACGATTCGCAGACTCGATACGCTTCGCCGCCGGTCTCGTCGCAAGCAAGCTGATGGACTACTACCATGGCGAAACGATTTGGAAA
>NW_001914856.1:302175-348654 GCF_000226545.1 Podospora anserina S mat+
ACCGAGTTGTGAGTTGGAGGAGTGGAACCAGTGTACGACGGATATGTTGTCTTTTAAGGGGTATCTCCACCGGTGGATGGCGCAGACGACGCAGATGGCCCCGTTTGTGAGGGGGGTTGTCATGCCGGTGTTGAGGGAGTCGGTGAGGAGCATGGCGGAAGAGTTGTTTGCCGGATGGGACGTGTGGGTTTAGGTGGAATAGGGGCCAGTATGATGGGAACACGGGGGCCGGGCAGCAGATGAATGCGCTGGGGGCCTTGGTCAGTTTGCTGGTTGAACAACCGGAGGTTAAGGAGGCTGTGACGGCCAAGAATGGGGGGACGAGTGCTGGGGATCCGAATGCGGGACGGGAGGGGGAAGTGGGGGAGTGGGAGGGGGAGAGCGAGGTTATTACCGATGCGGATAGGGTTGGGGCGGCGGTGGTGACGATTTTGATGGTGGGGACTGTGATGGGGATGATGATTTGGGTTAGTGCGACTACGGGGGAGGAGGAGGAGTATGCGAGGGTTATGAGGGGGGAGAAGAAGAAGGGTAAGGGCAGGGTGATTGAGAGGACATGATATTGGTTTTGTTGGAGGAATGTCACCTGGAGATATCGCTGTTGTTCATTTGGGAGACTGATAAGACGTAGGGATATAAGAGGTACATCAAATGTAACAGCGGCTCGGCAATACGAAATGATTTATATACGAGCAACTACCGATGCGGTGACAGCGGGATTCGGGGGCGTCGGGTTGGGAAAGGGTGTGATGTGCATTGCTCCGCCATCTCACTGACGAATGGATGGGTATGCTGTGCCAATGATGCTGGCGTTTCAGAAGGGCTGGGACAATATCAGACCGTGTATTTTATTCGCTACTGATCTTCTTTCTCATCGAGCCCGCCCGTGTTGACAAGAAAATAGGCCTGGCTTGGCTGCATACGGCAGACACAGAGAATATGCAGGTTTCGGCGCCGAAGGTCTCAGCTTACCCCTCGCTTTCTAGGAGATGATTCCCTTGCTTTAGCCATCAGTTGTGATCGGTGACTGTCCGACTGATGTTGGGAACTGTGAGAGCTATGGTTTTCGGGCCCGAAACAAGTTTCTCACTGCAGCTGGTGAGCTGGATTTGCGGTGAACGTTTGGATAGGCGCCGATCTGACGTACATAGTGCAGGCAGGGATCTGCGTCGTGGTGGTGGTGGTGGTGGTGCTGTGTAGCCGTAACATTCGGATGAGGCGGGGATTGGATTGGATTCCATGCTGACTGCGGCCGGATCGGGTCGGGCGGTTCGTGTTTGTCTCTCCTTTAAACTGGGATGGGATCCCCCTTTTCCTTTCCGTTTTTTTCTCTCCCTCTGCTGTCAACAAACCGCAAAGATGGCACCTGCATTACCACCACGACGCTCACGGATCACAAAACGAGACGCCCTTGGCCCTGGATTTGACGATGACGACGACGACGATGGATACAACCCTTGGAGCGACTGGAATGAGAAGTCGTATAACGGACCTGGAGGGGGGAACAGCGGATCGGATGAAGGAATTTCGAGCGGAGATTTTGGGCGTGACGGGGAGAGGAACAACATCGACTTTGACCTTGACGACAGAGTCACCAGCCGGGACAATGGTCTCTCTGGCGGGCAAATAGCGGCGATTGCAGTGTCGATTGTGGTCTTCTTCTTGTTGGTGTCGGGGTTGTGCTTCTGGAGAGATCGGCGGAGGAAGAAGCGGAGGCTGGCGGAAGAGCAGACGTTGGCCGATGATGGAGTGAAGAGGGATGTGTATATGAAGGAGCAAGGAGAGGGGCTAAGCCCTGTGTCGCCTATTAGCACCCAAGGAGTGGGAGGGACGACGCCAACACCGGGACAGGGTATAGGGGGACAGGATGCGCCACCACCATACGAGCCGAGGCAGCCTGAAGCTGCGCATGTTGCGGGAGGAGATACAGCAACAGACAGCGGCAATTGGAGACAATCCAGACTTGGGACAGAGGAGGATGATATCATGGTTACGGATGGGATGCCGCCTGACAGTGGGAGACAACGAGAGGGAAAAGGGAGTGGGGGACTTGAGATCGGGACTTGAACAGTAGACTCTAGGCATCGGGGGCAAAGGAACGCGTTCCATTACGTGACTGGTGGTGAACAAATATCTCTTTCAATTCACCGGTTGACCATCATGCCGTTGATCATGTCCCGAGCTCTTAACTCTGTCCCGAAGGCGCAAGTTGCTAGGTGTTGGTGGCAGCGTCCTAGTGGCTCGTTCTGTCCTTCTTCCCTTGCCTTCCTCCTACTTTGATGTTTATTCCAACGATTGCCCCATACCTCCTTCGGCTCAAACACTGAATCTCTTCAACCGCTAACGCCTTCATGACTTCAAAGCTCCGCTACGTCCTTCAAAACGCTGCTGGAGAGCCACCAACACTACTGCTCAGGTGTCGGAACATATTCCCACACTGATACTCCGCCAGGTGTGACGCCGAAACCAGTAAGATGCCCCATCTGCCGGGAAAGCCTCGGGCGTGTCCGTGTATTGGTCCTTACGCTGCTCTTTATGCTGCTCTTTATGCTGGTCATGTGTGGGCTGCTTCGATTCAGTCGATGTTGGAATAGCTGGCTTGGATTCCGGCGGTGTTGATGGATTGGGGGTCTCGTTGTTCTGCTTCTCTCGCTTGATAAACGACCTCAGCGTTGACTTTGATCTGGTAGGCACCTCAACATTCTGGTTCGCCAGTTGCGTCGCGCGGTCGTTTTCTTTCTCCCTCTCCTTATCCTCTCCCCCCTACTTCTGCTTCCGGCTCTGCTCCACCCTCTTCTGTTCCAACAGCCATGGTTTCATATCCCGGATCTCCATGATTGCCATCAACATCACTGCCTTTCGAAAATTGATGTCCTCCAGATCAGACGACTGGAAAGAGATCTGTGACCCGGCAACAGCGCGCTCCTTGAAGCAGCATTTTCCCAGATACAACGCCGCATCCACAACGGCCCACTGGTGGTCTGGCAAGGCACTGCGATCGTCGACAATCTCCCGAAAGTCTTCCGGGATGACCCTCTGGGCATCCTTGGGCCGCTGCTTGGCCGACTCGAGGGCTTCGAGGACGGCCTGATGGACCTCCTGCGGGGTGAAGTTGTGGCCCTCAGCCCGGAATTCCTCAAAGTCGGCAAAGAACTGGAGGAGATCTGACTTCGCACACTTTGACCAGAGCGCCCGGTCGCGGTAGTACTCGGCCGGGTCGTATGCGTTCACGAGCGCCGGGGACTCGTCAACAAGCGGCGAGGGGGCCGGAGCCTCGCCCGCGGGCGGCAAAATCTTGGGCGCTTCCTTGCGCTGCTTCGAGGTCGACCTCGCAGGCGGGGGAGCTCTGCTGGGCCTAAAACCATGGCTTGCGAAGAACGCCAGCGCGTTTGTTTCGAGATTGACCGTCTTTCTGTATCTCATTTTGTCCTGTGCTTTTGCTGCTGGATTGAGGAACCCGATCGATGTTGCCGAGCACTGAACAGAAATGCCCTTCGTTGAGGATCTGTTCAGAGCCTAGGTGCAGGGCCTCCACCCCTTTTCCCATATGGAAGGAGCGGCATCAAACGGGGAGACATAGGTACCCGCCCACGGTTAAGACTGCCCAAAATTCCCCTGTAGCACACAGTTAAACCCCAAGCATGTCTTCCAGATTGCCTTTGGATACCTACTAACTTGTACCAACTTCGTATCCACAACAGAATCGACGGCTGCCATGGCTTTACCGATTCCCTGGACACTCCGGCGGCTGCCAAAGCTCCCTGATCCCGCAAGAGGCAAAGAGCAACCTGAATCAACCCCATCCAGCTACACAAGCTGGTTCCGCGTCAACCTCAACTCTGTCAACCTTCGCTCCCAGTGCCATCGACTTTTTCCCATGTTGGCTCGCATTCCTCGAGCAGGAGACGCACACCTTTAAAAGGCTTATTGGAGAGGGGGCGGTGGATGTGGGGAGAAGGTGGCGCTCCAGTTGATAGTGTAGGCGCCTATTTAACACTCAGACATCTCTTTGTTCGTCTGAAGAGCCGGTACCACACCCACTCAGCTCTTAAAGACCGGCTAACAGCTGAACGAAATTCGAGAATGTAGCAGCCATCCAATAAGTGCCCGCCACTCCTATCCGACATCCCGACGCCAGCCCCCACCGATCCAGTGCCGTCGAACCTGATATCCTCGAAACACGAGTAAAGATTCCAGGTTACCAGTAGCTTGGATCTAAAGTCGGTTTCTCGTGTTTGTACAACAGTGGCGCGCTAATCTCCGACGCCAAGGCGTTCCCCTGATGCTTTTATCATGCGCGCCGCCCGCCCTGAGTAAGCCCAGGCCCGTAAGCTGGCCTAGCCTACAAGCAAACCACAAACTTCCACCGCCCTCAGGGGGCCATTCATAAAACCCGAGATGGCCACAGTTCTACCTCCCAGATCGCGCAAGGAGATTTCGCTTCCCACGTCACGGCATATACGTATGGGTAGTCAACATCAGAGGATATGGGGGATGAAGCATCGTTGAGGACAGTCGAACGCCCTATCTGCGCTGCTATTGCCCACGAAACTCGGTTACCGGAGTGCTACGACGACTGGATCTTGCCAGAGTGTTACGACCATTGGGATCTACCAGAGGTCTACATTCCAGTTGCCAATCCCATCGAACCCGGCCAGCGACCGTCTAGGCGAGACAGGGCGAACAAAGTACAGGCACCTGCAGCTTTGGGCGAAAAGCAGTCCCCTCCTCCAAGATCCTGTTGGCGACGACACTGGGCTTGGTGGATACTTGCTGTTGTACTCGTTGTGGGAGGGGCAGCTGGCGGTGCCATAGCCGGTGCTCTCACTCTAACGCGTCGCCAAGGTTTGGACGGCTCAGTTGTATCAGCGTCACCAACACCCATCGAAACGTTATCTGGGTAGGTTCTACCTACAGGTTACCGGCACTGCCATGCTTCAAGATTCTAATCGTTCTAGGACCACATCCCTATTTGGATTGACCCAGCCCCACGGCGCCACGTCGGGCGCGGCATCACAAAACACACAAGGAACAACAACAACAACAACAACAACAGCCGGGATCCAAGCTCCTACCGTGCCGACTGACTCGCGCTCAACGTCTACATCCACAGGCTCAGGCTTCTTACCTTCAAAGCCACAGATACAAGAGACCACCACTTCAGCAACAGCCCCTCAGAAAGACAGCGAGACCGGTACGTTGGTGGCAACCCACACTCAACGGTCAATCTCCTTGCCAGCGCCAGGCACAACAGTCGAGGGATCCCCAGCAACGCCAATCAAAAGTCCTTCACCGTCCTCCAACAGTCCTGAGCCCGCCCCTCTGATGGGTCAGCCATCGAAGCCAACACGCGCTGTCCAGATCGGAAGGGCATCTCGGCCCGGAGAGGCCCGTGACTTGCTAGAGATCGCTTTCTATCCCGAGAGTCCATGTGACTACGAAGTAATAGGAAACTATGGCACCTGGGTCTGCGACACGCCGTTCGCGCTGGGTGGAACAGAATACCAGTGGAAGGGCTGTGGTAGCTATACCTGGTTGGTTTGGGGACCGACTCAGGAGAGATTTGGAGCGTGTGCGGATAAGGTGACTGCTAAGACGCTTTGCGGCGGTTTGTTGGTGATAGGGGTTTGGTTGTGTAGTCCGGAATAGAGCCAAGCTGACATCTAGAAGATGGCGGCTTTGAGCAACCCAGGGGGGTGTCGCCAGGTTCTTGTCAAAGCAAATTTATAATCATGCTAAAAGCTATCGAGATCTCAAGCCACGGCGGTTGGCTAGCCCATCAGATACGGGGGTATACCTGTCAGGTTTTCAGCCGGTGCGGCAACGATGCACGATCACCACCAGTAAAATTACCGCCCCTAGAGCCTTAATCCTCAGACAGCAACTTCTGGCCTAGCCCGCTGAATTCTGATAAATTGGTACCAGCCACGCCGCACGATCTGCATCACAATTCAATCTTTTCGATCACCTGTGCAGAAACGAGGCGTAGATATTGCATGTTGCCGCCTTGACCCAGATTCTCAACGCAAGGGGACCAAATGTCAAGAGTGTTAAATAATTGAAGTGCCCCTAGCTGGCGTGCCTCTTTGCTGTTCCGGCAGATGTTCGACTGTTTTGGGAGAGATGGAAAAGCCTACTCCAGCTGAGGCCATGGCCACCAAATGCTTCACCCACTCCGCTGAAGTCTCGAATCTACCGGAATGTGTTCACAACATAAGTAGCGATCTCCCTGAGTGCTACGACCATTGGAATCTTCCCGAAGTCTGCGATCATTCGAACCTTCCTGAGGTGTGCAGCTCGCTCGATCGCGACAATCGATTACCACCTCAGAGCCCCAACACTTCTCAAACCCCATGGTGGCGACGGCACCGCATATTGCTTGTCGTCGTAGCTTTGTTGCTTCTCGCAGGGCCTGTAGGCGGTGTCGTTGCGGGTGTCCTGGCTTCAAGATCAGCGCAGGACACATCCATTGCGTCGGTGATGCCCTCAACAAGTACCATTCCCCCACCCGATCAATCCTCAACAACTACCATTCAGGAAACCTTCCCGACATCTACCTCCAGCAGGAGCACAGCTGCTACAATAACAGCCGGCCCATCAAGTGACGCTCCTGGTCTTAGTCCACCGAGTTTGCCGGAGCCGGCTTTACAAGTCTTTCCGATTAACGTTGGGGAGCCACCGGATACCTCACCGCTATAGTCATCACTCTTAACAAATACTGGCGCAATTTCGGCGTGGAGCATTCGTTAGGTGGAGGTGTCAAACGATACCTCAAGGGACCAAAGCATGCCGGAGGAAGTGATCGCGAGGCCCTACTTGACGTCTACTGGGACATGGAAGATTGCTGATCTGGAAGAACACCTTTCAGTCTGTGCTACTGCTACGTTGTTCGAACGTACGCCTTTCTGATTGCGAAACGATTAGCTCTTGAAGATGAAGCGATTACAGCTCGGGGCTCAGCGGCTGACAACCTGGCAACTTACCTACCTCGACGAATGGGTGAAACGGGAAGTGCGGACTGAATAAAGAGAGGAAGAGTTTGAAGGGGAGGAGGTAACAATGGGAGTGGTGATCATGTTCGCCATGTGTGTATCTGCGGGTTTAAGTGACCTGAGAGTGCGGCATAATGATTCGAGTTTCCTCCATTGCAGATCTGCGGATAGCAATATCTTCTTGGGTGACTGATATGTATGTGATCGTCACTGAAGACATTTCCCGGCCGTATCGTGCCATTTCTTGCACACGATCCCACAAGAACATCATGTCAAAAGAGCCAGTCAGGTGCTTCCAAGCCCATCACAAAACCACCTCAACGTGGTAAGCTACCGGTGCGCACATTATTACCCGTCCCCCATCATCAAGAAGTCTGAACCCGGCACCAGTATCCGACGCCATGATCTCCAACCATTCACCCCCTTGACAAAATACACTCACCCCCGGCCGTATGTCCCCTTTTCCAGCCACCTACCCATTCCGGTGATGATGCGCATAGCTTTACTCGATGACGAAGCTAACAGTACCCCACACTACAATGCGTGACCTGACGTGCAGCATAGTAATAATTACCACACGAAGCATCCCGACAAACAGGCCACACAATGCCCACCACCACCCCGTCGTCTTCCAGTTCGTAGAAGCCAGGATCGAAGAGCGTGACACCACTCGTGGAGAGGGACAATAGGGGGTGGTGCGCCTTGCCTGGTAGCTTCCAGACAGCTACTATGACTGATTATCCTCCTGTAGGTCACAGGTTAGACATCCGACGGTCTCAAAGCAGCGGTTGAGCTGTATCGTTTCTGAATCACAGCCCCGAGAAGAAATGTCAACGGGGATGTACGAGATGTGTTTGGCTTCGCTGCTGTCGGGATCGCGTGTCTGGACTGCGTTGGTTGTTGCCGTAGTTGAGACAAGTACAGGACGGACTGCTGAAGCACACTATCGCCTTCTTCAGTGCGTCGTTGGTGGAAGCACCGGAGATGATTGAGCCAGCGGCATTCCCAAGGTCTTCTTCGAACCGTGACCGTATGGTACTTGAACAGAAGCGGCCACGGCTGTCCATCAGGAGGGCGTGATTTTGTAGTTGTAAGTGTTGGTTCCTTCGAGGATGAGCCGAGGGATGTAGGCTTCGGGAAGATCATGCCTGGTATCACTGCGATGGAGCCGGTGCTCGCATTTGATCTCGCGGTCGGTTTGAGGGTAGGGTTCCTGTTGGTGTTGAAGATGGTCTTCGATATCAGACCACTGAACACCTCGGTGTTCGCAAAGCCGCAAGACGCCCTCCCCGTCGATACAGATGCGCTCGTTCTCGGACAACCTCATCTACTCTTTCAAAAATGCTCTGATGGAATGGAGGACTCGGAAACCGGAACAGAACAGTGTATTGAGGGTGTCAACAGTGAAGTGAACTTGCGCCTGTCCCACGGCTCGTTGTTTGTGAATTTAACCTTCAAGTCCTGGGGTCTCATTTGGTCGGTTAGGCTGCTCAAGGCATTGTCTTGATATATTGAACAGTCGTGCTGGCCAGTCGAGACAAACTTAAGATCACTGCACCGAACGCAGGACTCGCAAAGGCGGTCCTTGAGCATAAGATATCTCAACTGATACCTATGATTCAACCAAGGTTAGCTTCCAATCCTGAAACGAGAACTACTCTAAATCGTACTGACCATCCGCTGGCAGAAGCAGGTCTCAAGCCATTATAGTAATCCCGAGGTCCTCTCAAAAACGCGGTTTTCCACCAAGGCACCAAAGAACAATGGCACAGCTGCTTTGGCGTAGACAAGACGGCGGGGACGGTCGGAAACCTGACCCAAGCATAGCCTGGTGAAGAGGTCATTGTCCAAACGGTCGACTAGCTTGACCAAGATCTCTTCGGGGACACGATACAACGGACTATTTTCAACGTTCTATGCGGTGCACCAGAGGAACGCTTCAACGCTGGCCTTGATGTTCGGCTGTCCGTGGGCGTCTGCTTTAGGCATCGTGTCGATTTGTCGACTGTTGTTCGAGTCCGGATATCTCGAGTTGAAGCCAAACGGGGGTGACGATGGCCATGTGAGTGCAGGTGTGGCGAGTGTGAAGGGTAAAGTCTCAGTGGTGGCATGTGAGAAAACAAATCAAACCCCATTGCTACTGCCAGTGTCAAAGTCGCTGTTTACTTGTCCCCTCAGCAGCACCCCCCAAAGACCACGAAAGAATGCTATGAACTGAAGGTTGATTGCCGCCAAGTCTCACACGTTCAAAGTAGCATTTGGAATAACAGCCATGATGCATGGATATTTATAACGTACATTATAAGCGAGTGAAACAGATAAGCGAGTGAAACACTTTCCACCGCGTCGCGTATCCTCCACCCTCAACCTTGAATTCTTCTACAACGAACCATGGCTTTACCTTCCTACGAGGCCAGAATTAATCTTGCACTTGAAGCTCTCCAAAATGACCATACTCTTGGTCTTCGGGCTGCAGCGAAGATCTATAGCGTTAGCCCCGCGACACTTATGCGACGACGCGACGGCAGGCCTGCACGACGCGATACTACGCCCAATTCGAGAAAGCTTACGCAATTAGAAGAGGATACTATTGTTCAATACGTTATTGAGCTATGTGCGCGAGCTTTTCCACCAAGATTACGTAGTGTGGAAGATATGGCCAACCAACTGCTACGCGCCCGCGACGCGCCCTCTGTTAGCAAGCTCTGGGCACACAACTTCGTTAAACGCTAGCCATAGCTCCGTACGCGTTTTACGCGTAAATACGATTACCAGAGGGCTAAGTGCGAGGATCCAAAGGTCATTGCCGAGTAGTTTACGCTCGTACGGAATACTAAAGCTAAGTACGGTATTATAGATAATAATATCTATAACTTCGACGAGACTAGGTTTATAATAAATATTATTTTCGCGGGTATAGTAGTTACGACTTTGGACGGCTTTAGTAAAGTAAAACTGGCCTAGCTTAATAACCGCGAATAGGTAACGGTAATTTAAAAAATTAATACCCTCGGCTAAACTATCCCTCCTTGTATTATTTTAACCGCGTAATATTACTTTATTAATTAATATATTAAATATAATTTACTGTTTATTTAATATATTATAATTATTAATAATAATTAAACTTACGGTAGGTTTAAATTAAATTAAGTATTTCGATTATTATATAGCGTCCCGTATAAAGGGCAAATACCGGTTATTAATCCTCGACGGCTACGAAAGTTATTATTCGACCGAATTCGAACGTTATTATTAATAAGATAATATTATTACGCTTTATATACCTTTATACTTCTCTTACCTTTTTTAATTATTTAATATTAATTACTTTAGGCCGTTAAAATAAGCGTACGGTTATTAAATCGAGGACTTAATATATATATATATTAACTATATAAATAAGCTCGAGTTCCTCTATACCTTCCGCGAAGCCTTCTTCGCCTCTATAATAAAGAAGAATATATAGGGTAGCTTTACGGGTACTAGCCTTATACCGTACGATTTAAAGAAAATACTTTTTAAACTAAATATAAAGCTTTATATATTAATACCCCCGACCTTACGGCCCGGCACTATATAACTTTAGGTCTCCTAAACACTATATAACCCTCGAAAAACCAACTTATAATTAACGCTTATTAAGACTCGTATTACTAACTATTAAAATAGCTCCCCGACTTTAATACTAGCTACGGTAGACTAGCTTACTAAAGGTATAACGGCTATAATGCACTAGGTGGCTCTCCTTCGTGCAGAGGTCTCTTCGCTCCGTAAGGCCAATGAGGCACTAAGCAAGCGCCGGAGAGCCAAAAAAACACGTGTGAGGCTTGGAGGGTAACTTACTGTACAAGAGGCACAGGATCTACTGGATCAGAAGGCCGTGGGCGAGCAAGTAATCCAGGAAAATCGACAAAGTGGTGGTGGTACAGGGGGGTCTCGTACGAAGACTCAGTGCTGTGGTGTATGCGGCAAGCCTGGCCATAATGCGCGCACTTGCCAGGAGGCTGCAGATGCCTCAGACTCAGCTGTTTCTGATGTTATTATAGTTGGTTCTTAATATTGTTGTATAGCAATCGAGGTTAGTTGTGGTAGACTGGTAGAAAGTGTTTCACTCGCTTATCTGTTTCACTCGCTTATAATGTACGTTAGTCGCTAATTTCTCTTGATAAACTGGGTGAAAAGCGTCAATATAACGACCGGCAAGGGGTGCCGTTCATGTTCTCTCATCAAGACCCAGCTACTGAGACCCTCGAAGTTGGTCAACGGGTACTGAACGATAGGCACCTACCTACCCAGTCAGTCGCCATGCAGAGATACTTCACATTTAAATTAAACACAATCGATATTCGCTATAATACAGCCAGGAGCCATCACTGACAACCATGGTGGAGGTCATCTCGCTGTTTGGAACGGACCACGTTGATATCCACCTTCTTGATATCCTCTTAACCCCTTCCCGTCATCTACCTGTAACATGTCGACACATCCCTCCATCAATAGCGCCAATCACGGGGGGCACTAGAAGGTCTTCTGTCACCACAGTGTGTCGTCTGATATCTTGCATAATGATTCCCGCAGGAGATATCGCGGCACACAGGCCACACGTTCCCGACAGTCGTGGTGTTGTCGTTGAGCTCGTAGGAAGTCGGGTCCAGGGCATGTAGCCACTCGTGGGGGGGAATTATTGGGTCCAAGTGCGCCAAACCGGCCAGATATGGCAATTCCGGCTTGGCGCCTAGCCTACCACCGATCTTTCGGCTGTATCTTATGGTGAGGCATGGCCGCTTCGTTTGGCCCTTATCGGACCAGGGAAAGTATCCGAGACACCGATCGATTTCAATGCGCTTAGCAAGCATCCCGTGGGCAAAACTGTCGTACTCAAGGACTGATGCATGTTTCTTGCCGGCTTGGGAGGGCGGGCAATCCTCAAAGAGACATTGAAAATAGCCCTCTGAATCTTTTGGTGGTTGTTGAACCCCGGTATGATTAAGACAGGTGCACGAAGACGCTGGAAAGCATGACATCGCTCTTTTGAGCGCGTCGCCGTTTCGTGTGCCGGTAAAGATGGTGCCAGCCACGCCCCTGAAGTCGACTTCGAACATCGCTCGGACCTCATCCTTATCCAACTGACCATTTGTATCAAGTGTCAGGGTGTGGTGGATGGTCCAAGACCAATCGATATCATATTGCATGTTCGAGTTCCCCGACACCGTGAGACGTGGCCTAAAACCGTATTTCGGTGCATGTTTGTTGCCTGTGCTACGTCTCTCGTGCTCGCACATCAGTTGACATGTTATTGGGACTAGTTGACTGCGATTGTCCGGATTATGCTGTCGAAGAAAGTGGGCTTCAATGTCGGACCACTTGATATGCTGGTGCTCGCATAGCCGGAGGACTCCTTCCCGGCCGATGCAAATACGGCTTCCGTCGCTCTTCTCTGTCTGTGCCTTGGAGAAGGCTCGAACCGAATGCTGTGTGGCACAGCCTGAGCAATGCAAGCGATTTGATTCATTGGGGCAGGCGAACTTGCATCCATTCCAGGTCTTGTTTGTAGTTTGGATGACCTCGAGGGGCGCACTGGGGGTATTGATTCTGGGTGTCGAGACGGGCAAGACGTCCACACGCGGCGAGGGGTCCGGCCTGCTGGTGCCTGGGTAGCCAGTGGAAGCAAGCACCAGGTCGCTGTGTTGGATACAGTCTCTACAGAGTCGATCCATGCGCAGAAGGTACCTAAGTCGGTCCCTACCCGTCCTCGTTAGCCGCCAATCCATATCTGTGTTAAAACAAATCTTGCAGACGACTTACCAATCTCTGTCTGCGTGGCGTGTCAGGTGCCAATAAGCTTCCATGAGGTGACCTTGGAGCCGCTCATTCTAACTGCGCCCAAGAAGAATCTGGTACGTAGAGAACGGTATTTTTGAATAAACAATCCGTCTAAGGCTCTTCGAGACTTGGCCAAGAATGAGGCGGGTGACCGGATCGCCGTCGAGACACTCGAGAATCATTATAAGCAGCTTGTCTGGGATGCGATACAGCCAGCCGTTCTTCATATTTTCGGCTGCAGCCGAAGCGAAATCACCATGCGTCAACGGAGCACTCCCAATAGCCGTCAGAGTCATCTCGAAGATATTTCTCCGCCTGGCGCGCGTGACCTCTTTGAAAGGTGTCTGTCCGAGGTCCTTTGGGAAGGCGATCAATCGATATTGAAAGGTATGATTCAAGTAGCTGGTGAATAACGGCAAAGGGTGTAATTTACATGCAAAATCAAGTACGAGAGAATACCATGGAAAGGCTGTTGGTTGCGGGTGCGAGGAGACGGACAAAGTGGAGGAGAGAAAAGTGTTCCAAGAGCAGTTTCCATAGTAGGTGACATGGATGTCAACAACAAGCCATGGGGCAAGAGCTCGCCGGGCAATGATTGAGGGATGCTGTCACCGGGCGGATGCCGTCATATGTGGATCCAGTCCATCAGCCTTATTAGTGAACCATGGCGCGGCTGCATCTTGGCATTCCACATCGGTCACAAGGCTGACCAGAAGCAACACAACCTAAAGCTGCATCTGCTCAACAGCAGCAGCAAGATCGTTGCCAGTGCGGCGTGCCTGCCTCCGTCTTTTCATCTCGGCCTGAAGCTCCTTCCACGCCGCGACGCAGCGAGCGTGCTTTTGTCTCTTAATCTCCGCCTCATTGCCGGCTGACGTTTCATTACCTGCAGAAGCTGAAGGGCAAGCTTCGCCGGCATTCTCCCCGCTTTCCTCATGGTCCCAACGTGTGGGAAAGTTGGGCAGGGAGATGCTAGAGGGCAGGGTACTACTGGGCAAGGCTACGACAAGAGATTAGTTGTAATCACAAAATAAACAAGATAATGGAGGTGAATACCATTGCCGGGAGTCGCATTGCCCATGGCGGCTCGATGGGTCAGCTTGCGCTGCCTTCTGTGATGGGGTTTCCACGGCTTTTGGCGGGCAGGGGATGGCATGGCTGTCGATGGCAAGCCTTGGGACTGCGACACGGAACTTTCGGTTGAGGGGAGGGTCGGAAACCGACAGACGCGCTCGGAGCCTGTATCGAGCGCGGCCTCTTCATCCTCTGACAGTACATTGGGGTGCTGGCCTGGTTCTCGCAAGTGTTTTGGATCGTCGTCCAGATCCATTGCGGCGAGACTGTCGTCGAACGCCATCATACTCGCGAGTTGCGCTTCATTTTTCCGCTGCCTTTCGCCGACTTGCTGCGAGTGAAAAGGTTCCATTGGGGTCGCAAACTCAAGGCTTTGTCGGACAGATGCGGTAGGCAATGAAAAATGGGTTGAGGCTGCGTTTCAGGCCAGATGTGATGAAGCTGTTGAGTGGAAGAAAGGCGATGTAGGGGAAAGGCGAGGTCGCGTTGGAAGTCAAGGGAATGTGAGAATACTAGGTCGGCTGATCAAAGTTTGATGTAGCTGATGATGGGCCGGCAACCTACATCCTCTGTGCAAGACCCAAAGAATGGGATGACTCGTTTGCCCATTTATCTGCGCCGTTGAAAGTCTATAGAGAGACGTCTTCCAAAAATGCCCCAACATCAACATCATCACCCACGGGCTGCCTACTCCGACGAACAAATGGTGAACTCCCCTGGCGAGCCACAAACACCGACAAAGCGCCACCCATCGTTCAAATCCCCAGTACCCACTAGTCCGCATCATCCCACTGCTTCAAACTCTTCCTTCGACGCATCAGGCGAATTCAGGTACTCCCCATTCTCGGCATGTGTAACTGGAACGACTATTCGCTGTTTTTTCTAACTGTAGGTGCATATCTGAGGGTGCTTTCTTACCATTCCTGGCTAGAACATGCTGCGCGGTGGGGCACAACAACGACTTTTGGTGGGTGTTCAGAGACGGCTTGGCAATACGATGGGTCAGTGAAACAGTGGTGGCTGCTTCGCTCTGGCTCTGTGCATTGTGGTCGACGTTCTGCTGGCGCTCATGACAGTCCATGGTTTCTTTTGAATGACTCTGAGAGGGTTGGAGTTGTGAAGAGAGCTGGATGCAGGGATACATTTTCACCAGATCAAGGCTGTGGCCTAACGATCAATAATGCCCGCCATTGTATTGTCATGACCCTGCCGGCCAATAGGTATCCATCGCAGTGGCGGTCACCTATATCGATTTTGCACTTCCAGATGTATGAGCTATGGGGAAAGACGGTCAGGTCTCACAAAAGCCCATGCAACCACCGACCATTCCGAGCCCGTCCATCCTTCCCTCGGTACTCTCCATCTAATTCCATGTTTCCCATGATTAGATATTCATTCCCTTGATCTTGAATCTCTGCCGTCGGCTTGCGCGCCTGAGCCTCGGCCTCCCGAGCCTTCCTTCGTTTCAAAATCTCTTCATTGATATTCTTCGCGCTCTCGTTGCGCCGAGCCTGCCTCATGCGATTAATTCTTGCGTCTAATTAATCCCAAGGATCCCGACCTGCCTCTCGGTAGGCTGGCACCTCGGGAGCTAGAGAACGATGTGTTGTTAGCTTTTTTTCTCAACTCTAATTCTGGGACAAGGGCTTGATGGGACGGGGAGCTGGTAAACAAGGTGAGCGAGTCTAGGTGCTTACCATCGTGGACTGGAACAACAGCAGAAGCAGCGTGATACCGCTGCTTATGCTTTCTTTTGCCATCGACCCTCGCCTGCAGGTCTTGTGTAGTCCTGGTTGATGCGTTCCGTCTACCACGCCGATATCGGTTGGTTCACTTGCTGCGTTGCTCCAGATGGACCATCATCTTCCGGTCGATTCCAAGATCACCAGGTACTTCGTGACCTGGTCTTTGTTTGGGACACACATTCATGGGAAATTCAAGGTTATCGGAAGGCAGATAGAGCTATGCAGAAGGTCAAAGAAAACGCACCGAGCAGGCAAAAGGCACCTAAGCTATCCAGGCAGCATGAATGCAAAACAAGTTGTGGATTGATATATAAATGAACAAAAGACATCAATAACAACGCAACGCAATCCGTCATCTCGACGTGGTACTTGTCTGGTCCAACCAGGCCTACTCCTCCATGAATTCCACCCTTTCACACCTCCTCTCAAGTATCGAAATGATTCCCCCATCCCTTCACCCCCCACCTCGAACAAGATTCAGCTCCTCCATCCCAGAGACGACCCCCCAAACTTCATCCTCTCTGACGTTCATCTCTCCACATGCAACCAAAGCGCCCGTGACTCGATTGGCCGCCTTCTTACTCCGGGTCTGGATCTTCTTCGCTCGTCGTGGTCGAAACTTGAACAAGCAGCGGTGACGTAACACTCTCTTGGAGACTAGAGGCGAGGGTTGGGCTGTTAGCTTCAATATCAACTGAATCTCTACCCAACTGAGCTCTTGAAAGCTCAAGCACACGAGGCTGGAAGTAGACAGTAGACAGAAGAACAAACCTCTGAACACCGCTCGGCGTGAACTTTTAGTCTTGGTTGTCTTCATGGCTTCCTCCCTCATACCAGTGGCCTCTTCGCTTAGTTTGCTCGATCCTCTGCCCCTGATGATGTCAAGGTTGGAGCTGACGAGATGGAAATAAAATGGCTCCAAAAATGGCTCCAAAAATGGATCCAAAGATGGATGTAAAAATAGGTCCAAAATGGGTGTAGAAATCGCTGTAGAGATGGATCCAAGAATGGATGTAAGAATCGTTTCGAGATGGAAGAATATTCCGGCGGTTTGGTATTGGGTGAGAAGATGAAGAGTGGACGTAAAATTTCTGGGATGCAGAGATTTTAAGACGTCGAACCTTCTCAGGGCGCCCCACGTGCAGGCTGCTGGCTGTACCTCGTCCGCTCCTTCTTGTTTTACAAATCTTGTTTAAGGTATGGAAGGCAAGCGCAGTTTGTAGCTCTGCTAGTTCAGGAAAATGCAGTTAAGAGAGTACGTAGTTCAAACCCATCCTTGATTCGACACCAGACCCCCGTCACTTGCCCATCATTGACTTGACAACTCAATCACTCTCGCCACAGACATCCAAACTATTGAGTCTCTCCCACCTGATATTATGCTCCCTTTTCCCTCACATAATTTCCAAGCTGCAAATCCCTTCCTCCATTGCCTGCCGTGCCAATCCTCCTCTCAGTCTTTAAAATAAGGCCACTCACTCCTCTTGAGCATACGCTCTACCATCGCCTTTTCAGCAGCGCGCTCCATCTCCGCCATCTCGCGTATCTTCTTGAGATATGACGGGAAATGAGCATGTACAGGAACTATAGAAATCTCTCATGTTAGCAATGCCAGAACGATGGCCAGATGTGAATGGACCGGCTGCTGGTAGGGGATTACACACCTCTGCGGGGAAGCGGTCCGCGTCTCACAAACCCATCACCGAACTTGTCAGGTATCCAGATGTCCACCCCGGTGGTGGACGTGGTGGTCTCGTCCCCAGCTTCCTCGTCGTACTGGTCCTTTTGGGTTTGTGTCCCTGCCTCGACTTGGACGTTCAAGGGCCCCGTCACGCTGCTTTCTTTGGCCGTGGAAGGAAGTCGTTCTGGCCTCCGTGGTAGACCGCTGGCAGGAGGATTTCTGGTTGGTTTCGTGCCTGTCCATCTTGTCAAGTGGTTGGTACGTGGGAGCCGTCGTTGGCTGTACTGCACCTTGACTGACTGACGATCCCTTCGGTTGTTTGCCATGCAGTGGTTGATGACAACTAGTTTGAGAAGTAAAGGAAAAAGGAGGATGAAAGAAAAGAAGGCGGGAAATTAGCTGGCCTGGCCTGGCATCAGGGTGATAAATTCACTTGCTGCTGGAGAACAAGCACCACCAGGTACCGCATTCTTCAAGCAGTGATCGGGTTGCTCTTGGTATATATGTCTTATTTAATACTGCCATTCACTCATGTCAGCGGGAGATCTCCGATCCGGGCTAGCAGCCACTGCTTGACACCTCACTCAACACAGAATCAGTGAATGAAAGTGGGTGAGGCGGGAAGAAGGAGGATATGAAGATGGTGGACCATCCCACCTGGTAACTCACGTTGCTGCTCAGGTCTTAATATATATATATATATAGGTAAGTAGTGACCAAAAGATGGAATCAATGCACCAATTTGTAAAGCGAGCTTCAATGTATACTTCAAGTAAACTGACAGTCGACGCTGGACCCTCAGTGATGACAGTGAACCGCGGAAACTGAGCTATGGACATGAGTAGAAGCATCGTTATATATGGATGAAGTTTTTATTCTGGTATATAGAAGGCTTTCACCGATCATCAGAACCCCATCCTTTCCATTGCAGAGCTCAACTCCCTCTCAGTCTTGGCCTTTTCTCGGCGTCTTTGGATCATCCTTTGGTAGACCTGACGGATGGCGGCCTGGTGATGTTCCTCGGTAAGTTAGTTTTTGTAGCGCCGTCGTCGGTCTATGCGAGCGTTGAGAGCAAGCGAGGACGTCGAGAAAGTGTCGGGACCTATTGGAAGCGCCTCGTGTTAGTTCCCAAATCATTGAAAGGCTTCCAGTGTCAATTGGGGAGGCTAATATATCAAGGATTAACGGCTTTGAGCTTTCCATGTTGGGAACCCTTACCAGACAACGGTCGGCGCTCTTGCAGGTAAGCATGGGACCTAGTGACAGGCCCCTCTGATGCCATGCGTGTCTCCGCGGTTGTATTGCTTTGCTGTCCGTGGAGGCCCATGGTCTCTCCGAGCACCATGAACTCATTTCCCGGAGTCTGGGGCATGCTGGTAATGCTGCTGTCGGAGCTTGATCTCATGATACCAGGCGAAAGCAGGACTGAAGCTGACTGGCAGAACCCGCGCCAGTCGGAATGGCGGAAGGCTGCTGCGACGGCGATGTAGTGGTGACAGATCGCTCTTGGAGGGAATTCAGGTGTGTAAATGAGAGATTTATCTTCGCTGTCGAGACAGTGGCTGAGTCCGTGTCGGTTTCTTGCTCAAGGTGGGACCACAGCCGTGAAGCTGAGGGAGGCGGGCGAGATGATTGGTTTTGTAGTATGTTGGGAGGGCGGCGTCAAGCTGGAAAAACAGGCACTTTCAATCCGTTTCAATCTTTCTGGACCAAAGGCCAACGCAAAGAGCCCACCATCTATTCACATGCTCCTCGAGCACCGTCACTGCCCCTCATCGTCGAGATGATCTCGTGGTTGAAAAGAGCATCAATGTTCACCAGACCCGCCAGAAGCAACCGTGCCTAACTCACCGAATGACTCGGAGCATACGTCTCGCAAGATCCTGTCGTTGGTTTCAATCCCTGTGAATGCTGATTCCAGTCCAGGACAACGCGGAAAGGAGACAAAGACCCCGATCGATCTCGACTCCCTCCCAAAGCCAGCATTGTCATTGAAGCGTACAGGGAGACGCAGGAGATTGAATTTTGACCTTTACCCAAACTGCGACCTCAAATTAACGCTCAAACCAATATGTACTCAATTCCAAAGAGTTCAATCGAACAATCACTGCCCAAAAGGATATGAAATGAGTGCCAAGAGTGAAGTAATAGTCAACTGAAGACCCTAAATTGTGGCAGCAGCGGAGCCCAGCTATGAACATGGGTAAAAGCGTCGGTCTATAGGTACTATTCTTGTTGACACAAGGGTTTCCAACTTACGACGTGGGGACGGAGGCGGCCGAGACAACAACGCAGAAGAAAAACAAAGAATCTGATGGTGGCCGATAACAAGGAGAATTGACTAGGCCAGCAGGACAACAAACTTTGCTGTGAAGCCGGCTTGGGTCTGAGAAGTCGATGACGATATGTATAAGAATATTGTCATTTCTGGTAGGGGTCGCTGTGGTTGTCATACCCTTCGATTCCAAACTGGACTTTCTTCGTGATGGGCGTCCCTGATCCAAATTTGACGGCTGGGGCCATTGTTGCGCTCTTATCATCGACTGAAATGGCCCTGTTCGGTCCGCTTGTGAGGTGTTGTAATACGTCTGTGGAAATAGACGGGCTCAAGTTTCTTCAAGGATAAGGAACTCATCAACGCTGACGTCGTAATGTTAATAGACAAAATGTGACGAACCCCTATCCAGAACCTCTGAAAGGGATACTAGTCGAAGGCACTTCTGACAATCCTGGTTCGGTACAGCTAAACAGTGTACAACAAATGGCTTGTCTCAATTGCAATAGTCTAGATACCAACGATTGTGACTTGTATCTAATTGCATACTGCGGAACTGTCTATCTACACCAGCCAGTTCCTCCGTATATATAGACCAGTGGATCACCTGGATCACCATGCCAAGCGTGATCTTGGATCACCATGGATCATAGTGCCAAGAGTGATCCTGGATCACTCTCGTCACTTGCCTGCTAGCTTAACTGTGACAAGCCGCTATTTCCACAGGGCATTTATAGAGCCTTTAGTAGCCTAAATCCAGAATTTAGGCTATTTTAGGACACTGTAGCGTCCGATGCAGGGCTTCAAGTAAACTTTGTACTAAGTGGATCCTCAGGGGTGCCGGGTAGGTATGTTGTGACTGTCTTCGTGTCACGGACCTGACATAAGTGGGGAGCGCGGGGCGCGACCCGTCCAACCACTAGGAAGGGAAAAGTGGGGAAGTCAGATTATCACTAGCGCCAAGGGTGATAATCGCGATTATCACCAGCCTTCGGTGAACGACGAGTGATAATCGACATTATCACTGGTGATAATGGTGATAAACAGGTCTATATATATGGAGGAACCGGCTGGTGTAGATAGACAGTTCCGCAGTATGCAATTCACAATTGTTTTCACGGTATCTTGTGTTTACATTGAGACATCTTGTTGTGCACTGTTTAGCTGCACCGAACCAATTGTCAGAAGTTACCTTCAACCCGTATCCCTTTCAGAGGTTCTGTACAGGGGTTCGTCACAAAAATAGCTTTTAAAGCTAAATAAACCTACTGGAAGGATACTATTTAATATACTAATTTAAATTTTTAGTAATCTCAGATATAGAAACAATTTTTAGAGCAAAATAATCTACTTAATTTAGACTAACTAAGAAACTATTTCTAATATAGATACTATACTATATAAGTTATTTCTAACTTTAATATAGATATTAGTTCCTTATTATAACTTTTATACTGACTATAAGCAGAATAATTATTGTTAACGTGTGGGTACTACTAAGTGCCCTATTTACTGCCCTACAGATTGATATTACAGTGGGCAGTACTGCTATAAGCAGTAACGGAACTTCCCGGCTTAAATCCCTTTAGAATATTCTTTATAAGGGACCCTTGAAGGCTTACAGGGCTACTGTAGCCTGAGGCTTAGTCAATGGATACTAGAACCTTCCAAAGTAACTACAGGCTTACGCAGTAAGTTGCCACAATAGTATAATTTACAGGGCACCCTTGCTACTGAAGGTTCGATAGATTTCCGTGAGTTTACACTAGACTCACCTAAGCTCACCAAATACCCCAAAGTGGTATAGGGGCTTCCAGGGCCTACAAGACCCATAGTAGGCCTACGAAGGCCTATATATAGACCTCTCCTCTCTCCTGTAGAATAGTTCTTTTCTTTCTTTCCTTAAGGGCTAAAGTTTAAGGCTGAGGCCAAAGGCAATAAAGGCAATTCTTATTCCTTATACCTCACTGTATTACAGTGTTTTACCTTCCTTCGGCACTGCCGTCGTATCCTCCCGCTTCCGCTTGCGCACTGCTGTATTTTACAGCAACCCTGTATAGGTTCTATATTATAGGCCTATCAGGGCTCACCAGCTAACAATTATTAATATAGCCAGGGTTATTTTCTAGCAACTTCTACCAAAAGCTCCCCTACAGTGCTAATAACAATTACTATAAAATAGATATACTTCAGAAATAGCTCTGCTATAGTCTACCTCCAGTATAGCCTAGTCTTAGGTGGATTCAACCATTGCTTACCGTGCTCAGGGCTTTACTCACCGTACTCAGGGCTTTGCTCACTATACTCAGGGCTTTACTCACCATACTCAGCGTTTGCTCACCGCGCTCAGAGTTTGCTCACCCTATTCAGGGCTTTACTCACCCTACTCAGGGCTTGCTCACCCTACTCAGGGCTTGCTCACCCTACTCAGGGCTTGCTCACCCTACTCAGGGCTTTGCTCATCCCTACTCAGGGCTTCTCCACTTCTGCTCTGGTTAAAGCGGCGACTGCTCAGGTCCAAGAACGGAAGTGGAAATCGTCCATGTCTAGATTCCGATATTGCAATGGATGTTGTCAAAGCACGCCAGGATAGTATGTGGGGACTGGCATCGGTGGCTCGTCATATCCGGCATCCCGTCAGAGAACCGGTCTCTCAGAAGAAAGCTTGGAGGACGTCTACAACATTACAGCTATTAGCATGGATTCCATCACCATGAAAATACAACAGAACGTAGATAATCTACCTGGGAAGCCCAGCAATCAAAACAAGCCAGCCGCTCCATGTGACAAGGGCTGTGATATCAGGGCTTGGAACTCATGGTTCAATTCAGGCTAATAATCTTCAATGGCCTCGAAGAGCGTGATACTGAAAGTGAAGAAGGAAATACAGTCTTGATGATCCTGAACGCGTATTTTATCCTCCCTCGCGTGGCCCGTGCCCTTGTTGGCCTCAGGCCATCGCCAAGTCCTCCAATATCCTCCTGGGCCAGTGGGCTTCCTTTGATAACCGCCTTGCCTCTGATTGTCTGCCTCACTCCTGACGAGAGGCTCACGACGTGCAGCTTCCCCTCCTTAAGGTGATATTTGGCGTTGTTGTTGGTCATGGTTGTTGGTGGTTGGTGGTCGGCATTTGCCGTGTGACACTCCAGCCAAATATGCTGAATACACCAACTGCCATGAAGCCTCGTTCGTGTGAAGGATCTCGATGGAAATGAGCTTGAAATTGGACGACGCAACAGGAGATCTGCCAATGGTTGTCAGAGAGAACTGGGCGAGGTTGGGTTGCGGGAGGGGCAGAACCTACTGCCTTGAGCACGCGAGCATTCTCCTTGGGCTGTTAACAGCCGACAGGCCACTGGTGACCCCGGGGTCTGTCCCCCGGGCCAAGATGGGCAGGAACCTGCGCGCCCTATCAATGGTAATGCTGTTGGACCTGCTGCTGCTGTTGGTTTCTATAGAGATAGACGGAACCCGCCATCGTGGCGAATGGCTAGGAAGCCGGAGAGAGGAACAAAACTAACCCCGAGATGGCGCCATGGTACAGTACCTCGAGGAGCGAGGAGTGTAAGCCATCTGGACATACGAGAGGTTGCTGATTGGCTGATGGGAGGTTGAAAGTGACCGGATTATGGATGGAAGAGAGGAAGAAACATATTTGAGAGAGTCCAGCTGCTCAGAGGAGAGGGAACTTGCTCCTCGAGCTTCAGGCTCCTGCACCACTGGAGGGGAAGACCTATGCCCAGCTGAAGGTCCCACTTTCCTTCTTATCTGCCGACGCAAAAGAGCACTGGCAGCCCACCTTGCTCTGCTGTCTGACCATCGATACGTGTCATCGGGACGGAAGACATCATTCTCTGTCAGGGACGAAGCTGGGAGAAGGTCCGCGCCGTGTTATCCAGTGACAAGTGCAGTCACCTGGTGAATGACTTGGTCCGGCAAGATGCTTGATGTCAAGTCATGACTTCCCTAGTTGTCGGTCCAGTCAGCAAGAAGAAGCGCATCGAAAGGGACTGTCGAGTGTCGACGGGGCATCCGCCGAGATTGACTCCACTGGACTTGTCACACAGAGCTAGACACCTGCCGCATGACAGTCTCCGCCTGTCGGGAGTGATCGAAGTGAGCCCTGTCCGGCCGCAGAGTCAATATCCAGCTCTGGTCAGGGTTAGAGGGTAGGTTCTTTCCTTGCCAGCATGTTCTTGCCTTCTCACCCCCGCCCACTAGGCAGCTATGTGGTACGATAAGACGTGTGCAGGGGTCACTGTGACATCGAGGGTCTGGTTTGGCCAATATGGTCCGATGGCAATGACAATGCCAAAGATGATCATCGGAGCTGATGATTGATTGCTCGGTGGAAAGACCAGGGGCACCTTCAGTTAAGGGACTCACGGCTGTCACGATGGGTCTGGCTGTTGACTATGTCCTTGTGAGCACCAAGCTCACGATGTGTCGCTCACAAATGATACAATGAATGGCACAATCACCTTGGTTTCTCATCATGCTCCCAAGAAGTGTGAAATTGACTCATGAATCGAAAATAAAAGTACATGTTTTCATGCCCTTCCGTGCCATGCTGTCTGTGATGCTAGATCCTCGTCCTCCGTTCCTGACGCAAGAGTACATGCCAAAATGAGTCCGTCTGTTGAAATTCCATGCCAAAGTACACAAGTTGTCATCTACTCCTCCGCAGCCCCCTTGATATTGCGATCACCTCTGCCACTCCAGAACGCCTTGTTGACCTTGTCATCATTGGCCTTGGCGGCTCGGCCGTGCTTCTTCTCAAACTCGGCGTTGTGAGCATCGACCTCTTCTTGTTGCTCTTTGGTCAGGTTGGGCTTGTTGCCAGGAACGCTGGAGTTGCTGATCTTCGGTTGGGCCGGGGGATGGTGCGAGCTCTCCAACGGTTCTCCTCCACCGGTGCGGCCCTTAGCGCCACCTTGGGCGAGTTGGTCGGGGATAAAGCCGGCTCCAGACGAGCCTTCGCCCTCGCCTTTCTGGACGGCATCCTGCTCGATGGCTTCCTTGCTGCGAGAACCGCCGCTTTCAGCGCTAGCCTGCTCCGCCGCCTTAGGGGAAGAAACATCGCTGTAAGATCGGCCCGGTCTCACGCCGGTGATGACTGGAAATGCCAGTCTGCGGGACATTGGAGTAGCCTGGGCAAGCAAAACGCGAGCGGTGAAGCGGTTCATGATGATGGGTGTGGTTGCGTAAGGTGGTGACAAGAGAGGTCTGAATGTGATTTGTTTGGAGATGTGAGTGCCCGGTCTGTTGTCGAAGGTGACAGGCTAAAGTTGATGATTGAAAAGGTTCAAATTTGTGTTTAGGATGAGAATAATAGCAGCAAAGAGCTCTTGTTTGGTAAGGTAGGGGCTGTTGAACCGATGACATCATCAGCATCATCCCTCCAATTGTGCCAACTTGGGCGCCAAGCACGCTCCTCCTGCCCCCCACAATTTCAGGGGCCAGGTCCCGTCACTGTGGGGAGCAGTGGATGTTGTGTCACTGTGGGGTTCACAGGGCATATGCCGCCATTTGAGACATCGAGACCATAGTTCATCTGTAGTGAATAATGACTATCTTCTTCTCTCGGATTCGCATTCGGCAAGACTCCATGAAGCCATGTCACTGTCCCATTGGGAAATTTCCGCGACACGCCAAGATACCGTACCACCCCTACCCACCGGTTAGCTAGCCCCACGTCAACATGGCCGTTGACCCCCTCCTTTGTGTTATCCCTCCTGCCTCGATGTTACAATCATACAATCAGACGAGATGTTCACTGCGCGGCCCGTGCCTTCCTGAGCAAATTAAGACCGAACCCTACCTAGTACCCCTTTCCTAGTAAAAAGGCCGCATATTCCCGCCGTGCTCAGTTGACTGTCACTCTCAGGAAGCTGAACCTGACTCGATCCCCCACGCTGAACTTCAACAGACTCATCGAACCCAGAAGGTCAAATCCGATCTGGGTCGGCAATTTCGTCTGAACCAGACCTGGACCTTCTCTTTCTCTCTGTCCCGAATAACCTCCAGAGTGACAAAAACGAAAACATGGGTTCCATGGCAGCTGTGCTAGACACCTCCGCCGCGCCCGCTGGCAGCGCTCAGCAACGCATCGCACCACAGCTGCCCACCACTGCCCGCCTCTTCCATGCGACCTGTGCCTTTGCGGTGCAGAAGCTCCTGCTGCCCCCATGGATCTTCCTCAGAAAGGTGAAGACCTACATCATCTCACCTGGGGAGACGTACCCCGACCAGATCATAGCATACCCTGCTCTGAAGCATTTACCCATTCGGTAGGACCCTGCTACGTTTTGGGTTGACCGAGAATTCCGGTTCGATGGCTCACCACATTTCATAGAATCTTCCTACCCCCAGGCTATGACCGGACCAGCACCAAACGCTTCCCTGTGCTCCTCACCATCCACGGCGGTGGCTTCGTCCTGGGCAACCCCTGGGACAATGACCCCTGGAATCGCGCCTTCTCCAGCAAGCACGGCTATCTCGTCGTATCACTCAATTACAGCAAGGCACCTGGCTCCCCCTTTCCCAAGCCCGTCTACGACCTCGAAGCCCTCATCCAGCTTGTCTTAGCCGACACAACACTGCCCATCGACTACGACAGGATCGCCATAGCAGGCTGGTCAGCAGGCGCCAACTTGACTCTAGCAGTCTCCCAGCTCGACACCGTCAAGCTCCACGTCAAAGCCGTTGTCCCTCTCTATCCCGTGGTTGACTTTGTCCCCACTCAAGAAACAAAGTGTGCCGGCCGCCGCTACAAGCCCGACCTTGGCGGATTCCGCGGTAAAGATAAGGACTTTCTGCTCGCCATGTCGCCGACATTCAACTGGGCTTATCTCAACCCCGGCACTGACTTGCATGACACACTCCTCAGCCCAGCACACGCCAAGAGGGAAGCACTCCCCAAAAACATTTTTATGATTGGCTGCGAGCTGGACATGTTGGCTCCTGAGGCGTGGAGGATGATTTGCAGTCTGGCTGGCAAGCGTGTGCCGAGAGAGGATGAGGTGGTCGGAAGGCAGATGACGGCAAAGGAGGGAGAGCTGATCACGGGCAATGATGATCGGTATGCCTGGGAAGAGGTGATCAAGATGGATGGAGGGGCGAGATACAAGTGGTTGTTGGTTCCGGATCAGGTGCATGGGTTTGATCAAGACAGCATTGGGCACATGGTGGGCAATGATGTGAAGTGCTTGAAGGATGCCAAGATGAAGACGGACAAGATGATTGAGATTATTGGGGGTTGGCTGGATGATGTTATGGATGTTGACAAGTGATAATGGGATCATCTTGAGGTGTATATGACACGTTGCTTCATGTTCTTGGTGTGTTCACTTAGCTAGCTGTATCGCACGCATCGAGATAGAAATGCACAACAGTTGACTGTCAAAACGTATGCCGGAACTCAACACCCTAGAGGCGAAAACCCATACTCTGTGCGGTATGCATTGCTACACTGGAGTCGCCAAGCCTCAATTCTCAGCGCAGAGGTCATAGAATCAAGAGCAGAACTGAATCGATTGAAAGCCATGAAGTGATTCTAAAGGACGACAACTTCCTCCAATAAACCTTTTCACCTAAAACCTCGTCTCCCTCGCGATGCTGGCCGAGACTAACAGGATCGATCCCGATTGGGAGGTTTACGCGCCCAACAAACCATTTCGATCCGTTCCAGCAACCCAAACCCCCTTGCTAGGTTCAGATTGACCGTGGCCAGACCAATGACACCGACTGAGCGGCTTTCGGCTACAGCACAAACGACATCTCAAACCCCCCCCGTCACCTTCCCCCAGATCTCCAGCAGTACCATAACCCCATAACAGCACGCCCCCGCCTCAATGACAACCCTTTCCCATCCCCACCTCGGATCCAACCTCCGTAACATTGGCAATCCAGCAAGGAAGTAACTCGCGTACCCCCACGATCCCACCTTCAACATTTTGGATCGATCACCATAGGTGAACCACTCCGTCATCAAATCCGAAGCCATGAACCACGTCTCCGCAAACGCCAGCATGTAACTTAGGGCGAGGACTGTCCCCAGCCTTGCGAGGGGTCTTCTTGGGGAGATGTACTCGTACAAAACCAACAACAAGGAGTAATAACTGATGAAGTAGGCGTGTGTTAGGGGGTAGAGGAATGCGGGAACGGTGTGCGTGACCTCGCGGCGGAGGACGTCGCTGTCAAAGGTTGGGAGGAAGCCCGGGAAGGTGTATCTCATGGACATTAGTTGGAAGAAGTAGGCTGTGCCAAAATAGGTGCCGAAGAAGACGAGCAGGGCGATATACACGTTGAATTTGAGGGCGTAGGATGAGGTGTAATGGTGAGAAGACGGTCCGCTGGAGGGGGCATTGTCGATGGCAGCGGGCCCGGGGCGAAAGGGGAAGAAGAGGGGTAGGAGAAAAGGGGGCGAGGCGACGAGGAGGGAGAAGGTGAGGTAGTGGGCGTTTGTTGTCCATGTCGTCAGGGAGGAGGTGAGGACAACCACGGCGACAGTGGAGAGCCAGAGAGGGGAGTGGACGAGGAGCATGAGGCGGTGGAAGTGAGCTTTCTCGTCGCCCGCCTCGTTAGGTGGCAAGAAAGGGGTCGAGGGCATCATTTTGGTGTCGGGGGCGTGGATGGCGATGGTGGTGTGGCGGTGGAGGAGCGAGCGGTCGGCCGTGAGGTCCTGTTTTTGCCCAGAGATTAGCAGAGACACTATGCCGTTTGGGGTAATTGGAGATCTTAGAGGGTATCGTCCAAGTGCAAGCACAAAGCCATCCATGTCCAAGCACACAGCAAGGCAGCACAAAACAAAAAGTAACAGATATAGATAAGGGATAGGTAGGTAAAAGGATTTGCGAGCTCGGCGGCTCAAATAGCGACTAAAAAGTCCAAAATCGGCCAGTGGCCGCGTGCCGTCGCCCAAGGCACAATCTTCTCCCCGTCCTCGTTCAGCGCTTCCAGGCGGGTTTCCCCGGACGGCGCGAACGTCCTCATGGCCCAGAAGCGGGCAAACTCGTTGAGCAGCTCGGTGGACGACCAGGCGTCCACCGGCCATTTGCTTCGCCAGCCGGAGAGTTCTTCGTCGATGTAGTCTAGGACTACCTGGGCTTCGTCGCAGCCTCGGCGTCGCTCGCGGGTGTTTTTGCTTCTGGAAATTGAAATAAATAAATATTAGCACAGAACCAACGTGGTTGGAGGAGATGGTATTGAGGCTTACGAATTGTTGGATTCCATCTTGGTTGATTTTGTTGATGACTGTGGAAAGGAAGTCAAAAGAAGAGGATCCAGATTTGAAAAAGTTCACAGCTTGAAATGCAAGCCAACTAGGCCCTAGTAGTATTCTGAGGAAAGGTGCTCCTGCTGGACGTCGGGGGGTTGAGCACTTACCCACCAGGAGCAAGTCTCCATTCTTCCGTCACCGGGAGCACACTGAGGAGAGAGCCTACTGAACGGAACTTGGACCACAGGGTTTCTCTGCGAGGGCAACTTGCAAACAGAGTATTTTTGGACCATGGCATTCGGTGATATACAATAAATGTGTCGCTTACACATTACTCTTGAATGTCCATATCTAACTATGTGCGTAATTATAAAATCCCAAGCACACTTGACATGACAAATCGTTTACAGTCGTCCAACAGTCTCTTTCATGATCTGTTCCTGAAAAAGATTCAGAACCTTGGTTTCCACCGTGTCACAAGCCGTTGTTGCTCCTCCATCTTTGCAATCCTATCCTGAACAATAGACAGCGCGGAAGGGCCCTCGTTGTCAATGACACGGAGATCACACTTGCCGGTGGAAAGCAATGTGGTGATTATACCCATGACCCCCTCTGGCCTCTATGCCAAATGCATCACTCGACAGAGAATGTTCCTTCCAAATGTGTCTTTTGCCTCCCCGTCCGCCCCACCCTCACTCATCAGGTACTTCGCCACGTTCAACTTCTACTCGACTGGAGGACAAAAGGAACTCCACCACTTCAGCCCTGTCCTCCATCGCGGCGTGCGCTAGGGGCGACATACCGTGATCATCACGACAGTCTAGTGACGCGTTCAACTCCTTGCAGAGCTTGAATAACCAGTCTGCCTCACTGGGCCGGTCTCTGTAAAGATACTGGCCATGGTTGAGCTGTGACCAAGGCTGTTGTTCTGTGGTGAGGAGGAAGAATGACAGGGTCTCGTCTTCGGTGTGGTCATCATAGTGGTACTTTTGTCCCTTCGCGTTAGGCTGGATTTCTCGATGTGATTTATCCAGTACCAGGCATCCTCGGGTGTAGCGACATTGAAGCTCATTCCAATACGGCCTCTTGACTTGATAGTAGAGAAGTAGTTATCGTACAAGTTTCTCAGTCCTCCGCTGTTATCAAGGTGGAACTTCTTCCTGTTGGTGTGAATATTCAGGAATACTTGAACGACTGAATCACCCCTATGGACACGTGCCGCAAACAGCGGGCACATGTACGTAGCGCTCTCTGGCTTTAGGTAGTCGTCTAGGGTGCAAATCTCTTTGCAGAGGCCGGGACGAATCTTATTCAGCCAGTATGTAGAGAAGGCTAGCAGGTCTGTCAGGGTTGCAGATGGCACTGTAGCGACCGACATCAAAGGCCTTCAGCAAGATGGACTGGCCGATTCCATTGTTCTGAGCTATTTCCGCGTGTCTGAATATATTGCCGGTGGCATATTTCAAGAACGGGTATCGATGCTTTCGCCTGCTGGGTTTGGATCCCTTTTCCAAGATTGATGGTAACCCGACAAGACCTCTTCAAGAAGTCATGTGTACGGCCCACGAAGCTCTGGCTCATGTCAGGCCACAACTGAGATATGACCTTCGGGGGAATGTAGGAAGCTTCTGACGGAGTTGTGGATGAACTGAACAGTAAATAACGGAGAGCCGTTTTTTGACAGTGGAGTTTTGCGACGAAGGGTGTAAGGGGAAAGGTCGTCTTCGCAGAATCCGGCAATTTCAATGAGACCTTTGGAAGCATCCGTAATGAACCGATGGATGTCCCCAAGTGTAGGTCTACAGTCCTGCCAATCTGCTGGTTTAAGAGTGAAGTGACCCCTTAGCTTCTTTCCACACAACAGTCCAAAATAGAGCTCCTCCGGTGTTGATGGCCGTTGCGAATGGAGCATCCACTGAACACTGAGCAACAAATCATCATGTTCGTCTTTGCTCTCGGCATTCTTCGTCATTTCGTGGAAAAAAGCGTGTAGATCGGTTGGTATCTTGTCCAGCGTCCCCCATACGGAATAGATCCGGCCTCACGCGAGGTCCTTGTTGAGCATGTCGATAACCAATGCGACCCATATGAAAACTCCATTGGCCCGACTCTGGAGGCGCTCTTTTAACTCGTCCGCTTTCGGGTGTCTCCCTGGTTTGAGTTTGATGTTGATGTACTTGATAATGTCGTCCGTGTGGCCTTGTTGAGTCTCGAGGTCAAACTTGAGGCTCCTCTCAAGGTCAAAAATTGGATAATGCCTGCTTGAGAAACAAATACGAACATTCCTGCCGGTGGAAACAGCGTCCCGTCCAAGACTTTCAAAACTTGATAGCATATCACCAAGCTGTGACTCGTTACACTCGTCCCAGTGCGTCAATGTAACAGATGAGCGGCGTATTCCCCAGCCCATGGACAGACTGCTCAAAGATTGCCCTCAGTGACTCAACGCTCTACTTGTGATTAGACTGAAGGCAATCTAACGCTTTCTGCAGATGCGGCGCCCTTTCCAGCAGCCGGAGGAGCAATGATTGATACATTCCCTCCACTGACTTCTCTAGCGTTTCCCCGCGGGCATGGAAGAAGAACGAAATGATAATGTTGTCCCCGGAGCCGGATTGGTCCTGCTCGTGGGACAAGGCGAACTTCATGAGTGTTGACTTGCCTGTTCCGGCGTGGCCTCTGATCCAGAGAAATCTGTGATGTGATGGTCCTTTAGTTTTGTCACATCTCGCCATTAAAGATGCTCGTCTTTGTCAAGTAACCACTGGCAAGTATCGACGTGAGCACTCTTGACGGTGAGCTGACGCACATCGACCCGATCAAATCGCAATGAGTCCAGAAAGAAGTCTACTTCTTTGAAGCCGAGGATTAGAAGGCCGGGGCCCGCCCGATCGTGACTGGTTACTATGACGATCGCGGCCTGAAGGAGCAGTGGCGAGATCGACAAGCGCGCCGGCCACCTTCTTTGAACTCGACATCGTCTAGACCGCTAAAGCGGCACATATCCATGTGGTTTCGGGCGATATGTTGAGTGGTGTCATAGGTCGGTAAATCCATAGAAGATGATGAGTCTTCCACAACCTTCGTGCCATTGAGAGCTTGAAGTCCGAGCTCCTCCTGAAACAAGTGGGTCTTCCAGCCAATGAACTCGGTGGTAGGGCCAAGCTCGTCTCTCAATTCGCGGAGCCTTCCTGATGTGGGTAGCAGGGTATCAATGATTGACTTATTGATCCTAAATGCCAAAACTTTGGCAAGGGCTTCAGCCACGCTCTTGAGAATGCCGCGTGGTTCAGCTCCTCGATGGGGTGTTTAAAAGAACATGAGACCCCTGGTAGATTCAAAAACTGTTCTCAGCCCTGCTTGACCCATGAGACAGTTGCTCGAACGTCGTAGCATCTCCTTGACAAGAATACCACCAAGGCTGTGAGCCACAATTATGACTGGTCTATCGGGGTCGTGCTGTCTGAGAGCAGATATCTCCTGCAGGAAATCCCAAGCAATGTCATAGACCTGAGTGCGGTTCAATGGGGGGTCTAACCAATTTGTGCCTGATATGCGTATCATGCCCGTAGGTAAGTACTCGAGCCTTTGGAAGAATCTCCGGGAGTAGATCGCGTGCCCAGTACACAACCTTGGATGTTGCTCTACCTAGCACTCCTCCATTACTCCAATTCTATTTCGTCAAGATTGCCAATCACGGTCAAGCCACTTGGTGGAATATCCATATTCGACATGTTTGGCTTTGGATAGGACTCAGGAGGATTGCAGGGAAACAGTTGAATGGACCTCTCGCAATAGTTGATACTCGGATCGAATCCAACGAGACGATGTCTGGTTGCGTGGTTTGCTCGTGTGTATCCACACCGTTGCCAAGTGTGAGAGGGATATCGTAGTGGAAGGTCGATATCCAGTCCAGGTACCTTGACTTGGGCATGCGGGAAGAGGACCGAGAACCTGAAAAGCGATGAAACACCCCACTTCATGAAATTTCCATTTTCTGCGGGAAGATACACCAATGGCGGGCGGTAGCTGCACTCCGCCACAACCATGCACTCAGCCTCCTGCGGTCGGCCGGTCAGCCCTCAGCAGTTTGAAGGTCAAGGCGTTGGTCGAGAGAGACGGTTAGCAGAGGTATCAGGGACCATATACGCGCTGGATGTGCTCAGGATGGAAAATGCGTTATGTATAAACTCGAAAGAACACCATGCTAGGAACAATATGCTAGATCAATGTCAGAACAACCCTCAACGAGACGAATGGAAAACAAGGAAACGTACAAAGCTAGCACAGCCAGACATCATGCCATATCCAACCCCCGCCCCCTAAACCAAAACATAATCATCCCAATCCTCCTCCCCAACCCCAGCGACACTAGTCCAAATCTCCCTCCCAAACGCCGTCCCCTCCGCCCTATCATCCGCCGCCCAAACCTCCATCACCGAGTTCTTCAAGCTAGCATACACCCCATCCAAATGATACAATCTCTCCACCCTCTCCTGCACACTCCCACTGTTCGCATCAGCAACACAGTTCCAAACCCTATCCTTATCCGCATACCACCCCTCCGCCCTGTGAATCCGATCAAACGCCTGCTTCCTGAAATCCAAAACATCGAGCTGTAGATCGTGGCCGACAAACATCTCAAATACTTGACCGGCAGAGTCAGTAGCACCCGAGCGGAAGACAGGGCCGAGGTCGATCTCCGTGGAGCCGTCGACTTTGGTAACCTTCCAATGCCCCGCCCCGCTCGTCTTGAGGCTGGCCTCGGTAGCAGTGTGCCCGATGAGCCTCACTTTCCAGTATCGGTTAGGGCTGGTGTGGTATTGGGAATGCGGGTTCCTCTCGGGGCCAATAGTCAGCCGGCCTGCCTTTTGGTTCCAGGTAATAGGGGTGGAGGTGAAGTTCTTGCGGGGATCGTCGTGAGGAATCTCGTAGTGATGGGAAGACGCATGGGGTTCTTCGAGGAGGTTGAAGTGGGCGTCTTTGCCCACGACAAGGAGAATCGTGATTTCTTCGGGGCGAGGGGTGCCGTTTGAAACAGTCGGGGTGGTGTCCAAGGGGATGATTGTGCCTTCTTTGGCGAGGACGGGGATTTGATCAAGGGGTCGATGGAGTTGGATGTGTCGGTTGCCGGTGTAGACTATGTGGGGGGCAAACAGGGAGACGTATCGGCCTTCGGGGAGCCAAGCTCGGGTAGACGAGGTCAGGGTGATACCGTCGTCGGGTGACGTGATTGGTGCAACGACCAGATTAGGGCCGAAGTAGTACTGAGTGGGCACGTGGTAGGCCTCTTCCGTGTGTGGGTGGTTCCAGTACATTGGCTGGATCAGCGGCTCGGCATCGAATGCTGCACGGATGTTCATGGTGTACAGGTATGGCACGAGTCGGTGACGCAGAACCAAAAAGTCCTTGATTATTCGACCTGGTTGGGACTCGAAGCTCCAGGGCTCCTTGCTGTTCCAGAGTGACTTGGATGAATGCAGACGGAGGATGGGCGAGAAGACGCCAAGCTGGACCCAACGAACGGTGAGCTCATTTGAGCGCCACCCACCCCAATGTCCACCAATGTCGTGAGACCACCAGCCATACCCAATGTTGGAGGCAGTGGCCGTGAACTCGGGCTGAAATTGGAGACCCGCCCAGCTGATTTGAGTGTCGCCGGAGAAGCCAATAGGGTAGCGGTGGGAGCCGGCGCCAGCATAACGGGAAAAAGTGATGGGCTTCTCGATTGTTTTGACATTTCTTCGGCTGGTGAGGTAGTGATAGTGGTTGAGTACCCAAAGGGGGTCAACGCCGGGGATCCGAGAGCGCGTTCCCTGCTGCCAGTCAATCCACCAAAAGTCAATACCTTGTTTCTCCAGTCCAACTTTGAGCACATCAAAGTAGGCATCCATGAACTTGCGACTGCAGCAATCGAACCTGATAGGTTCCTCGCGAGATGTGTCGTGGTTCAGGGCCTTTGCAACCTCCTTGTACTGGTCTTCGAATGCGCGGATGCCGTCAGCCGGGTGGTCATTGACGGTAACCTTGAGTCTGCGGTCGTGGAGCTGCTTGAGGAACTTGTCGGGTTGTGGGAAAAGGTCCCTGTTCCAGCTGTATCCTGTCCATCCAGACCCGTACTTGCTAGGGATGCGCACTTTGTGCCAGTCCATGTCAATAACAGCGGCACTGAGTGGCACTCCCTCTTTCTGGAAGTGATCCATCAACTCGAGGTACTCCTCGGCCGAGTATGCATGGTATCTTGACCACCAGTTGCCAAGGGTCCATCTCGGGAGGACCGGCTGGCTGCCTGACAATCGATAAAAGTCCTTGATAGCAGCCTTGTGATCTCCATTGTAGGCAAAGATGTATCCATCAATCCGACCCGGCTTCCTCGTTGCGATCCATCCATCAGCGTCGAACAGCATGGACTTGCTGTCATCGAGAACGGCATAAGCCCTGCGCGAGAGGACACCAGGGTCCAGATCCACCCTTCCCCAGGCACCATCCAGTGTCCTTGCTGTGCCGCCTAGATCGCCATAGCTATTGCCGTCGTACCTCCACACATCATCGGCAACTTTGACTGAGAAACCATAGGTCGAAAACTTCTTCTTGTCGTACTGCAGATGAAAATGATCGGTGATGATCTCTAACCGGTCCTCCTTGTCGACCGTGCGGAAGGCCGGAGCGTCAAAGTTCCGGAATAATGCAAAGGTGGACACGCGGTCTTCGAAACCGCCATCCGGAGACCACTCGTAGCGGATGAGTTTGCTGGTCAGAATTGTGAAGCGGTAGTAACTGCCCTTGGTCCCGCCGGTGACAACAGCTTTGGGGTTGGCGGATGGGTTGGATGGAAATGAGTAGCGGTCTGTAGTCGCATCTGTGTCTACTACCGGGGACCTGGATGAGGAAGGGGTCCCCGCTGCTGTGGAACGGGAGAGCATGGGTGCGGCCGGAGAGCTGGGCTTTGAGCGACCAGCACGCTTGATGAAACTTAGAGCCGACATGATGGTGATCTTGCACTCTTATACTCCGCGCGAAGCGAACGATATCAAGCACGGCTTCGAGAATCGAGAGACGGAAGAGGTTCGCCCCTACTTGTTCCGTTTGTTGTTTCAGACAGCACGCCGTTGTTTGCTGGCAGTCCCCGGTTGGCCGGCCATGCCAAGAGCCCTGGGTCAGGTGCCGTTCCCCTGGATTGTGGCACGGAGCTCCATCCGCGGGACCGCCAAGACGTGATTTGCGGGGAAGACCCACAGCCCCGCTCCGTCAGCTTCGTCTTGATGCCAAGGAGAGCTGGAAATGAGGTTGCGGTCATACATGAGGTACCATTTACAGCCAGGCATGATGAACAAGGCTTTGGCGAGGGGGTCTTGGTGGTCATATGAGAATTCGATGTGGGTAGTGGTGAGTTCTGATGTTGAACGATAAAGCTAAGGTACCTATCCAAAGATCTTAGAAGTGTGGTATCATCTGAATCCATGACGGTGTGTGGTAAACGCCCAGTGGTACGGCTCTCAGACTGGCGAAGGATTCCACCACAATATACAGCCGAGCCCCAGTCAAACACAGAATTCCCGCACCTAAAGTACCATATAGCAACACTTCCAGGACGAGCATTACCATGACCAGCAGCTTGTCACGAACGTCGTTTCGAACTGTGATGTTCTCGAACGCTTCAAAAAGCTGTCCCACGGCGGTCATAAGAAGCTGCCCAGCAATGCATGCCGGCATTGTGAGAACCATGGCGAGTGAAGAAACCTTCCATAATAGAGCCTCAATTTGAGTTGGAAAGATGAAGTCCCAAGCCAGCAAGTGGATGCTGCCATAAATCGCCGGTACAAGTGTCAGCACGAGAAACAGATACACCCTTCCTTTGAGGTGTTCCAAAAGGTGGGAAAAGGTGTAATCGTGAGAGCCTCCCTTGTGATCATGCTCAAGACTGCGCAAAGCAGAGCTAGAAAAGTTCGCAAGATTGCCGTGGCTTTTGTACACATGCCCAAGCCGGGCATCAGCGCTCAGGAGGTCAACATTAGGATGCTCAAGTTTGCGAAACCCTCTGATATCAAACGGTTTCTGTACGCATTAGTTAGAACGAAAGGTTTGAAACGCGGGTCGACATGGGCAGGGAATCCATGATCGGCCATACCTCGAACCAGAAAAAGTATAACATGATAGCACATGCGACATGTACCATGGTGTGCAGCTCTAGGAGACTTATAGGCAAGCCGTATGCCTTGCGGGATACACACTCAATGACCATCCAGCTGACCTGTACAATGACCAACAGCTTTTGCAGCACGTCGGCTTTTGTTTGGTCCAAGATGGTGGATCTTGGTATTCTGAAGGGCTTGATATCCTTCTGGGCTAGAAGCAGCGCGCCATGATGGGACAAGATGACTGTCTTTCCGTCTAGTTCAGCTTCGAGCCCTCCCATCAAAATATAAAACCCATATTTCAGGTCGAAAATGCACTGGGAGGTCCGTTAGTATGAGATGAGACACCGGACATGGTAGATTAGTACTCACACTATCATTAATAGTGCTTGAGCTGGAGCTCTCATGACTCCCAATCTTCTCAATGTCGCCTGTGCTTCTCGTGACATTTTGCTTGAGCATCTTGTTCACGACTTCGTGAAAAGTTCTGAGTTGGGGTGGTCCGCTGATCTGAAGCTGTTGTTTCTCCTCAAGGCTCAAGGCGGCAGCCAGCTTCTTGGCTTTCCACCACTGCGCAGACGCGTAAAACAAGACGAGTTCGGGGAACAAAAGGGTAATAAACATCCACTTGATCCTCTTAGCCACAAGCTGAACGTTTGTGATGCCTCGCTCGGGGATGTTGAGGTGGAGAGCCGTGTAGACACAGGCGAAAAGCGTCAGCAAACAGCTCCACAAAATGCTGGTTGTGCCCCCTCATGGTGGGTGCCGAGACCCAACCGGGTGCTTTCGTGTCATGGAGCAAGGAGGTGTTGTGCTTTATCTGGTGGATTTGATCGTACAATGCTTTTGCTGAATCTGATGCGGCCCCGAAGCTGGCTGGTAAGATGAGGGCAGCAAACCCAAAAAGAGGTTCTGGCTTCATGATCGCTTTATCTTTCCGAATATGGTGGCTAGGAAAGTGGAACAATGGAGTTGGGAAATCCAAAGAGTAATGAGAGCATTTGAACTTGCGTTCAAATACCCATATTCGAGTCTTCCAAAACGCTACTCTCGAAGCAACTCCCATTTGTGGACCTTGATTGATTTGAGTAATGGAAATGGGCGGCAATTGGTCGCGATGTCTCACATTTGGAGCGTTGAGCGAGTAGCGCCCAATGGCAATACAACACGGTCGATACTGCAGCCACGACCATTGCTGTCTGAAAGCCCAACTGCGCATTCATCGACATTATTCCAATCTTGTCAAACCACGCTCAGTTGCCTCGAAAGCGGGTTGGGCAAGCTGGAGCTCTACAAGAGGGTTGGACTGAGCATGCCCAAGCGCAGGCGACGTGTCGGTCAGCGGAAAATGCGCGGCGACACTGCTCCTGCAAGCCGAGCTTCATGCAAGATGCTTTCTAAATTCTAGGTACTTTATGTCTTGATACATGGGTACCTTAGGTAATGTGACAAAGTCAAGGTGAGCTGGACACGGTGAAATGCACACCAAAATGTTACTGACGGCGTAAGGTACCTAAGTAAGGCAGTCAAGCCTCCGGCTATGGAGACCGACGGAATGGATGAGTAGGTAGTCCATGACTATCGTGAAGGGGATAGCTTGGTGAAAGACAACGGTGTGACCAGATAACGAGCTATACCGTGACAAGCTTCCTTCTTGTTTCTCGATTCAAACCAGGAGCAATGTGCCAGGTCCTTAGCATCGCACCTACCAACTCGGAAGCTGCTCTGTTCCTGCTCCACTAGGTAGCATGGCACCTTCCAGTAGCCAAATACACACATGATTACAATGCCTTAGGCAGACCTCTACTACAGCCAAAAGAACACCTACCCGCACCAAAGCAATGGCCTTCAACTGCATAATAGATGCCTCATCTTCTCAAAATAAGGCGTCAGAAGATAGTGCCGAGGCATCTTCGTCTAGAAACAAGGCCTTCGAAAACACATTCGAGGCCTATTCAATCGACTACGAGACCCCGCCAACTTCTCCCGACGCCTCCTCATCTTCAACGAAGGCCTCCTCCGTCGAACGTGACCTCAACGCCGAGTTCGACAGGCTCTTCTGCTCCTACTTCAAGACCGTCGAAACCGTATCCCAGCCGAAAAACGTCGAGCCCCCCGTCTACCCTGTCTGGGACCGCTTCTGCTTCCGAAAGCCCGACGTCGGTATGCAGCACGCTCAGCTCACCAAAGAGCTCCTCATGCGAGAATGCACCGGCAAGCCCTTCCCCATGATCGAACAGCATGGCCCTGATACGACCAGAGAGAGATTCGGGGACGAGGTGTGGAACATTCACGACTTGATGCAGCAGAGTCGGGACATGAAAAACCCACCGGAGATGGTTGACGGGGTGGTGGATGAGCTCAACGCAAGGGGCCCGCCGCCGGGAGAGATGAGCAAGTTCTTGATCAAGATGATGAAGGATGAGGCGCGCTATGTTGGAAAGAGGCTGTATGAGCAGGTCTGAGCTGTGAACGGGAGATTCTTGATGCTTTGGAGGGAAGCAAGCATATTTGCCAACCAGGCTGGCGTGGAAGTTGTCTCGTTTTCTAACGATTTCAGTAATATTTTGGTCCTTTCACCAGGAAGCAGAGACTAGCATAATGAAGCGGAGGACCATGGAACCAACTGATTATCATGTACATACCTTACTTATTCTGACCATCTCAAGACTGGAGTGCTCTCTGGGAGGAAAAGAGTCATCGAGCCAATCATAGGCACTTATACCATTCCATGATGCCTCGATGTCTGTGCTACGTGATAGTCTGTGCTACGTGATAGTCTGGACCACGGCAACACACCTAACCCACTAACACGAAGTTCCTCCCCTGTCCGCCCCGCTTACCCCCGGTCTGGCGCGCCATAGCGTTCTCCTGGTTGTGGTAAGACATCTTGGCATCCCCCAACCGCGCCCAGCCAAAACAACGTTCACCCGTCATCCCCAAGCATCATCGCCACCATCTCCATTCCCCGCCCCCATTGACCCCTCCAGCCCCGCGACATGCAGTTGACCAAGTCCCGACAACGAAAACTCCAGAATAAACTACACAGATCCCTCCCCATTGAGGGGAGCCGCGAGTCAGAACTGTTTGTCCTCCCTTCCCTGTGTCCTTGTCCTCCATCTCCAAACTTCCCCACTAACAAACTGTCTCTTCTTTATCAGATGGGTCCAAAACACCAACTCCCCGCTCCTCCGCCTCCCCCCTGAACTCCGAAATCGCATCTACGAGCTCGTGTTATCCGTCGGCCAGATCCAAGTTATATTCAAAAAGTATCAGTTCAGGGCTATCAGCAACGGCGCGAATAGTAACAACACTCATCGACCGCTGTACGATGTTGTTCCTGGGGGGTTCGGGTGCATGGTATTTGGGCGGGAGGAGAACCCCTGGCCTACGGTTCACCTTAAGCCGGTGGGACCCGGGCAGAGGATTCCGGCGGCGTATCAAAACTGGAAAAGAGGCATGACGCTGCTGTCGCCGGTTTGTCGGCAGCTGTACCATGAGACGGTGCTGTTGCCGTACAGGTTGAATGCCTGGTCGTTTCATACCATTGCGGTGATGGACAGGTTTCTGATTAAGGAGAGGAGGCTGCCTAAGAGTCATATGGGGGCGATTAGGGTGTTGTATAGTCAATGTGTTTTGACCGCGGCGGTGGAGAAGAAACTTGGTGGGTTGGAGATGGTGCTGTTGGATGGGGGGGCGAGGATGGTGAAGAGGGTTGTGGAGGTGGACAAGGATCATGGAGACAAGAGGGTTGTTTACTGGGATATTGAGAAGGGGTGGTGGAAGTGATATTAAGGGGGGGGGGGGGTTATGGCATTGTTTTGCGAGGTGGGTGTTTGGCGCTGGGAAATTACGTGTTCTGCAATAAAACATGTACAACCGAGTCATTTTTGGAGGCGGACATCAAGCTTTACTTTTCATCTCATACGCTCTCCCATAGTTCATTAATATATCTTCTCATAGCCCAAAACAACCGTGAGCTGGCTTCATTAGTGCAATAGCACGATGTTATCACATAACGTATTTGATAAGCGAGCGGATCGGACAAGCGAGTGGATCGATTTCCACTACCCTATTACAACCATCCTCAATTACAAAACAATAACACTATTAACCTACTACAATTACATCAGAAACAGCTGAATCAGACTCTTCTGCAACCTCCTGGCACGTACGGATATTATGGCCAGGCTTGCCGCACACACCACAGCACTGAACCTTCGTACGCCCTCCCCCTACACTACCACTACCCTGCTCCTTTCCTTGCGCTACCTCTCCACCCACAGCCTTCTAGTCTAGTAGATCCTGTACATCTTGTATAGTAAGTGATCCTCCAAGCTGTATACGTATTTTTTTTATTTTCCGGCGCTTACTTAGTACCTCGTTTGTTTTATAGAATAAAGATACTTTTAACTAAAGGAGAGTTATTTAATATATTATAATTATTATACTTTTAGTAAGCTAGTTTACTATAATTAATATTAAAGTCGGGAAATTATTTTAATAATTAATAATACGAATTTTAATAAATATTAATTATAAATTAGTTTTTCGGGGGTTTTAAAATATTTAAAATACTTAAAGTAATATTATACCCGGCCTTAAGGATAGGGGTATAAACGTATAAAGTTTTATATTTAGTTTAGAAAGTACTTTACTTTAAATTATATAGTATAAGGCTAGTACCCGTAAAGCTACTCTATATATTTTTCTCCGTTATAAAGGCGAAAAAAGTTTCGCGGAAGGTATAAAGAAACTCGAGTTTACTTATATAATTAATATATATATATATTAAACCCTTAATTTAACGGCCGTATATTTATTTTAATAGCCTAAAATAATTAATATTAAGTAGCTAGAGGAGGTAAGAGGAATATAAAAGTATATAAAGCGTAATAATATTATTTTATTAATAATAACGTTTAAATTTAATTAAATAATAATTTTTATAATTATCGAGGATTAATAACCGGTATTTACCCCTTATACGAAACGCTATATAATAATCGAAATATTTAATTTAATTTAAATTTATCGGATTAATAATTTAATTATTATTAATAATTATAATATATTAAATAAATAATAAATTATATTTAATATATTAATTAATAAAATAATATTATACGGTTAAAATAATAAAGGGCGGAATAGCCTAGCCGAAGGTATTAATTCCTTAAATTACCATTACTTACTTACGGTTATTAAACTAAATTAATTTTACTTTATTAAAGCTGTCCGAAATTATAATTATTATACTTATAAAAATAATATTTATTATAAACCTAGTTTTATCGAAGTTATAAATATTATTATTTATAATATTATATTTAACTTTAATATTTTATATAAGCGTAAACTACTTAGTAATAACTTTCGGATTTTCGCACTTAGCTCTCTAGTAATTATATTTATATATAAAACGCGTACGGAACTATAATTAACGTTTAACGAAGTTATATACTTAGCGTTAACTAATAGGGGGCGCGTCGCGTACGCGTAATAGTTAGTTAACTATATTTTCTACGCTACTTAATTTAGGTAGAAATACGCGTGTAGATAGCTCAAGAACGTACTAAACTATTGTCTTCTCCTCCAGATCCGTTAAATTGCGTAAGTTAGCTAGAATATCGTGTCATACAGGTTTACCAGCGCGCCGGCGATGGAGGGTAGTATAAGGCACAGAATAGAGCCTCGCTGCAGCTTTGAGGCTTAGTTTAGGGTTATTTTTAAGGGCTTCGAGTATAAGAATAACTTTTGTTTTAACTAGAATCGAAGACATCTTAGTATGGTAGAGGAAATCGATGTTGCAGGTAGAGAGCTATATCGCGTACGAAATCGATCCACTCGCTTGTCCGATCCGCTCGCTTATCAAATACGTTACTGTCTGTTTCACAACTCAGAAAGGACCACAGCGCGGAAATTACAATAGCACAAGGTGAGGGATTGGATCATGTAGAGGGCACAAAGACTGGGCCAGGTTGATTTACGGATAGTCCTCTTGGCTCCTTCCCTCCCGTCCGTTCTACCAGTTAGGCAGATAGCCGGCGCTCCGCAGACTTGCCTCCTTCTGTGAACAAGTTTTCAGAGTTCGGCAGCCCTGATCTGTGTCATGATGGTTCCAGCATGCGAGACTGGAACGTTCTTTTGATCTCCAATCATGGGCCGTGATCTGGCCATCGCGGTAAGGAGGCTTGAACGCGACCGGTCAAGTAAGCATCCGGTCCACGAAGAATGGCACACAGAAGACTCGATCCCCGCTTCTGACGCCATACTCGAGCCATCTGAGCAGTGCGCCTTTCTATATTACCTTCCCCGCGCCTAGGCTTGAGCCTGCTCAGGTCCCCGCCCCTGACCGGGCCTAGGCACTGACGTGCTCACATGGAGTCCTCGTATTTTCCTTCTCTCCTAGGGAAAGAGCCCCGGAAAATCTAGTTCCCCTGGCAGGGCTCAGTCACCTGACGTCCCACCGTAATTTTCCTGGTATATCCTTTGATCTCTGAGAATTCTTCAACTCATAACCTTTTCTGGTCAACGCAGTCCGCATCGCCCTCGGGCAACGGATGAAGGTCAGCCTTCCTCTCTTCGTCCTCATCTTCACCGTGTCACCAATCCCAGAGCCTGGCTGGCGCGTCGTTCCTCGCAGACCTTGGTCCACGCCAACTGCACTGTATCCAAGCCGATGTTCTCTTGTCTGGCGCGTTCGACCCTGTCAGGTCGGTGAGTCTGTCCCACCCACTCTTGTCCTCATCTCCAACCATGACAGATTGGTTTGCTGACCACATTCTCCTCTTTGCGAGGATGGGCAGCGTCAGACCTTTTGACTATCTTTTAAGGCCTATTAACTATCTTTTACCCTCATGGAGGGATCCTGTCGGGCTCTCATGCCCATCATCTTGGTCACAGCTCCGAGGGCGTAGACTCCCTCTCGAGCCAGTTCGGTGCGATGAGTCTTCCGCCTAGCAACGGCCACGAAGCCTCCAATATGTCACAGATCCAGCAGCATGGATACATAACCAGCCAGGAGCAACCTGTCGCTTACCAGGGCTACTCGTCCAGGGCGGGTTTCCCCAGACAGCGCGAACGTCCTCATGGTCCTGAAGCGGGCAAACTCGTCGAGGAGCCCAGGCGTCCATCGGCCGTTTCTCTTGCCAGGACATGACAACAAGGTTTATTCTCCCAATCAGCCCACAACATGGCCTTTGTGCTAACATTTCGGTGAAACAGAGGAAGAGGCGGACATCACTGCCCACGGCTCCCATCAGCCCACCTGCCCAAGGCCCTCTCGACGGCTCTCACATCACTGCCCACGACTCCCATCGCGGAGAAGCCCTGGGCGCTCTCAAGGTCAATCCTGCCATTCCAAGGCTGTGTCGGCGGCGTTTACCCCGCCCACGCACGTCGAGTCGATTGAGCAGTGTCTGGATGGAGTGGAGCAGAGGATTGATGCAATGCACTTACGCAAATCTCGGCCGAGCTGATCAAAGGGTGGTGTTCAAGGGTTGCATGCAGCTCACGGTTGGCGGAGAGCTCTGGTGAGCTTGGAGGGAGGAGCACGTGCTCGAGTATCTCTATGGGCAAGGTATTCTGCTTGGGTTGGTGGCTATCTTTGATCAGACAATGCCATCAGTTCAATTACATGCTTCAAATCAACTCTGTGGCTTCGTCAGCTAAATAGAACCTGTGTCCGCCACTGTTTCCACCTGTATCGAGTGCTCTTAACCTGTTAATCAACCCTGGCCATAACATCTTTGAGCAAGAGGTCTGCGAGTCCCGGCTCGGCTGGGATTGGTTTTGCACAGAATCTCTCGACCGTGTTCTGATCTCAAGTACATTTTTACACATCAATCCCACGTCATATAGCCTTTCAAGAGTTTTGGGCTCCCTTCCTCGACTCTTCCACACACGGCAATCCTTTGAACTGCCAATGCTGGCTCTTGTGGTAGAAGCGGCCCAGGCTACTCTGGGATTTGAGCGTGTAGGATGCGTGTTGTCCCTGGCAATGATGTGACGGAAACATGTCGGTTGGTAGTCTTATTTCTTACAAGACATACGTTCTCTGTCGATACCCATCATCAATTCATCCCTGAACAGTTCGCCACTTGCAAGTTTGTTTTGTCGAGTCACTTTCGGCTGGTCTTGGTGCCATACTTCCATGTTTGCGTCATGGAATAAAGACGTGACTAGGGAGGTCACACCAGATCAGCGTTGTCCGTTTCATCCCCATCGAGGGTGATGCATATGTGAGTAGATATTTTGAGCGGGAATGACTCGGTCATGAACCCTTTCATCTTCTGGTTTTGCCTCAAAGCTGTCGTGTGCTACGATGATCGGTCTGACGTCTAGCTCTCCTCGGCTTGACGCTGTGGTATCATGCTCCCCAATCGTGGCTGTTTCTGCTCGTACATGACTGGACTGCTGTTACCTTGTCCTGTCTATTGTTGGCCGGCAATGAGTCAAAATACAGGGCACGTTATATTGCGGGAAGCTGGAACTGAATGATGTGATATTCGTAGATTCGTATATAGACGAACATTGTGTCAACATCTCCCAGAGGGTGTGAAGTTTGCGACCGGTTTCTTCCAACCTAGACAGAATCAAGGCTACAGCAGCGACAAAGCTCCGCCACAAACGCCCGGTAAGCCCGAGTGGAGGTAGACTCCTTCAAAGCCAGGAAAGCTATCCCTGGAATACCATTCCTTGGTCAGACAATAGTGAGCTGCCAGTTGCTAGCACCACCCAAGCAAACAGCGCCTCCCTGTCATAATTCACCACCCCGATCCACCACGACGACCCAGTGAAAACCAAGCCAACAACCCCATTCCACCTCCCAGTCCTTCCCCACCTAGCCCACAGCTGTCTGGTCCAAACGCATCCATAAGTACTTTGGTCCCTTCCCGCCCTTTCCCCTGGGATTCTCCAGTTGAGCCACCAAACCAACCCACCACCCCCTGTCGTTGTCTCCGACTATCAAAGCGCAGGCAGGCCCCCTGTTCTTTCTTTTGAGTCCGTTTCCAAACGCCCTCAGTCCCATCCCAGCCCTGAAAACGGATCACCAGCGCCAGTTCACCACCCTCCTCAACAACCTCTGGGACGCGCTCATAGTCCCCAACGCCGCCTCCTCCGCTTATCCCTTTTCCGGCTTCCACTCCCTGCTTGAAGAGTTGGGTGTCTGGTCGTACGCCTGCGATCTCACGACTGGGGTGTTGAAGGTTTTTATTTCGGGGTAAGTGAAATCTGTCAGGTAATCGTGTCTGTTGTGCGTGTGGGATTGTGTATTCTTCATCAAAGGGGAAGGGGAGTTGGGTTGTTATTAAGGTCGAGAATAAAAAAGAGTTGCTGACTCTTCAGTAGTCTTGACACGGGTATTTCCCTTCCCCGTGCCAGGATGATTAGCGCTCGCTTCCCGCTCGCTTCGCCGCGGTGGGAGGGGGCTGCGGACGCTGCTGCGTTCCCCCCGCCCCTAGGGCTTTTCAGGGCCCACCCCCCCCCCCCAACCCCCTGCGCTTTAACCGGCGAGTTTTTTTTTTA